>NC_139609.1:17807830-18208086 GCF_964270895.1 Podarcis filfolensis | reverse complement strand
GGCCACCAAAGACAGAGTCGGCCCACAGGCCCGTTCCTCATGAATCTTATTGGGCATGCATAGCACAACCAGAGCTTTCAATACATTTGGGCTGGTCATTGTGAGAGGAGGCATACTTTTAAATGTTTGAGGCCTAGATGGTTTAGGACCTGAAATATTTACACTCACATCTTGAATTGGGCCTAGACGACTATGGGAAACCAGTGTAATATTTTCAGAATGGATGCTATATTTGAACATTCCAGGACAGCCACTAGCACCCAGATTGCAGTATTTTGCCCCAGTTCAGTTTGAAGGGCAGCCCCATGTGGAGTTCATTACAATAATTGAACATGGATGTTTCCAGAAGACCATGGGACATCATCTGGAAAAAAAGGTCTGTTGAAAGAAATTTGCAATAAATGAAAGAGCGCTTTAAATGGTGCGTAATTATTGTTAACTGATGGGAGATGTTGATGAACTAAGCACAAACAATTGGCTTGATTTACAGCAGTTGCCTGACAGTGGTATCCAAAATGGCATATAACCATGCATTATAAATGTGTGCGTGTGTTTCGTGCATGCAGCAAAGAAAACAAGGAAACACGGGGTACTAACATAGCACAAATTTAGTAGTTTAAGTTTCCATTAAGTATAAACAGGAATGGTTATACTAGTTGCATTTTTGCATGGATGCTTAAGATTGCATTGTTATAACCATTGATAGTAGGGCTTACTTTCAGGAAAGTATGCACTAAATTACAGCATTAGTACCCCAATGGCTTTGTTTTCTGTTTGGGATCCAACAGTGAAACTGCTATGCTGCATTCTGCCTCAGATTTGCATGCCTTTTTGTCCAGCTCTTCTCTTCTGAGTCTTGCTATATATTACTTGTGCGTGTTTGTCTGTGCGGTGCTGGCCATTGCAAATGGAAAAATTGCCTCTCCATTCTTATCCAGCAAATTCATTGGCTGTGGCTAGTTTAAACAAGGGAATATTATCCATGAATAAAAGATGCCAGTTCTTCGCATTCCTCTGCCTTGGGGCCAAACTGGTTATTTTGTATATATTTTTCAAGACTGGTTTTCACTGAAGAAGAAAATAAATAAATCCAGGGAGGCTGACATTGGGAGCAAAGGACTAGGTGGGGACAGTGGCGTAGCGTGGGTTGTCAGCAAGGCAAGTAATTTGCGCCCCCTAACCCGTGGATTTGCCCTAACCCCAGATGTTGCGCCTGGTGCGGCCGGCCCCCCCTGCACCACCCACGCTACGCCACTGGGTGGGGAGAGGTGTTTCCTTACAGTTCAAAATTACCACCGTCACCCATGCCAAGCTGTTTTTCCTTCTGTCAAAAATCTTTTTCGTCTTGTGAGTGTGTGTTGGGAGAGGGGGAAGCAAGTTGAGGTGATCTTAATTAGAAAATTGGTCCCTGAGAAAAAGATTAAGCAATTCCTCCTCACTAACTACTCTTCCGATCAAATCTGCACCCTCTTCAGACTGCTCTTTGTTACTATTAAATATCTGGAGCCATACATGAATTTGCATGAAACATTTAGTTTGGTACGCACAGTACAGCATTTATCTCACTTGGAAAGCTATGGATTTGCTACAGCAGAACCCAAAACTAGCATTCTCAAATTACTTCTGTATTGAGCTGACAATAGTGATTATAATTAATTGCTGGAGTAACTAACTGAGTTGAAAATCTCTCTATATTCTGCAGCCAGCCTACAACGTTGGCTAGAAAATGGATGTCAACGATTCTCCTAAAATTGATGCTATGAACTGAAGCTTGTCCCAGGCTTCACTTTTGGATTCATGTTCAGTTTTCTCTGCTGCTGCTTTTATAGACTTCGAAAGATAATGCTGAATGAAATAGATCGGCCTCTGCCAATTTAACCGCACGGCCATCTGGATTCCTGTGAAGCTAAGACGAAACACATGATTTTTATTCTGAGCTTGTTCTCAAGGAGCGCTTGAAATGGTGGTGGGAGTTTTCACATGCCACGATCTGGAGAGTGGTACTGCATGCTGAAGAGATCTAGCACATACAGGGTTTATCAGATTCTCCAGTCACTGTCCAGCGTATCTACTGCTGCCCCTAAATTCAAATATGCATTGTGTCTTTTCCAGACATTGCTTCATTTGCATAGTTGTGGTTTGGAGTTAATCTGCATGTGTGCCTGTGATTTTGTATTAAGCAGTCTGATTAAAATGAAGCTGTGCCTGTTACTTTGGCAGTGAACAAGTCCTATCACCTGAATAAGGGCATATGGGGACAGGCTGTAGTTTGATGCCAGAGCCTGTGTCTTGCATGCAGGAAGTGTCAAGAGTATCCTGTGCTGTCTCCAGTTAAATGGATATTGGGTAGCAGGACTGGGAAAGACTGCTGGCACCTTCAGTTAGAAGGCACCATAGCAAAATTGGTGAAGCATCCAAGAACTTCTGCTATCCAAAGCAAGCAGTGCTAAGCTAGGTGGACTAATGGTCTATATTTTATGATCATTTCACACTATTTTATACACATATGTGCTGGAGCTGTGTCAGGGCAGGAGATCAGCAGATTGAACAGGATGGCCTCCTAAAATGCAGTGGGACTGTCTACATTTTCAAAGAAGGACTACACAAATAGCCCCCTAACCCATTAAGACGTCTTAAGTCCAGAGTCTCAGATTCCCAGCTACACCACTGCACACGTGTATTTTCCTGAGTGCTTCATCCCTTTAACCTTGCCCCTTTTAACAAAGTCCACTGGATGACTGAAACTTCATAATAAATGTTTTTATTGAGTTGTTAGTGGCACTTAGTGCAGTATGTATAATGCCAGGGTGCAGAGCTAAAATATCAAAATTTAAAAGTAAGCACACTTCTCTTATTACAGACAAAGGCTCTTTCTTCTTCTGGAAATGGTATTTGAAAACAGTAGTTTTGCGTCCTGTTTCTTTATGGGCTTCAAATTGTCTTAGCACTAGCCGTTTCCTATAAAACACAATTCAAGTTTGAAAATTCTGCTTTCTAGTAATACAGAAGGCAATAACGACACGTGCAAATGTACAGTTCCATCTTTCCATTTATTCGGGTACTCTTTTTCTTCTGTTGTGATTCTTCCTTCTGTTGTATTTTGAATGACATTGAAACATTTAGAATCATAGAATCATAGAGTTGGAAGAGACCACAAGGGCCATCGAGTCCAACCCCCTGCCAAGCAGGAAACACCATCAGAGCACTCCTGACATATGGTTGTCAAGCCTCTGCTTAAAGACCTCCAAAGAAGGAGACTCCACCACACTCCTTGGCAGCAAATTCCACTGTCGAACAGCTCTTACTTTATTCTCTGATCTCCTGTAATTTTCCAACTATGACTGTTGCATGACTCTGGCATCTTTGATGCTGTAATGGGCTGTATGGTACTTCGAAATGTTAATAGTAAGATCCTTTCCTTCCTTAAATTCAGATTTCCAATTTGTATGCAACAAAACTATTTTCTGGTTGCTGTTCAGTGTTGATGCCGACCTCCTCTGGATTACTTATCCATTTTGATATCTACTGGATACTGTTAGCATGATGGCATAACTTAATATTTGGCACAGTCAGATCCCTCTTCTCCCAGAAAATAAACTTCAGTCATATGCCTGTTATTACAATGCCTTTAGATCTCTTTATGTTCTGTTTAAATTGAGCAATTTCAGTTCTGCCAAGTTCTCAGTTGATTCCGTTTCCTAATCTTACTGGAAGTATCAATGATCTGGGGTAAGATTATAATTTTTATTGGCACAATGCGACCATAGCTGCTACAGATCCAATTTAGACATTTTTTTCTATCTGACTACTTACATTTAAAATACAATTTATCTTAATTGCTACTACAGCTTGTTTTTAATTTATTGTCAAATAGATCCCTAGAAATGGCACTGCCTATTTAGTCAATTGTAACATAGTCCTCGTTACACACATGGACACATACACATACATACGTATGTATGTATATATTTATTTGCCATTTTTTAACTGTGCAGCTACTATTTCTGCATTCATACTTTATTTAGGGCATAGTCCAATGATACCTGCAAAGGTTCTAGAAATATCTAATCTAACTCTTGAACTAACCAGGGCTTTTTTTCAGCTGGAGCTCAGTTCCGGCACCGCTCAGGTGGGTGCCATTGCCATTATAAGAGAACAAGGGAGACATTCCTAGTGAGTTTCAGCTCCAATTTTTCTAGAAAAATAGCACTGAAATCAATCATGTTGAATCAATATTGTCTGTACAGAAGGAACAGATCACACCTGAACCGGGATGGGTCTTAAGTGTTGGTACTTAAAATGGGGGGGAAAGATGGCAGATTATTTGAACTAATTGACAGGAGATGAGAAGTGACTGGTTCTCAGCAAATCATCCCCCAGGGATGAGGGTGCAAGAGGGTCCAGTGTTTCTGAGTGTTCAAATGGAGGAGAATGTAGAGGCTCATGGCAGCAATTCAGAGAGGCCAAAGCAGTATAGGGTAAAACACACATAACAAAGGCATTTGGAAAGATACACTGTTTTATATGGTGATGCTAAAAAGACTTCAATCCAAGATGGAATGCTTGCTTGTGTAAAAGAGCGTAGATATGGGGGGGGGGGGCATAACATAAACCCGGTAGAATAGAGGAAAGCAGTGGGGCACAGTTACCTTTGAAAATAATTTGGATAGGAAGAACAGGGAAAGGGTATACTGGTGGTGGTTTCCTTTTGTAAATATTGTTTGGCTCTTTGAAGCCTCCACTGTTGATTCTGCAGGGTTTAGTCCTATGTACTGTGCTGCTTAACACCTACCTGAAACTGCTGAGTGAGGTCATCCAGAGTTTTGAAGTGCATCACGAGTACGTTGAGGGCAACACATCTCTATTTCTCCTTTTCATCTCAACCAGTGTGGCAGTGGATGTGCTGAACCAGTATCTGACCTTGACAATGGACTGGATGAAGCTCTGAGACAGAGATATTGTTAGTGGCTGGTTCCTCTGTCTGAAGTATTTTCTTCTTGGAACCACATTCTAGAAGGAGCAGGTGCACAGCTTGGAGCTCCTCTTGGATTTACAGTGGTACCTCGGGTTACATACACTTCAGGTTACATACGCTTCAGGTTACAGACTCCGCTAACCCAGAAATAGTGCTTCAGGTTAAGAACTTTGCTTCAGGATGAGAACAGAAATCGTGCTCCAGAGGCCCCATTAGCTAAAGTGGTGCTTCAGGTTAAGAACAATTTTAGGTTAAGTACAGACTTCCAGAACAAATTAAGTACTTAACCCAAGGTACTACTGTACTGTTGTCCCCATGGGATGCCTTTTACAAGGTTGGGCTGGTGCCTTAGCTGTGACCCTGTTGGGATGGGGATAGCCTGGTTTCTGTGATCTATGTTTTGGTAACCGCAAAGGCAGATTACGATACTGGGTTGTATTTTGGCCTTTGTTTTGAACAAGCTTCAGAAACGGCAGGCAGTGTGAGATTCCACGGTCAGATTCTTTACTGGAACTGGCACTCTGAAATTATAACTCCAGTTCTAGCCAAATGCACTAGTTTCCAATTTGATTCTGCACAAAGCGATACAAAGGCTGTTCCTGGCTCAGGCCCACAATACCTCAAGCATCACCTTTCCCCATAGGAATTTACTCTGATCCAGTGATTGCCATCTGACTGTCATGGAGCCAGCTGAGATGGCTCCAGAGTTGGATGAGGGGGAGCAAGAGGGGCCGGCAGAAGAGGAAGCACTGGGAAGTGTGAGACAGCAAGGGGAGGTGGAGGCTGGGCTGCCTGATGTTAGGGATCCCCAGCACCACTCCAGCTCTAGCACAGAGGAAGAAGGCACACCACTTTTAGCCTCTCAGTACAGGAGGGGGTTAAAGCATAGGGAACAACGCAGATGTATGAGATTACCCAGATTGCTTTGCTGGAGGCGGAGCCAAAAGCCCGTACTCCCGGGATCTGTTGCCGATGACTTGGATGCATGAAGAGATGCTTTGTACTTTGTAAATAATTGTACAATAAAGACTGTAAATACCACTGCCGTCAAGCCAAGGGATTTATTTCGAAGGGCAAACCTCCCCCCTTTACACTGACATCCTTCACTGATAGTCCCTTTAGAGAGAATAGACCTTTTTGTGGTAGCCCTCCCCTGCTCCTGATTTTGGGATGCTCTCCTGTGCTAGGCTGGTGTCAAAATTGCCATTTTTTTCCTCCACCATGTGAAAACTTACTTATGTGCACAATAATATTCTGGCTTTCAGTGGCTACTTTTGATTTTCCTGTCTGTGCTGGATAAGGGGTGGTTCTTTTCCTTTCTTAAAAAAAAAGCATTTTAAAACAAAAACTATTTGTAAATTTGTATTGTTTTACTGGATACATTGTTACATCTGGTCATTGTTTTGCTTTTCTTTCCGCGAGTTGCTTTGGGGCCTCCTCTCGTTGTGGGAAGTGATGAATAAATTTAATAAAGTTTAATAAATGTATAAATTCACCTCTTTGATAATGTAATAAGCCTAAGGACAATGTACTCCTCCTAGCTTATAAATCATATAGGGGACAAGAAAGGCAAAGAAGCACAGGAAGAACAAAATGTTGTTCTGTGACAACTTATTTGGTACTAATGATTGTGCAGGGCTCTGCAAAATAATCATGTTAACCAATGCACTGGCCTTCCTGCCTCATAAAAAAAAAAATCCCCTTAATAGTCTATTGAGCAGTCTTGAGTTTCAAGCTGTTGGTAAAAGCAAAACTATACTCAAAACGTGAAAAGACTGTGGAGGTAAATATATCCCAATAAACGGGGGGAAAAGCCTCTTCAAGCTCATACTTTGGAGTGAAAGAGCAGAAACCGAATTCACTTCAGAAGACCGCAGAAGAAAAGCATCATGTCCCCCAGACTAGTTCCCTGTGGATCCACGTTTGTACCTTTTCCAGGACTTGACCCTCCAAGCTTCGATTCTGGACTGAGGTAATTGTGCTAGTGTGTGTTTCTAATGTAGACTGGGAAGCAGCGGCTGCTTAACTTGTAGCAAGCCCTGTGTATTCATGTTTATGCTGCTGCTACTTTGGTGCTCAAGTAAAGGACTGAAATGACATTCTTATTACAGACATAGCAATACAACGGGATAGTTAAACCTCAGGTTGAGCTGAAAAGTTTGAAGCATTTTGTACGATCATCTCTTAACATATCGCGTGCATTAGATATTACCACGAAAATAAGTGTTTCTATTTTCCAGGGATAAATTTTGCATTCTTGGCAGACCCTTCCACTTACGTTGATGGTAATTACCTAGGCTACAATTCTGATTTTTGCTAAGTGATGTGAGCACCTGCCTGCCATTAAAAGCCATTAAAAATTAAGTGCAAGACTGTTTTTAGCAAAAAAAAAAAAACAACAAAAAAAAATCTCAAAGAGAGACATCTAAGCCATGTTATTTGAGAGACCGCATTGTAATTTAATTAGTAAAAAAATCTGAAAGGGGAGAAAACACCCATTTTCTTTGGCTCTCCGGTGTTGTGGTATATTTAGGATCCCATCTGCCATGGTGTTTTTCAGAGGTAATTTGAACATTGCTAAACATAGTTGTTCATGCTCCCTCTCCTCCTCCCCTTCTTCATCTCCTTCTTTACTTAAATTATTTAATTTCATTGGGAAAGAGAGCTTTCTGCTTTCAAGAACACATTGTGCCTTTTCTATAGGATACAATAGAATCGTAACCTCTGCTTTAGCACAAGGTGTCTTCTTCCAAAGTGTTTATATGGCCTGCCAGGGTTTTTAAGGCACTTGCTGCTATGCTTGGCATTTAAGCTGAATGCCATTTAAGGAAAAGAGAGATACTCCTATAGAAACCTCCAGCAATAAGGCAGAAGAAAGAACTGAGGGATGTAGATGTCGCACGGAAACAAACAAAAAATTGACTGTGTATGTCGTAGGCTCCAGACTTCAATGAATGTTGGCATTCGTATGTAAACATCCCTGATGGTCCCAGGTGAATTTTGTGAGATGAGATAAATTTGCTTTCTTTTCAGACATACACCACTGAACAGTGACAATTGTTTCTTCAGTTTTCAGCTATCAAAACAACAACAACAAAAACCAGCCTCATCAATTGGTCTGAACTGAGACCTTCATTAAATTCTAGGCATTTACTGTAGCAAATATTTTTGTTTTCTATACATGTTATAATTCTCTTCTCCATAAAATGCTTGTATAGAAATAGGTACTCTGCACCATATGTTTAAAGCAGTTGTTTCTTTATGGGAAACAAGAAAGTAAAATTAAGTTTAACATGTTACAGAATGATCACTGAAGAACTTTTTTTTTTTTGCAAGAGCATCATATGAATGGTTGCTCTGTGCATTGATTCATTGTTACATGAGGTTTCTGCTATTTTATCTAAAACACAGGGCTGGTTCCAGGTTGTTTGTTTTTTGAAGAATGTGTGTGACCTCAGCGGTCCTCCTCATTGAGTGAGTTCACCTTCTCACTTCTCTTCCTGCTGTCCGTTCTGTTACAATCCGGTTCATGGGCGATCAGAGTCCTGGCAGGGGACGTCAGCACCGGGGCCAAGGTGGCACGGTGGAAGCAGGAACAGGGGTCCAGAAGCCAGGAGTCAGGAAGCCAAGAGTCTTGAGGGTCAGAGAGCTGGGAGCCAAGGGTCCGAGGGTCAGGAAGCAAGGAGTCAAGAAGCTGAGGTTCAAGGATCAGGAAGCAAGAAGCGAAACGCAGCAAGGCAGGGAGCGTGTTGCTGTGGCAAAGAGCAGAAGGGAAATGCTGACCTTATATCCCTTCCCAGCTCTTGCCACCAGGTGCTGTGAGTTACCAATCAGCCTCACCTGTGAGGCCGCGCCTTGCCTCTTCAGAACAAACTTAGGAAAGCCCCAGTCCTGTGAAGCCCTATTGTTCACAGGGCCGGCTCCTGCACGCGCACCTGACACATTCTCTCCCACTCTGGATGGCTTCCCACACATAAAAACAGTAAAACATCAAACATTAAAAACTTCCCGATACAGGGCTGCCTTCAGAGGTCTTCTAAAAGTCAGATTGTCTTTGTCTCCTTGACATTTGATGGGAGGGCGTTCCACAGGGAGGGCGCCTCTTCTGAGAAGGCCCTCTGCCTGGTTCCCTGCAACCTCACTTCTCACAGTGAGGGAACTACCAAGAAGGCCTTCAGAGCTGGACCTCAGTCTCTGAGCTGGACAACGGAGGTAGAAATGCTCCTTCAGGTATACAGGGACAAGGCTGTTTAGGACTTTAAAGGTCAGCACCAACACTTTGAATTGTGCTCGGAAACGTACTGGGACCCAATGTAGATCCTTTAGGACCAGTGTGATATGGACCACAGACTGAGGAGGCACTCAGGCTACGTGGTCACAGTCTCTCCCCCACCCCACCCCAGTGAAATTAGTATATCTCTAAGTTGTAGTAATTATTTCTGAATTATCTATACGTATAATTAAGCCTGCAGGAAGCTGTGTCCTCTTTTGTTCTGTGTGGTTTTTTGGGGGGGAGTGATTAATTTTCTTCCCAGCTGGGAATAATGCTCTCACAACAGCTAGGTAGTGCAATATAGTATTTTCATTTTACCATGAGACCATGGAAATGTGAACCCCAAAATAGTTCACTAACATAGCAATTTTGAGTAAGAAGAATGGGGCACGGTCAGGTGCATGGTTTTTGCATCAGAAGGTCCCACATTTGCTGTTTAGCGGCAGCAGAAATGGGGAAAGTGCTGATTGCGACAAACCCAGAATAGAAATTGCTGTCTCCTTACACTCCTGTTCCACTTCCACTTCCTATTTCGTGTTCCAATTTTTATTTCATTTTGTTTGCTCAGAAAGAGAAAGCAGACAAATGGCACTCACAGACATGTGGAATAGTGTTGTTCAAGAGTCTAATACGCAATGCTGGTTTGTATATTAGCACTTGCAACTTTCTCAATTGGTGCGAGCCTCCTGGCAGGTGTTAATCATATTGTTTAATTGCTTTAAAATGATGGATGTAAATGTAGGAACCAGAGGAGTGGCGAGGAGTTCTTATTGCATTTTCAGGGTATGGTCTGTAACTGAAGTAATTATTGTGAACAATTATTTCTTAATGTGTTTAAGACTCGCAAGAGAATAACACCAGATTGAGTATAACAACAGCTTATTCACTAAGCTAATTCCTTCAGGAAATATTGTGAGGACTATGAAATGTGAATGGCCCATTGTGTATGTCTGTTTTTCAAGTGGCAGTTCAGAGGAAGTGTAACATCACTAAGAAACAAAGTACGTTTTACAAGAGAAACAAATCACAACTATATAGAAGAACTGAATTGGTGATTGACATCAAACTCCAGAGAAAACTTACTAATGCTAGTTTACCTTCTCAGAACAGAGTAAAAGTAGATTACTAAGATTCAGCATGGCTTTCTCAAAAACAAGTCATGCAAGACAAATTTCATTGTTTTTTGATGGAGCTACAGGTTTGGTGGATCAGGGGAATGCTGCGGACATAGTGTATCTTGAATTCAGTAAAGCTTTTGACAAGGCCCCCAATGGTATTTTTTGCGAGGAAGCTGGCAGAATGTGGGTGGAATGAGCTAATGGTTCATTTTAACTATTGTCACCCAAAACTGGGTGGGAAAACCCTCCTCTCAGTCTCAGCACATAGTTGATTGAATAGCCTGCCCTGGGTGTTGTTGTTACTGAGGTGGTAAAACAGATTTCTGGGCTATAACACTTCAGTTTGCAGTTGGGAGTGCTCATGATTGGAGGCAACAATGCTTCTGAATACCAGTTGCTGGAAAACGCAGGAGTGGAGAGTGGTTTTGTGTTCGAATCCTGTTTGTGGGTTTCCCATGGGCATCTGACCACTGTGAGAACAGGATGTTGTACAAGATGGGTCACTGGCCTGCTACTGCTGGCTTTTTCATGTTCTTATGCTCTTGTGATGGAATAGTTGACTAGCTTCCCCTTCTCATTGTACTCCCCCCCCAAAAAAAAACTAGCACCTTAAGAAGAAGAATTCTAGCCTACTGGTCTTTTAGCATACACTTTTTCCTCTGTGCAGATATTTGTTTTCTAATTTATTTACAGTTCTAGGAAGCATATGAAACAATCATAGAACTCACATCAATTGACTTCAGGCAAATGTCTTTGCTGCATCCTTTCCAGTGTCAGCTAAAAACTTCTTTTTAGGCAAGCCGTAAACTTGACACGTATTTTAAGCTGTAACCTTAGCTTATAATGTAAATTTTTGATTATTTTTATTGATTATTTTTTCCGTTTTTGAAACTTGTTTTTAAGTTTGGTTTTTTGGGGGGCAATTTTAATGTACTGTATATTGTATATATTTTGTAATCTGTTTGAAGGTTTTACATACAATTAAGCAGTGTATAATTGAAAAATAGTGAAAATCAGTAGCAACAACATCAACAACAGTAGAAGAAAGAAAAGGAGAAGAACTGAAATAGAAAATCTTGTTCCCCAAAAGGGAACTGAACTGTTTCTCTTTCCTGGTCTAGCTCTTATATTCCCAATCTCTTTATCTGCTTCCAACTGTTAATTTGCACTTGTGCAGGGAAGGAGATTTCTGATGTCAGCTGTTCTATCTCTTTGCATTGACCGTAGAGCCCTTGGGCTGTTGTAGATTTACACTGGGATGTTTTAAGAGGCAATGGCTTTTCAACACTTGATTCCTCAGGATCTTCCGCACAGTTGATGCTCCATAATTTTGCAAGTCCTTCCCAGCCTCTGGGTTTTCCAAGATCCTCTTTTGCCTCCATCGTTTTGGCATTCACCACCTCACTTCATGCAACTGTGAACATTCACCTTCTTTTAAGCAGGGGTTTATTGCCTTCCTCCCCTCCGATAATCTGCCTCCGTATAGCCATGCCTATATTTTTAAGTTCTAGGGTTTTCAATTGTCATTGTTGACACCAGCGACAACTTTTCAACAGAATTGCTTTTGTCAATCCATATCAGAGTGTGAATGAGTGCGTGTAGGAAGATCTGTTGTCATAGATTGAAAAGAATACCTGCTGACTATTTCTTGTCAACAATCAGCTTTAAAAGATATTAAATAAACTGCTTCAGGCACTTGACAAAAACCATAGAATAGTAGAATTGTAGAGTCGGAAGGGACCCAAGTCCAACCCCTGCAATGGAAAAGAATTCAAATGAAGGCTGCTGTGTTTGAAAATATTGATGGACTATATACATAAATTGCCCGTTTCATATTGCTGTACTCATATTTGAGTTTTGCCCCATCTCAGTCTGGGCAATGGCTAGCCTACCTTTTAAATCTTTCAGTGCATTGGGGAAGGCAAATGTGCCCTCTCTCACCCTTCCCCCCCTCCAGTATTATTGTCTGCAGTCTCTTTCACCTGCGGTGAGCAGTGATAACATGGTTTTCTAGGTCCAGTACACTGTATGGATTGGATTCTCTTCCCCATTTGCAAAAGCGGATACAAATTTCCAAAAACTAAAAAAAAAAGCGGATACAAATTTCCAACATCTTCAGTTATATACAAATCGTTACCCTCCTGTCTGAGTGGGGTGCAGGACCTGAAGTGAATTGAGGGCCACACACAAGTTAATAAGGCAGGCATATTGTCAATAGGTGAAGCTTTCCCCGTAACTGCATTTCCATACTAGAAAAAGCTTCACCCATTGAATTTCTGGCTGCTGTGCATCTGTTGAAGGTTCAAGAGGCCAGTTCTCTCCCAGTGCCAACCTCAAACCACACAAAGAACTCACGTTTCATGAGTTGCAAACTAGTTATGCTACTGTAGGTCTTTCTTCAATTGCTGAATTGTAGCCAGCACAAAAACATCACCTTGTGCCTTGTGACATTGTTTTGAGAGATGGTTTAATGTTCCTTTAATTGGCTTTAAAATGTACTACAAATAAAGTAAGTTAGGTGCTTATTGCTATTATAATGCTGTGAGTCATCTCAGGGTGCTGTAAATCTCCAAGTCTGAACTTTCCTAGTATGTAAAATAAAAAAGACATTGTAATGGGTTGTCGCGGTAATGAGGCTACCTCTAGAAATAATGAGCCACAGGATCTTCTGCGCTCCAATCGATCACTGTGTAAATTTCCTGTTTTATCCTAAGCAAATTTCGGCTACAAGGGAAGAGAGTATGCCTGGGATCCGAGCCTTGTAGGATGCATAAATTGCATTCATTTAAGCCAAACATTTCTATCATGAATAGATGAATAAAAATGGATTTTGACAGGATTATTCGGTTGTGAAATGCTCTAATGTGCCAACATATTTTGAGTCTAGACTTTGATGGCAGGTTAGGGTGATTGATGAGTGAAATGTTCACAGACCATGTATCCATTAGTAAATCTCTGCATCACTTTGGAAATCTTAGTATGGTGAGGTGGAGGTTTTTACATATTGCAGTTCTGTTGCCTTCATTCAGGATTAGTCTGCTGTTTGGCTGTTAGTATAGTACCTTCACCTGAAAGTAATTATTCTGAATATCCATGCTTAGAGGATCTTAGTTTTGGATATTGTAAGAACTTGGCACAGCTGTGAAGAGTAGCAATATTTCCTTAGTAGTTCTAAACAGTGCTGTTTTTTTCTAGAAAAAATAGGTGCCAGTACTCACCATGAAGTTGTTACAGTAAGATTAGCTCTAGACCACATAGATCTGACAGAGGGTGAGATCTGAGTGCTTTGGATGTTATGATTCCATTCTCCTCTGTGTGTGTGTGTGTGTGTGTGTGTGCAAGCAACGGAAGCAGCAAAGAACCTCTTCCTAGCTGCCTCAGCTGCTACTTGGTAGGTGCAGTTACGTGCCCTAGCAAGTGCTCTGCCGGCTTCAAGTTTTATGCCACCTGCTCCAGTCCTTTCTTGACTGTTTCATCACCTGCAGCTCTTCAGTGACCCAGGAGCTTCCTGGGCTCCACTATGCTAAAGAAGGATCATAAGAAGGGTTGTGTCAATGGCCCTCATCATCCCACCATTCCACAGCGAGACAGGATCCTTAGCAGAATCACTCACTCTATCCATTGTAGAAACACCCAGAGCATTCAGGTATCCATCCGTTTCCATTAGTCTCCAGGATGGGCCATCTTAACCTCTCCTCTGCAGGGTAGGTTAGCTGGTACGAGTCCAAACTTCACCAGGAAGTGGTCAGTCCATGGCAAATGGGTGATTCGTACCTCCCTGTATGCAGACTGCCTGCATATTACTTTATAGTCATTAGAGATCCATTAGTGTAGGATTAAAATTGCCCCCTTTTTGAGCACCTGTGGCACAAATAAAATAAAAAAATTTCCAAGTGACCAGACAAGGAAATATTTTGTACTTTGAAAGATGGTTCTTTCCTTTCAGGTTGTTGCTGACTTTCAAGACTGCTAATGTGTGAGCAGTTCATGTGTTGATGGCTAGTAACTTTTGAAGATTCCTTTGTGAAGCTGTGTTAGTGTGCTAAAATGCATTGAGAGGTCTCTGTGTGCAACAAGGAGTCCGTTATAGAATCAGAAAGGCACAGAATTGTAGAGTTGAAAGGGACCCTGGGGGTCATCTAGTCCGATGCCTGGCAATCCAAGAATCACAACACATGGTCCCCCTTCTGGTTTGAAACCATACCTGACCCTGCTTAGCTTTGCAAAGGTGCTAGCAGCTTTATTGCCAGAAGGACAACTGAAACTTTTTTGAGTGTGTTGAGTTTAGTGCCTTCTAAGCATCGTTGGCCCATTCATCCTCTTCATTCATTTATTGCTTCTTGATTAAACCTATTTATTTGCTTCCCCACTTAAACTGAATCAGTTGAGGACTTCATTCCTTCAGGGGAAATTTGTCAGGGAGTGCATGCTAGTGACGGGAACACATGAAGCTGCTTAATACTGGATCAGACCATTCGCTTACCCAGATCAGTATTCTCAATTCTGACAGCAATTCCTGCTGGTTTGGGGAAGAGATCGTGATAGCCCTGTTTCCACTCATGCGATTCCAATCATGCACATGAAGAGTGGAGGTGTGGGGAGAGGAGATATATACTTTTTTCTGGCGGTACACAATGGCACACAGTATCGCCACCCTTCGGGGAGGGGGGGAAGGTGGCAGAAGGGCTCTTGGACCCCATCAGAACATTGCACCTCCTTCCCCAAGTCCGGGAAGTGTTTGCCCAGCTTAGAGAAGGTGGTGCTCTGACAGGATCCTGGAACTCTGCTGCCTCCTTCCCAAAACCAGGTTCTTCACCTGAGTGGCAGTGCCCCAGGAGGTGGATGGACGGGCAAGGGGTCTCAAACAGCTAAACCGCCCTCACTATCCAGCATTGGTGCCAGGTTTCACCCCCGCCCCACCATGGGCTGGCCCCTCTGCCTGCTTGCTGGTGAGTATCTGCCCTTTTTTTCTAGAATAAAAGCACTGGCCATGTCCCCTCTGTCCCTCTCCCCAAAGTCCTCCAGGTTGAACTTACGTTGCATGGAATTGTGTGAAAGAAAAACACTGGGGTCTAATTTGAATAGTAGAATGTCTGTCATCTGGGTGGGGCTGGGTGGGGGAATAGTAGAATGTCTGTCATCTGGGTGGGGCTTCTGTGTTCTGCTCCAGAAGCAGGCCCTCCCTTTGAGTGTTCAGTTCAGTTCAGTTAGAGAGGCCAACTGTCCTTCTTGCCTCACGATGTTGTTTTAGTTTCTCTCAGACGGTATGTTACGGTGTTACCATTTTCTTTATTATTAAAGCTTTGTTTGGAATATACGTGAGCCGCTTGCTTTGCTGAAAGAAAACTCTGATGAAGAATGGTGGAATACCCTAAACTGGGGATATACCCAGTCTGACAGGAGGGTTGGGTTTTTTTAAGCCGCCCCACCCTCCACAACATTGTGTGCAGTTCTTACATAGGCTCCTCCTGTGATTTAAAAATCTTCATTGTGACTGGAATCGCAGGGGAGAGGGTAGGCAAACAGGGCTTTTGTTTAGCCTTCTGCTTGAGCTCCTTTCAACTGGGGATTGAGATCCACATTTATACAGTCAAAGCAAAAGCATGAGCTCTGGCCCTTATGTAACTTACGTGTAGCGCTGGAATTCCATTTAAAGCTAAGTAAATGTCAGGCAAGGATTGAACATTTGTTTCAGCCAGCTTCTGAGAGTCCTTCTCTTTTCATTGAATGCTATATAATAGGTAAAAAAGGTAAAGGACCCCTGGATGGTCAAGTCCAGTCAAAGGTGACTGTGGGGTTGTGGCACTCATCTCACTTTCAGGCCGAGGGAGCCACCATTTGTCCACAGACAGCTTTCCGGGTCATGTGGCCAGCAGGACTAAACTGCTTCTGGAACAATGGAACACCGTGATGGAAGCCAGAGCACAGGGAAATGCCGTTTACCTTCCCGCCACAGCGGTACCTATTTATCTACTTGCACTGGTGTGCTTTCGAACTGCTAGGTTGGCAGGAGCTGGAACAGAGCCATGGGAGCTCACCCTGTTGCAGGGATTCGAACCACCGACCTTCCGATTGGCAAGCCCAAGAGGCTCAGTGGTTTAGACCACAGCACCACCCACTACGTAGCCAAGGTTTGCTGGGTTCCTTTAGTATATCTGTAACTTGCCTTTCAGGAACTGAGTTCTTACATCACCTTTATGATATTGGAGCCTCATGAGTGTTGATGCTTCCTGCCTCACCACAGTAACTTGCATCACTCCAAACCACGTAATAGGAGTGACCCACACTGTTGCAGCTCTCCACTCGAGCATCAGTTATTCGAAAGCTGGGGTGTATGGGGTGTAGACACAATGTGGGGTTCTTCTGCATAGTCCCAGGCTTCACATCTTACCTGGAGATTACAGGAAGGAATGACATGGCTGCAGAACTCTATCATTGCTTTTCATAGTCTAAACTATGCACCTTCAGACTGTCTACCTGCTTGTCGGCCACCTTCCTTTTATACTTCCTGCTGTGGGTATTTTGTTCTAGTCTTGTGACAAGGAAGGGGGGAGGGCGCAGACTTTGCCTGGAGGACCCGACAAGTTGTCATTGAAGTATGAAAGGGTGTTGAGGCATTCAAATAATCAATTGCTTGCCTTTTGCCATCCTTGTTTGTCATGGAAACTATCGCACAGGAATGCCAATCTGCTTGGCAGCTGTGGTTGCTAAGGAATGAGAAGCAGGAATAGGGCACTATTAGGTTATCAGAGCCACTCATAATGGGTGCTTTATAGGAAAGCGATTAGCTCCCCCACTCGCTCTCCTCATTAGCATGCCATCACCTCACACTGTTAGCCTGCTATTCTTTTATGTCACATGAGTGCTGTAATTTTCCTCCTGAAAATATAGGTATGCAGCTCAAAACCACCTGAATAAAGTAGGAATACTTGCTTCCTTTTTAAGTTAAATTACCAAGGCTTGTGAACTTGAATGCCTTTATTCACCTACTTAAATTTTTTTGTGAGAAGTAGAATCTGAGGTTTTGAATGCGGTATGATATCAAACAATGTGAGGATTAAAAGTGCCACTATATTAGTCACGCTACGGCTGAGTTTATACAACTGGTTTCCTTACAGGGTAATATTTCCAGGAGGAGACCCTTGGTTATAGAAACTTTTCCACTGCCAAGCCTTGGGAAAACCACTAGATTTGTTCTGGGAAAAACTGATCCTTGGATAAACTTGCAAATTAGCATTGTCTCTGTTAAATTTTGTGTGAACCTAAATACGTAGCCAGGCCTTGACTTATTACCAGTGTGAGAGCCAGTGTGGTGTAGTGGTTAAGAGCCGTAGATTCGTAATCTGGGGAACCGGGTTCGCGTCTCCACTCCTCCACATTCAGCTGCTGGGTGACCTTAGGCTAGTCACACTTCTTTGAAGTCTCTCAGCCCCACTCACCTCACAGAGTCTTTGTTGTGGGGGAAGAAGGGAAAAGGAGATTGTTAGCCGCTTTGAGACTCCTTCGGGTAGTGATAAAGCGGGATATCAAATCCAAACTCTTCTTCTACCGTATTTTTCTGTGCATAACCCCCCCCCCCGGGTGTATAAGACGACCCCTATTTTGGGGGACCCAAATTAAGGAAATGGGGGGAGATTGGTCAGAGTTTTTGAGCTTTTTTTGGGGGGGATGACTGCCAATCGCTCACCCTCCTGACTGCTGATAAACAATCACATGCCTCGCCGAACCCAACGATTGTCTGCCCGCTCACTGCCAGCGTCCACCAATCGCCTACCCAATTACAGCAGCAGCCAATCTCCAGCAGCCCTTGCCGCAGCTACCAGTCACCCACCCAATCACCACAGACAATCTCCTGCTCACAGCTGACACCAATCTCCAGTCCCCACTCTGCACTATCTGTGTATAAAACGACCCCCAATTTAAAACATTTTTTACAATAAAGAAACATCGTCTGATACACGGAAAAACGCGGTACATAAGGAACGTTGGACACCTTTGAGGCTTATGAGAAAGCCAGCTGCCCTGCTATTGTGTCCAACATTTCTATGAGTGTAGCAACAGTTCTAACATTAGAAACATAAATCACCTTCACACATTATAGGTGTGAAAGGGGTCCATGGATTTCATCCAGCTATGTTTTACACAGAGCAGGCTCACTGAAATTAATAGACCTCGGTTACTTTTGTTCATTAATTTCAATGAGTCTCCTTGGAGGAGAACTAGCTTTCAGTGCAGCCCCATGTGTTGAAAGCAGTGTTCAAAATTCCCCAGGCGCCAGGCACATTTTGCTACTGGTGTCGGTCCAGTTACAACTAGGTAAGGTAAAGGTAAAGGAACCCTGGAAGGTTAAGTCCAGTCAAACATGACTATAGGGTTGCGGCTGTCATCTCACTTTCAGGCCAAGGGAGCCGGCGTTTGTCCACAGACAGTTTTCTGGGTTATGTGGCCAGCAGGACTAAACCACTTCTGGAGCAACAGGACACTGTGACGGAAGCCAGAGCGCACGGAAACCCTGGAGCCGGCTGACTCGTGCGCAGCAAAAGACACACATCTTTGCTTCTGTGCTGCTGTGTCTTAGCCCTCCATCATTACATTAAGGAAAGGAAGTGTGGGGCTGAGTACAGACATCTTTGACTGTGCTGCAACCTTTCCAAATGGAACTCACACACCCCAGTCTAAAAACCTCTTCCCTAGCCCAGAGTTAATGCCATTTCCATTTCCGCTGTGTTCGTTTCTTTCTCCTCCTTGCATACTGGGGCAAGTATGTTTGGGCTGCGGGAAACCTCTGTGCATAGATTTCTGTGTAGACTGAAACCTTGACTATGTGGTCTCCCAACTCCTATGGAAGACTTCCCCATGGTAGAGGCCCATGCCTAAGGAGTGGATGTCAAGAGTGAGAGGTGGAACCTGGGGGTGGGAGCATTGGGGGGGGTGGGAGTGGCCTGACCCCCATTAATTTATTTGTTTATTATTTATTAAATTTATATACCACCCTTTCTTTGAAAACCACAGTGTGGACTCTCCTTATGCATAGAGCATGTGAAGGGGGCTATGACGATAAACATGTCCCAATTACCCAATCCATGAAAAGTCAAGGGTAGTACTGTAGATTCCAGCCTATTAGGCGACTGGGCATATAAGATGACCCCCAACTTTTGCTGTTCAGTTTTAGAGTTTTAGAGTTATAGAGTTTGAGCGCCGCCAGGGGCAGAGCGTGCACCCCTCCGCTGCCTCTGCTGTCACGTTTGGCAGGAGGATGAGCGGGTGAGTGCCACGCTCGGAAGGACTTTCCACGTCCCCTTCTGTGGGGAGGGAGGAGGAGTGATGGCAGAAGGAGCACCTCTGCTCACTGGCTCCCTCTCCTCCTTTCCAACGCATATACCCGGCGTATAAGACGACCCCCGACTTTTGGGGTGATTTTCCAGGGATAAAAAGTCGTCTTGTACGCCGGAACATACAGTACTAGAGGGATTTCCCTCTTTTTTTGGGATGAGGGGATGCTGGAAACTTATGCTCACTTGTAATGTCTGATTTATTTACAGGTATATATTTACAGGGATGCGGGTGGCGCTGTGGGTTAAACCACAGAGCCTAGGACTTGCCGATCAGAAGGTCGGAGGTTCGAATCCCCGTGACGGAGTGAGCTCCCGTTGCTCGGTCCCTGCTCCTGCCAACCTAGCAGTTCGAAAGCACGTCAAAGTGCTAGTAGATAAATAGGTACCGCTCCGGCGGGAAGGTAAACGGCGTTTCCGTGCGCTGCTCTGGTTCGCCAGAAGCGGCTTAGTCATGCTGGCCACATGTCCTGGAAGCTGTATGCTTGCTCCCTCTGCCAGTAAAGCAAGATGAGCGCCGCAACCCCAGAGTCGTCCGCGACTGGACCTAACGGTCAGGGGTCCCTTTACCTTTACCATTATATAAGCAGAATGGGGAGGGGGCCAGGGTGAGGATTCTGTAAGAGGGCCGCACAACTGCTATGCTTACACCACTTTAAAGTCAGATTACAGCATGGGTAGGCAAACTAAGGCCCGGGGACTGGATCTGGCCTGATCGCCTTCTAAATCCAGCTCGTGGACAGTCTGGGAATCAGAGTGTTTTTACATGAGTAGAATGTATCCTTTTATTTAAAATCTAGGTTATTTGTGGGGCATAGGAATTCGTTCATTATTATTTTTTTCAATTATAGTCCGGCCCCCCCACAAGGTCTGAGGGACAGTGGACTGGCCCCCTGCTGAAAATGTTTTCTGACCCCTGGATTACAGCATCACCCAGCAGTCAACCTAAATTTGACATTCAAAACTCTTGGTTCTCTGTCCACATTTATCTTGCTACTTGCTCTCCTGTGAAATACAGAGGTATTGTAAGATAAGTTTCCAGTCACTGAGGGGCATGAATGCGCCTTTTCGAAACTCTGTGGCCACCCATTAGTTGTCGGTTTAAAGAAATCAGGACAACCAGTCGCAATAACGCTGGATTCATTACCTGCTACTAGATGGTGTTCCAGGGGCCAAGGGGTGAGAAGAGATGCAAAGCAACACAGCTGAATTTCTGGCCATAGTAACTCCCTGGAAATATAATGTTTGAAGATGCTTCTGAATTTTACAAAGTAAGTTCATGCTCGTGGTTTTTATGCTGGGCAAACACCGAAAGGCCATGAATGTATTTGTCTTTGTATTTAACATGCTAGGATCAGCCTCCTATCTAAAGTTTTTCTTTTCTTTTTAGAGTACAAGTTGAATTCTACATGAATGAAAACACATTTAAAGAGAGGCTAAAGTTATTTTTCATCAAAAACCAAAGATCAAGTAAGCATTTTCTCTCTCTCTTACTACGTGTGGGTGTAATAGCACTTTCTCTAAACCTGGGTTTCCTAAACTTGAGTTGCCGTCTGTTGTTGGACTACAACTCCCATCATGCCTAGCTAGCAGGACCAGGGATGATGGAAATTGTATTCTAGGAACAGCTGGAAACCAGCATTTGGGAAACCCTGCTCTAAACAATAATGCTTGCTGATGATAAGAAGTGGTTATGTGTTACATCACTAGGGGAATGTAGTCATGTTAATTACTTTTGATGGGTCTATTCTGAATAAATATTAATTGATTGCCACCCTGTGTTCCCAAATTCACATTCTGCTTGCTAATTGTTTGTTGCTTATGTATTTAATCAATTTAATATTTGCACAGCCTCAACAGTGCTTAATGCTGCAAACTTTCCTCATCCCATGCTCTTTTAATAACCAGTGGTACCTCAGGTTAAGTACTTAATTGGTTCCGGAAGTCTGTACTTAACTTGAAGCGTTCTTAACCTGAAGCGGACTTTCCCATTGAAAGTAATGGAAAGTGGACTGATCCGTTCCAGACGATGAAAAAGCACCCCCTAAAACAGCAATTTAACACGAATCTTACTGTTTCATGAGACCATTGATCCATAAAATGAAGACAATAATCAATGTACTGTACTATGAAATAAATAAGACAGTATTTTAGATGAAAAAAATTAAAATTTATTTCCAAACTCACTGTTTGGAGGGGGCTCAGGGTCCTCTTCCACAATCACAAGCGGCTTGGCTCCCTGCATTCGTGGAGGCCTCAGAGAGCTCCTGCGGCTGGAGCCCAGTCGCAGAGCCTCTGCAGGCACCGTGGATGCTGGGGCTTGGCTCCCGGCACCCACGGAGCCGCTCTAGGCACCGCAAATGTCGGGGCTTGGTTCCCAGCATTCGTGGAGGCCTCCGAGAGCTCCGTAGGCCCCGCCGATGTCCGGGTTTGCCTCCAGGCAGCGGCGAGGCCTCCGAGAGCTTGGACAACTTACTTCCGGGTTACAATTGTTCGTAACCCAAAAAAACGTAAGTTGAAGCATTCGTAACCCGAGGTACCACTGTATAACCATGATGCTCTATAAAAATCCAGGTGCTAAAGACAAACAGATCTAGGCACAATGCCACAATAAGAAGAAAACCTTGCTTTTTTTTCCCTCTTCAAAGACTCAATTTATCTAAAATGCACTGTTTTGGGGGTCTTTTTTGGGGGGGGAATTAGCAGGTCTCTCACTATATCTTGGCCAATGGAACATTCCTGGAAGTGCAGCCTACAAACAGTGCCAGCTTTAAGATAGTTGAAGTAGGCAGCTTCCTTTCATGGCTGCCAAGAAGAATAGGAATCCAGCCAGAGATCCTGGTGGATATTTCTACAGCAAGCTGAATGTGAGAGAGTCCAAGTCAGACCAATGCCCCAATTACCCTACCTAGCATTGGACCTCTGGAGTCCCAAGCATAGATATCCTTTTTAACTTACATTCCTAAGCATTGCGTTTGGATCCATCCACAAAGCATTTCTCTTATGCACTCACACATACAATTAAAAGTTACATCGTTTTTCCTATTAGATGTAATCCTCACTCCCTCAAGTGAATTTTTAATTTTAAAATCTGCCATTCTAGGGAAACCTGTAAACACTCTCGACCTATTCTGTCTGGTCTTAACCTCTTTATGTCACAGTCTCAGTTTTGAATGCAAATTATCCAATAATGCTATGTTTGCTTGTATGAGAGTCAAGCTAAAGAAGGTTCACCCATCAGTAGCTTCCACTTCTGGTTCCACAGAGCTATTTTTGTGGGACTTTGAGTGTTATCCTTAAGCTACATTGAAGCCACTTGAACTGCATCTGAATGTCAAGTCACTCTTAACCACTTGAGTTCAAGTGTATGTTTTGGTTGTTTTTTTAATCAGTTGGAGATTCTTCATGATTCACAAGACTGTATCTGGGATTCTTGGAAACATATGCTTTCTGATTTTATATATACTTAATGAAAAACGTTCCTATACCACTCATCCATAAAATATGGCAGCAATCATGCAGGCAGTAGCCATTTTACATGTGTCCAACTGACATGCGATCATGCACACACTTGTCATTTCCAACCCAAAAGTGGCCCGAAAACGGAGCAGAACAGGGCTGAGGCTGGGCTTATGCGTGCTCCACTGACACAGACAGGGGTCAGGAACAGCACCCCCATGCAAAATGTAAAAGCAGCACAGAACATTCATGGATATATTTTTTTTAAGCAACAGTATAGGCCAGTTGATGGAAGGGGTGGGGAGTATTCAAGAGATGCTTCAAAGTCAAAAGCATGGATGTCTGCTGAATCTCCGCTAGACATTCGCAGGGAAACCAAAATGCTTGTTTAAAAAGCTATTGTACTACCAACCTTACTGTATGCTTGTGAAATGTGGACAACTTATAAACTCCATCTCCAACTCCTCGAAAGATTCCATCAAACGTGTTTCTGAAAATTTTAACACATCACTTGGGAAGATGGGTGAACTAATGCCAGTGTACTGGATGAAGCAAAGATCACCAGTGTTGAAGCAATGATTCTTCAACATCAATTTTGTTGGACTGGTCATGTTGTGTGGATGCTTGATTATCGTCTTCCAAAGCAACCACTCTATTCCAAACTCAAAAATGGTAAGCGTAATGCCGGTGGTCAACAAAAGAGGTTTAAAGACTCTCTCATGGCATATCTTTAAAAAATGTAGTATAAACACCAATAACTGGGAAACACTGGCCTGCGAGCGCTCCAATTGGAGAACACAGCCTTTACCAAAGGTGTCATGGGCTTTGAAGACACTTGAACTCAGGGTGAAAGGGAAAAACATGCTAAGAGGAAGGCACGCTTGGCAAACCCTCACCGTGATCAACTCCCGCCTGGAAACCTATGTCCTCACTGTGGAAGGATGTGTGGATCCAGAAGTGGCCTCCACAGTCACTTATGGACCCACTGTTTAAACCATGTTTATGGAAGACAATGCTACTTGGCTATGAGTGATCACTAAAGAAGAAGAGAGGAGTGTTCCATAGAATGGGGCCAGTGACGTTAAATGCCTAAATTCTAGTTGAGGCTAGGCAGGCATCTGTAACATGGAGGACCACCAACAGTACTCCTCTGGATGATCTCAGTGATCAGACTGGGATATATTGGGCTGGGATTTTAGAGCCCTCACTTCTTCCAGACAGTTCAAGGCAGTGCATTGTCAGGAGCTGGAGTCAGGCATAGGTCAGCAATAAAACAATAAAGAACCCAATGTCAGCGAAGTTAACTCTTTATTCAAAAAACAAAGCAGCTCAGTCCTAGTGGTCTTGCCCCAGTAAGGCAGCTGCGGCAACAGAAGGTCCCTGCCTTCCCGCCACTTTCTAAAGGTGCTCCCCTGGTTCCTTCCCCAGAGCCTAAGACTTCATCATCTTGTCTCTCATTGTTCTGCCGTCTTCATTTCTCTGCATGTTCTGGGAGATCAGCGGGGTGGGTAGCTGTTCATAGCAGCAGGAGGAAACTCCCTACATTCTCCAGCTGCCTGTCTCATCTCTGTCTCCTGGCCCCCCTCCTCCCCTGCCTCTGAGTCTGGACTGCCTCTTCCTGCTCACTAAACCTTGTTATGTCTTCAGCTGCCATCACCTCCTCCTCCCAGTCTGTTCCCTCTTCTCCCTCCGACCATTCATTGTCATCCCACCATCAGTCCCCTGTCTCTGAGCCTCCTTCCCAGGGGGGTTCCCCAGCTGGTATCTCCCACCAGTCCTCCGCAGTCAGCTAGTCCATGGCATGTATTCTGAGTTCTCACATGGTCTCTTGAGCGAGCCTCAGATCACACTAGTTTTCAGCAAGGTTGCTGCCTTGTGTGAACCATGCACTGGACCTACTGTCAATGCCTCTTTAGTTCTTAGTTCTACCTCTTACATTAATGTCTTAACTACTTTATTTCTTTTATAGTTGCAACCCAGACTTTCTACTCAGTCACCACATACAGATTTTGCCAGAGCCAATTGTTCAAATATTATGCAGAGTATATAGCCTTTCCCCATTTATTTATGTATTCAGGGAGTCAAGATTTTCATTACTTACACAATAGCAAAACAACAAAAACCTTCGCCGGTGTAATAGTCCTCCCTTTCTGCATCTGCTCTGCATCTCCTATGCTTTGTTCTGATCTTTATACTACTTTGAGAGCCAAATTTTCATTAAGCTTCAATTGAAAATGCTTAGGTGTGAATGCTCCCATAAACAAAGGCAAATTGAGACAGGTAATTATGCAAAGGTTATTTTTGATAAAGGGGTAGTGACTGGAGCTTGAAAAGATAACTTAATAGAATCTCTAATTCTGCACCTGCGCACATACATTTTTTCCAGCTTTTGCCAGTTTGCAGAAGGAAAATTTCCATTTGCAAGTGCTGTTTGAATCCATCGCTAGGGTTTGCTGTCAGTGCCGACAAGGAGATTGACACTGACAGCCAGCACCTTTGAAGCTGTCACCTGACATCGTAATGGCATCAGTAGTCAAAATGGCCTGTGGGGTTGCGGGAGGTCAGGACCCAGCCTGCTAGCTGGAAAAGGTTCCTCACTCCTCTGTATAGAGGGGCTAAAGGGGATTTTGCAAGATATGGACACAGCATGGAGGCCACTGCAAATCATTCCCCTTGATGACTTTCATCCATCAGGGATGTATCTGTTTGCTGTGCTGATCAGGGAACATTATCCACACCACTATAGAACTTGGACATCCTGTGATTTTTGGAAAAACACTGAACAAATGTGTACAAACGTCACAAATGGCCACTTAAAGTGACCTTCTCATGGTGGGTGAACTGTGTGCCTGGGCCAAAAACAAGTAAGAAAGATATTGAGCCAAGTGATAATTGTGCTGTAACATCAATTGTTTCATTAGACAGGTAATCCTGTAAAATTCAAAGGCTCGCATAGAATCCTCTGACAAAATCGATCCTAGACATTGTAATTAAACTTGCTGTGCCTCTGAGCTGAATGAAAGTTATTTTTTTATCCTTGATTTGAATTTTCTGCTTGACTGCCAGTGTATCTTATTACGAGGAATATGTAGTTAGAAAACCAAGGTTCGTTTTCAGCAAAGGTTGCTTGTCTCCTCCCCACCCTGTTGGGTGTCTTTCCCCCCACCCCCAGCAAGAGGTGCAGGTGTGCGTCTTTGTGTCTGTGCATTAAATGAAATTTCACACCACCTGTAAAATTCAATTCAATTACCATTAAAACCATCAGGCTCTCAGAGTCTTCAGCTCCCTGTCCCCCAGAGGAAATAGAAAGCTTCTCTTAATTATGTTTGTTAGTAATCCAGAATAGTAAAAGATCTGCAATCTTTTTATTTGAGTCATCCAACTTTTTTATTTTTTATTTTTTTTAAGGCCGCAGTTCTAAATATACTTCCTAGGGAGAAAGACTCATTGAACTCAGTCAGATCTACCACTTTGCAATCTTGAATTGAGCTACAATATTGCTTAGGGACACGGGTGGCGCTGTGGGTTAAACCACAGAGCCTAGGACTTGCCTAGGATTTGTGATTGTAATTTCTGCACGCATATGGGCATCAGGCTGGAGTCCTCTCCCCACACATTCTACATTCCAAGCAAAATAGACAGGATGGGTCTGATCACTTTTATACCATGGGAGCAGGATGTTCAGCTCTGGTAAACATCAGAACTGGGATTGAGGGAGAGTAATGAAAAGGTCTGGGGAAAGCCCATGATCCTTAAAAACTGAATTACAGTTAACATTCAGTGGGAGGGAATCTGCTCACCTCTCAGGCTGAGCATTCCCTAGCTGTGCGCCCATTGCCCTGGCACAGGCTGCTTGATGCTTGAGACTCCTGGAAGATTGAGATGATGCTCTAGGTCAAGGATGGCAACAAGTGGCCCTCCATATGTTGTTGGACTGCAACTCCCGTAGTGATTGGCTGGTGTTGGCTAAGGCTGATAGGACCTTGAGAGCCACTGCTTGTCCATCCCTGCCCAAATTGGCACCTCTTTGGTTCCAGTGAGAGCCAGTGTGGTGTAGTGGTTAAGAGCGGTGGACTCGTAATCTGGTGAACCGGGTTCACGTCCCCGCTCCTCCACATGCAGCTGCTGGGTGACCTTGGGCTAGTCACACTTCTTTGAAGTGTGAGCCTCACTCACCTCACAGAGTGTTTGTTGTAGGGGAGGAAGGGAAAGGAGAATGTTAGCTGTTTTGAGACTCCTTCGGGTAGTGATAAAGTGGGATATCAAATCCAAACTCTTCTTCTTCTTCTTCTTCCTCTTCTGCTGTCCCCTTCTGCTTCTCTACTTGCATTGGCCAAGTCCAGGTGTGTTCTAGCAGCAAGAGACAGGCAGGAAATTATACTGATAGGGAGGCATTCATTAAAGGGTTAGACTAAGCTTGGCAAAACCTAGGTTGAGTTTCGCATTCAACCACAAATCTCACCAGGAGACCTTGGGCAGATTGCTCTTTCTCAGCCTAACCTACTTCGCAGAATTGTTTGTTTTTCCTCTTCCCAGTCTATCCTCAGTGTAAGCCACCATGGAAGGTGGGGAGGAAAGGCAGAATATAAACAGTATAGAATCAGTCTGAGCAGAAATGAAAAGGTGCTGGGGCGTGGCAGTGAAAATTGGAGGTGGCCTTAGAAAGGAGCCTGCAGCTCTTTTTTAAAAATGCTCTGTTTCCATTTTCTGTATTGATAGCTATAATCAGAGTCCTCATGAATACCCTCAGTCCTTTTCCCCCCTTGGGGTACTTAAGAGTACGTGGTATTGGCACCTTTTTTCCTAGAAGAAAAGCACTGGTTAAAGGTGTGTCACTTACTGTAGCAACTTAATGGTGAATACAGACACCTTTTTTCTAGAAGAAAAGGACCGAGTACCCCTCAGCCTTAACATACATGCATTACCTAGTCTAAGGAGAGTATTGCTGTTGTTTTCTCCACATGGCCACCACTGCACGCCATTAATGGGAATTTATGGTTGTGACTGGGACCCGGGTGGCGCTGTGGGTTAAACCACAGAGCCTAGGACTTGCCGATCAGAAGGTTGGCGGTTCGAATCCCTGCGACGGGGTGAGCTCCCATTCCTCGGTCCCTGCTCCTGCCAACCTAGCAGTTCGAAAGCACATCAAAGTGCAAGTAGATAAATAGGTACCACTGTGGTGGGAAGGCAAACGGTGTTTCCGTGCGCTGCTCTGGTTCTCCAGAAGTGGCTTAGTCGTGCTGGCCACATGACCCGGAAGCTGTATACCGGCTCCCTCGGCCAATAAAGCGAGATGAGCACCGCAACCCCAGAGTCGATCACAACTGGACCTAATGGTCAGGGGTCCCTTTACCTTTCTTATGGTTGTGATTGATGCAGCCTCATAGGGAGAAAATGGATTGTATTGGGGACATTAAATGTTTATTCTGAAACATTTTAAAAACACCACAGAAAGGTGTCAACTGCACAGATTACTAAAAATTCACAGTGTCATTAGCATTCATCAGCTGTCTTCAGCAGATGGCAATATTAACAGAGTAGGAAGCATTTGTTGAAGAATGTCAAGAGGGAGATGAATTGGGAGGATAATAGGCAGAAGAAATTGTTAGAGGTACTGGCCTGCCTGTCAGAGACAGGATTTGATATATCTCAGCAGGAGCTTCCTTCCCTTTCTGTGCAGTTCTTACTCACCACCACAAACACTGGTGTCTTCGCTCTGTCTTACTGTGGTCCCTTTCAAATCTCTAACCTTTAAGAACAGAAGCAGCTAGTCACTCATTCCCAGGAGTTGTTCCAATGGGCACCAATTCCAAAGGCCTCTTCATTCTTCAAGCCTTCAACGGACGCCAAAAAGACATTAGAATGCCAAAGGCTAAAGACCCAACTCCTGTCATTGCGTGGAACTGACCTCTTCCTGTGGTATGTAGGAGTAACAGAGAAGACAGGAGGTTGGATGCAGGTGAGCTGGGCAGAAGCACGCTGGCAAGCATGCTCCAAGCAAGCTGCTGGCTAGCTCTGCCAAGGCTCCTTTTATTTGCAGAAGTCAACAATTGGAATTGGAACAATTGGAAACAGTAGTGAAACCACCCTGAACTTAACATATTTCCACCTAACCACATTTCCAGCATTAGCAAATACACGTGTCAGCAGGTGTTTCCCTCAGGTGTTTTCCCCGATACTTGATTACGTCTGCGTCCCTGGTCATGCTCCAGCCAAGCGATATGTCTAACAAACAAATTCTGAGAGGACAAATGGTCAGGGGAAAAAACCTGTTTTCAAGCCAAGAAGGCAAAAGGTCAGGGAGAGCAGGCTTAATGCTCCTTGACACACTGTTACATGTCTGGTGCGAGGTTTGCCTTCGCAAAGCGGAGCATCACCTCCACAGTGGTACAGTGGTACCTTGGTTGTTGAATAGCTTGGCTCCCAAACACTGAAAACCCAGAAGTATGTGTTCCAGTTTGCAAACGTTTTTTGGAAGCTGGACTTCGACATGGCTTCCACAGCTTCCAATTGAGTGCAGAAAGCTCCTGCAGCCAATCAGAAGCCGTGCCTTGGTCTTCAAACTGTTCTGGGAGTTGAACAGACTCTCAGAATGGATTAAGTTTGACAACCAAGGTACCACTGTACTGTCGTAGTCTCATTGCTGAGCATCAACATGCAGAGCTCAGTGGAGTGGGAGACCAGCCAACCAGAAGAGTCTCTGAGGTGTACTTGCCTGGAGGCAGACACAGCATCCAAAGTCTGGTCCAGTCCTATGGTCAGGCAAACAGCAATTCCATGTGGCCAGATGATCCAGGGGCCAGGGAATTCAGTGTTCATGGGGTCAAGGGTCCAGATGAGCAAGAAACAGCAAGGTAGAGCCATGAATTGCAAGTGTTGTTACCAGCATCTGACTGCTGTTGGAAGTTCTGCTTAAGAAGGCTGAAGCCAGCTGGTTCTCACCAGCGCCTTCTCCTCTGAGTTCTTGAAGGCTGATGGGTGGAATCACTCTGCCTTCTCCCCCTTCAGGCTGCTGTTCAGCAAGTGCAGGATGCCCTGTAGTAAGTGGTTGGGTGTATAGCGGATGAGACTCTCTTGTAGGTATCCTGGTCTCAGGCTGCATAGAGCTTTGTACAGCAAAACCAGCACCTTGATTTAGCCTGATGGCTAATTATTAAGCTGAAACACGGTAATTGCACCAGGGCCATCTGTTCATTTTCATGGCAAACAATGTTTCAGAGGGTTTCAGAGTTATTGTTTTGGATTGTACAACTCCATATCTGTTTATAGTCGACACAGTTTAAATTGGATGTTCTGTGTATATAACTTGTATATACTTTGGATGCTCTTCCTCTCTCTCTAACTTGAAAAAATACAAAATGCTTTCTTTGCTTCAGATGTACCCTATAATATAATTTGTGCATGATTCAGTGACCGACAGCTATCTTTCTCCTGAGCAAATGAAAACTAACTTTCATCGAGAACAGATGAGCAAATCTGCTCTTGCAAACTTGCCATGCCCCATGCCCTGGTGTTGTTTCACAGATAGGAAGGAAGCACTGTTTCGTGGCCAAGGGTGTTTTGTCTTAAATAATTAACATTTTCCCAACAAAGCTCTGAAGATATGAAATTGTACATTCAGCACCAGCTTTCAATTATCTGATTTTAAAGTGGTCTGTGAGCAGCTACAATTCTGAACAAATGTTGTTCAATATTTTATGGGCTTCCATATGCGTTTTCTGCACAAAAGTAATACTGGGAGGGGGTTTGTGTAGGATCCAAACATATTTATTATTTATTTATTTATTTATTTATTTATTTATTTATTTATTTATTTATTTATTTACTGGGTTGTACTTTTGACCAGAATCCCTGATGTGGTTCCCAACACAAATGTAGCAGAAGAATTAATGACCCTACACTCAAGAAACAAAACAGTTGGCTGCCATCTGCTAGTATCTTTTCTCACTCCAGTTTCTTTCCAGCGATCTCCCTCCTGGGGCAGTTGGGATCAGATGGTCCCATTGTGGGAATGGATAGTCGAAATGAAGTAGGAGCAGGCATGTGGAGATGACTCTGCCTGCCAGCTTCTCCTCATTCCCTAACATAGGGTTGATTTTACATGGCAATGGGGAGTGAGGAAAGAAGCCATCTGATCTAGAAGCAAATGTCTGCTCTGGTATCTTCAGCTGCTCCGTTCCACTGTTCGATTCTTTCTCTATTAGTGTTCAATATCTCTGAGTTGAGGGAGGAGACTCTCTACCAAAAATGTAACCAAAATAATGAGTAATCTTCTTTTTCTTTGGTGATTACTCGAAGCTGAGTAAGATTGTGTTCCATAAACAAGGTTTCAACAGTGGATTCGTAAGTGACTGTGAAGGCCGATTCTGGATCCACACATTCTTCCACAGTGGGGACACAGGTTTCCAGGCAGGAGTTGATCACGGTGAGGGTTTGCCAAGTGTCTTCCTCTTAGCATGTTTCTCCCTTTCACCCTGAGTTCAAGTGTCTTCAAAGCCCATGACACCTTTGGTAAAGGCTGTGTTCTCCAATTGGAGCGCTCACAGGCCAGTGTTTCCCAGCTGTTGATGTTTATACTACATTTTTTAAAGATGTGCCGTGAGAGAGTCTTTAAACCTCTTTTGTTGACTACCGGCATTATGCTTACCATTTTTGAGTTTGGAATAGAGTCGTTGCTTTGGAAGACAATAATCAGGCGTCCACACAACACGACCAGTCCAATGAAATTGATGTTGAAGAATCATGGCTTCAACACTGGTGATCTTTGCTTCTTCCAGTACACTGGCATTAGTTCACCTGTCTTCCCAAGTGATGTGTAAAAATTTTCAGAGACACTGTTGATGGAAGCTTTTGAGGAGTTGGAGATGGCGTTTATAAGTGGTCCATGTTTCACAATAATTGAGTGTTCTTATCCCACCCCTGTTTAGGCCTTTCTCCCCACACACTTTACAGTGAGTATGGACTTATAAATTCCACAAAAACTTCACTTTGTTTCATTGTCTTTCTTATAATAGGCCTCCGGATACGCTTGTTCAATTTTTCACTCAAGCTGCTTAGCTGTTTGTTGTACATAGTACGAGTGCTCCTGGATGATCCATCTCAACAACACGGATGGTAATGTTTTCTTCTTTTATTTGCCTTTCAAAATGCTTCATAAACTGTTTCACTCAACAGTTTATGCTCCATAAATGGTTTCACTCATCGCTGAGCTTTAATTGTGCATCTGTAGCCGCCATAGGCATAGTTTAGCTATAGGCTAAACTGTATTAGCTATAGGCATAGAATTTACTGTATGTGGGTGGGGGAGCAGAAAGTACAAGAATCTTAGAAAAAAACCATCACCAACGTGTGGTGATGTGGATAAATTGCAGAGGGACAGCATATTTTAAGACCATTTATTGCATTGCCTGTCGTATGTCTCACAAGAACACTTGCGGCATTCTCAGCACAGGTAAAAGAGTTACAAACCTTTTAACGGAAGGGCTTTTCACATCTGGAATGTGTGCATTGTATTTAGGTCACTATTATTGGCCCTTATTAATTTTTACTAGCACGTTGTTTCAGATATGTGAGTGTTCCTGAAGAATTTCAACTGTGTGGTTTGAGCAAACCATATTCTGCCCAGTTCAGATAAAATTATGGTGTGAGCATGCAAGGGAAGGACGCGGGAGCACAGGGTATGATGATAGCTCATATATTGCCAAACCGTTTTTGAGCATTATGCCTGAACTAGTTCACTTCCCATGGCAGAATAGTAATGGCGCAGGCACAAGTCATTTAGTAATTCCAAGCTTGGCATTAATAAGACTGGACTTGCCAAAGCTCAGTAGGCTATTTTGATAGGACTTTAACATGTGTAACTGTGAAGAAATTAAACTGTCTGAATGCTGTCTTTTTATTATTCTGTTCCTCTGAGTTCACATACAACTTCTTCTGTCTTAATGTGCTGCTTCGTAAAAGGGGAAGACCTTGTCTACAAAAATTGTCAGAGATCATTACATCTCATTGATTGCCTCTTATCTTCTTGTTTCCTCTTTGGCTTTCCCTAACCATTTTCCTTGTGTCTTGCCTTCTTAAGAGCTTTCAAACATACAGTCTTCCTTTTAATCATGTGCCATTTTAGATTATTGCTATTTTATTATTCCAATGTCTTTCTCCAGCCAGTTGCTCCAATGCATTCAGTGTGTCTCAGAATTTCTCCCCTTGCAGATGTTTCTGGAGGAGTTGTCCAAGAGATAAGAAAGTAGTATTTGCACATTGAAATTAGAAAGAACGCAACAATTATTGAGGCTTCAGTGGAGCTGTGCCCCCCCCCCCATGAAAGGGGAAATATAAATGGCAATACTGTGTGAGGGAGTACCTATTCTCTTTATTTCTGAAAGTGGGACAAATTGGGAGTGAACGGTACTTCTTAAATCATGGTTTTCATTGAGTTGGACACACAACCTGAGAGTGGTTTGGTTAGTGGCTACAGCCTCAAAGGGCCATTTCTAAAAACAGAGAGTTTTAAGGTATGGCTTATAATACAAAACAAAGGTGGAAAACTCTAATTATTTTGAACAGGTATGGTACTTAAGATGTGGCAAAAATTAGTGCCTTTTTTCTTGGATGTTCCCCTCACCACAATGTAAGTGCTGGTGTATTCAGCAAATTTTGTTTTTAATGCAGACAACAACAAAAAATGTTTTTTAAACAGCTTTTATGAAAGACATGCTCAATAATACATTATTCAATTATTATACAAGCATATATCAACAGAAAGAGTGTAGCTCAGTTGTAGAGCATCTATTTGGACACAGAACATCCCAAGTTTAATTTTTGGCATCTCCCAATAGGACTGGAAAAGACTTTCTGTCCTGGAAAACCACTGTAGTCTGTGTAGTCAATGCAAAATTAGATGGACCCAATGTTCTTACTTGGTATAGGGCATCTTCCTATGTTCGTGTTACTCAAAGTTTGTCAAAGTACTGGCTTTCTGTATGTCATGTCACTGTGGCTTTTAAAATAGCATGGCACGATATTTTTGGATAGGCTTACTCACCATCAGTCTGGCTAGGGTGATACTTCAAAAGAATTTTGAGGTGATTTTTTTTTCATAGGAGCCCTGAATTTTCTTGGGATTATTATTTTCAGCAGCATCTAATGGTACTTTCCTCTCCTTTCCTCTCTATTGCCCATTTGGGGTAATATAGAGACCAGTTTGATATATTCTGATATAAGTTGTTTCAAAATATATGCCATTATTTTAATGGAGTAGGCAATTTAAACAAATGATTCCTTGCATAAGTTCCCCCAAATGGTTGCATTCCTGAGGAACGTGCCTTCGGAGGCTGTTAGTGCTGTTCATTTTAAATAGCTGGCATATAAACCGAGCACTGTATAATCTAATTATAGCCACACACCAAAATTGTTCAAAAACTGACACTTAGTTTCATATTAAATCCTTTTTTTTTTTTTTTTTTTGGTTAGGAATAGCAAAAATTTAGTCATGTTGGCAGGAGGAATGGAGATTCCTGCAAATTACTAGGTATGCGTGGGTGTCCCCGTTCTGTGTCTGTTATTGTTCCCATGGACTGATTGTGCCTCATCTTCCAGCTCAACTTGGAGAATTTATCATATTAATTTCAGAACCAGCCCATGTGCACTTTGTCGCAGTTTTCAGTTCATGTCCTCTCTCTCCCCCCTCCTTCTTACAGGCTACTGATATGCACAAGTACATATCAGGGTTAGTGCTCAAATCACAGAAGCAAAACGATGCTGACCACATGAATATTTCTCTTTGCGTGGGGTTTTCATGTCTGTGTTTGTGTGCAATGGCAGTCTCAGAGGGGGAAAGGAAAGGCATGGGCTGCAAAGTCTGACAAATGGCAAAATTCAGTTGTCTGAAATGGCAAAAGTTATAGATTTTGTTTATTTATTTGGATAGCAGTTTGATAACTGATCTATGCAGCTCCACAACCAAGATCAAGCAATTTAGCCCTCCACATTCTGGAGAGAAATTCAGAGGAATAAAAATCCCTAAAAATGACGACAAATGACATCTCAGGGAAAAAAAGATGTTGGTTTTTAAAGGTGCCCTTTAACTCTAAGTAGAGGACAGAAAATACAAGGCAGAGGGTTTGGGGTGTTTTTGTTTTTGCAACAATACTGTCCGAACAGATATTGATACCAATATAAGAGAGATAAATATAATGAGGCTGAGAAAAATAAGAATAGACTTCTGAAAGTTCAGGTGGCTATTACATTGTTGGGTTGGTTACTTCCATTTTCCATTGAGCGTCCCTTTCTATGCATTTGTTATCCAACGCCAGCAGGGTAGCCTTTAAATTAGAGGGTTAAATTCTTGAATAGCTGCCTATGTTCCAAAGCAATCCTAAACATGGAATAATTATTATTATTATTATTATTATTATTATTATTATTATTATTATTATGTTATTATTATTATTATTATTATTATTATTATTATTATTAATACCCCGCCCATCTGGCTGGGCTTCCCCAGCCACTCTGGGCGGTTTCCAAAAAAATATTAAAATACTGTAATACAGCAAACATTAAAAGCTTCCCTAAACAGGGCTGCCTTCAGATGTCTTCTAAAAGTCTGGTAGTTGTTATTCTCTTTGACATCTGGTGGGAGGGCGTTCTACAGGGAGGGTGCCACTACCGAGAAGGCCCTCTGCCTGGTTCCCTGTCACTTGGCTTCTCGCAGTGAGGGAACCGCCAGAAGGCCCTCGGTGCTGGACCTCAGTGTCCGGGTAGAATGATGGGGGTGGAGACGCTCCTTCAGATATACTGGACCGAGGCCGGAATGGGTTCTATAGCAAGCCAGGATAGAAGAGGGGCAGGCAGGGATTTTGGTTTTTAGCTGCACCAGCTCCCAGTCATATCAGGACTACAGTGGTACCTCGGATTACATACGCTTCAGGTTACATACACTTCCAGGTTACAGACTCCGCTAACCCAGAAATAGTGCTTCAGGTTAAGAACTTTGCTTCAGGATGAGAACAGAAATCGTGCTCCGGTGGCGCAGCAGCAGCAGGAGGCCCCATTAGCTAAAGTGGTGCTTCAGGTTAAGAACAGTTTCAGGTTAAGTACGGACCTCCGGAATGAATTAAGTACTTAACCCAAGGTACTATTGTATATTGAGGGAAATGGCTTTGGATGCTGGATCTCTGCCCTGCCTGTATAGCAACCCAGTTTTGAGACCTTATGGTGACAAGCACCACGGGCTTTTGCATGCGGACCACCACACTTTCTGCAGCATCTTATCCCCATTCTACATTGCAGATCAGGGTCTGCAAATCCTCTTTCAGTGATGAAAATTGATGAAAGTGTCCTGTGTTAATCTAAAAGGGCAGCAGTTCATTTCTTTGGGGTGACTGTTCATGAGCAACAAGTTCTTTCATCAGGTTTATGAAGCAGACATGAAAATGATGGATACATACATAAGAACATCCGGCGTGGGAGGCAGGTTTATTTCAAAAGGGGAAATAAGAAAATGATTGTTTCATACAGTTAATTCAGTTGAAGGAAGCAGGATTCAGTGAGAAGGCATCAATGAGTCAGTCCATAGATGAAGGCGGTTCCTTTGCAGCTTAATTCCCAGGACATCTCAGGACATAGAATATAATTGTTTTTGGGTGGTATTCAGCTAAAGCTTACTCAGACTGATTGAAATAAATGAACCTAATCCAGTCATGTTCCTTAATATCAATGGGGTCTACTCTAAATAAAACTTGGCTGAATACCACCCTGTATTATTATTACAGCATTAAGTATATATATTATGATATTATTAATAGCATAAAAATACACATATTTTTCTAAGTGCAATATTTATTATACTTATCATTATTAGTTGTTCACTACAGAAGCACCCTGACTTAAGAGTCAAAAGACAGAGTAATAAAAAAAATGCAACAAAACCATTATAATGAGCGATAAACAGCAAAAGCATCATCCGCAGAAAACATTTCCTCAATAAGTAGCAAGAGCGTTTATCACAATCTGTCAAATGTATGGGAGAAGAGATACGTTTTTTTACCTGGCATTGCTACATGAAGTAAATGCTCATGCAAGATGTAATTCCAGTAAAATCAGCCTCTGGCTTAAATGAGGCCCATATTATAAATGTTACTCGTTACAGTGGTACCTTGGTTTACAACCATAACCCGTTCCGGAGGTCCGTTTGCAAACCAAAACAGGTTGTAACCCAAGGCGCACTTTCACCAATGGGGCCTCCAAAAAAAAATTGTTCGTAATCCCATAAAAATGTGTTGTCATCCAAAAGAAAAGGTTGCAAACCGGGACACGCACTTCTGGGTTTGCGTGTTTGTAATCCAAAACATGCAAACCAAGACATATGCAAACCAAGGTACCACTGTATTGTTACATGTTGTGTTAAGTCTTACACAATTGTTTGGCCAAACAGAGGAAGTCCTCTAAATTTGGAGAGGCTTTTCTCATTCAGCATTCTTCCGCCCCATTGGAAGAAAGCTCTTATGTCAGGGGAAGAGAACATTTCTTCTGGGAGAGAGGCACATTTGAATCCCACCCATTATTTTGTCTTTGATATATGTTCTGGAACATTTCCTACTTTTAATAGCATCACTAACTGTGGGGAGATGCAAAATGCTGTATAACAGTGCTAAACATTCCCAATCACTGGGAATCTTATTTAGTTACCCCTTTGAGTTACGATATTTCAGCAGGTGTTGGCCATGCATGTTCATCTTCACAAATGTGAAGATAGAAACTTACTGAACCTCAAGAAGGACTGCTGAGAGTCTCAGGAAGTTGATTATTTTTGGTGGCCAATGCCATATTTTGCTTTTCTGTGGAATCATAGCGTACACAATAACGGCACACTTTGAATGTTATGAGCTGGGAACAAGAAGCATTCTTCCTCTGGCACCCCACCATAAGGATGAATTTGGAAACTTTCACTTCTAGTTTAGATTAATTGCAGCTTGTTGTGTGGTCCTAACCAAAAAGCTAGTTCATCTTAACTGTGCGTTGTTTGGAGCAAGCAAAAATCAAAGCCATGGGATTACAAGGGTGCTTTGATTCGAAAACATGGTTAGCATTAACCATAGTTTAGGGTTCAGCCAACATGCTATTTGGAATTGGAAGTGAAACGCTAGAGCACTCTAGCGTTGGGAGACAGGGCGAGCATGGAAGCCCAAATCTTGGTATAGCTAATTCTCATCACACTAAACTATGGTTTTGCATGTTGTCTAAACCTGACCGTTGTCTTGACTATATGTATTAAATATCCCAAGTTTAACTTTCTAATGCCTTATTCTTTTTTTCTGATACCTTGTTTATTCTATCAATAAACGTTCCCCATCCTTAGTTGCAGTTCTTTTCCTGCATTTATGCTTAGTATCACTCCTTCTTCTCATATTTAACCTCTTTCCTTTCTCAGACAAGACATTATAGCATCTGTCCTGCATGCTATTTCACAACCATTTTTTAAAAAGTATTGTTACAGCTAGCTAATTATCTTGTCTGCCTTTCCTCTCCCTCTCCCTCCCCCTCTCCCCCTTAATACCGTTTTTGTTGTGCAATTACACCGTTATCTAAACGAAAATGGATTTTATATTTGGATGCCTGGTAGCAAGGAATTAATTTGGGGATGTTCCAGTCAGAACAACACTTCCAGCAAGATAGATTGGTAAGTTTAAGGCTGTATTTACAAGAACAGTGATATGTTTTGAGCTAAGATACAATAATACACTTTTCTTAAAGAATACACATATTGGTGTAAACAGGAACTGTGCTTCTGCAAGATGGATAGTTAGTTAGAAATTGTTATGCCGGGGAAAATTGGTCAGGAACATGAACCATTGGAAATTTGAATCCAGAACCCCCCACGATTCATCACAAACATGTATTTGGCACAAGCAAATCACCTTAGATCGTATGAGAGCTCAGTGAGTCTACAGCTGTGTTAGAACTAAACTAAGCTCTCCCAGGTTTTGTCATTTAAAGCAATAACAACAGGGTTTTTTTAGGTATGATTTTAATGGTTCACTGTAGTTTGAAATGGATAGTGAAGCCTTTGGAGAGTTTACTTCTTTGGGTTATTTCATTAATGAGTAAGTATTATTGATTTATCTATAAAAAATATTGCATGATAACTGCTGGGTGCTTTTTTCCCCAAGTCCTCTTCAAGAATACACTGGAAGTGCAATTAATCTTTCTTATTCCACTTCGATTATTTGAAAAAAAGGAGAGACAATCCAATTTTAGACTATTATTATTCTGCACATTGAAGATTTATTAAAATTGAAGTTCAGAAACATCTGGAGGGCCAAAGGTGCCTGATAACTGGACTAGAACTTGTCAGTCAGTTCCTTAGGTTTCTAGTGTTTGTTACGATATGAATTAAAACATTTATAGGGCATAGGGGGTGTAATTGTGTGTGGGGGGGTAGTTTTCTTTCCTATGGCTTATCTGAACCTGACGTTGGAGATGTATTCATTTTGTTACTGTAATTTAACAGGTCGCTTATCTTTTGGGTGAACAGAAGCTTACCTTTATGGGGATTACAGGTAATGTATGGCTTAAGTTTCATACAGCTCATTCAGATGTTGCTTAGTAATATTATCCCGGGGTGTGTGTGTGTCAGGAATCATGGGTACTTAAAGGAAACAACATAGAACGCTATTCAGTTAGCAAACCAAGGGATGTGTAGGAAAGTTACATTCAGAAAGCCAGGCCTAGTCTAAATTTCTTATAATGATTGAGATTACAATGGTTCTTACTTCTGAGTAGACAGGCAAAGGATCCCTCTGTGAAGCTGGTGTTCACAGATCCCTACACGCAGTCAGAGCATTTCCAGTGCAAGGATAAAGGTTGACAATTTTATTTCTAATCGAAGTCCTTTGCACCATGCACCGTCCTGGTCAAAACATGTAGCATGGAGCCCTCTGAAACTCAACCAAAGTTCTGGCCATGTTTTTCTGTCCACCTAAGCTGGGCATGAAGTTGCAGCTGAAAAGCTGCTAGCCTCAAAGAAAGTGTCTTGTATAGATCAGATTTTGAAATGGACTGCTGCTTCTTTTTCTTGGGAATGTACCTGCCTATCCAGTACACAAAAAGGAATATGAACTGCGCAAGAGCTATTGGAACAGTAGTATAGATTACAAGACACTAGTTTATAGTTGGGCTGTGTAAATTGCTGTCAGTTTTCAGTGTTCCATTTAAGAGATACATTTTCACTTAGTTCTGAAAGCTTGTAATAAACTGGACACTGTGACGTTTTTTAAAAAAAGAAAATAATTTATTTCTTTTTGAATATAGGCTGTTGGGCAGAATATTATCATCTCATTAGTTAGGGGTTTTCTCAGTCTTGCTAATCATGAGCCTAATCTACTATTATTATTTTCCTACGCACCTTTGAAATGCTTGAGAGCTGGGCAGCAATACAATGGCCTTCAGTTGAAAGGACAATTCCTTCGGGGATTTTTAGGTGGAAACCATCATCCACAATGTTTAATATGGCTTACGCTGCATTGTGCAATAATGGTGTTCCACCCCCATGCTCCATCACTGCCTGGTGATGGTGGGGGCATGAAACACAAAATTAATGTAGTCACAGGTATTAGATATTGGATATTACAGAGGGAGAGATGGGAATTAGATGTTGAATTAATCTTTCTGATGACATTCTCTCCCTCCTGCCCAGGAGACCCTGTCTGGTTCATGTGTGCATGCACATGTACATACCCATTTTGATTTTTGTGTATGCGTTACGGGTGTGGAAATGTGTAATCATGCAACACAACATCACTTTAGACAGGAGTTAAGAACAAAAATAATTGCTTTTTCTGATTTGCCTTTTCTTGTTTATTAAATTTGCATGTTTTGGAGTTGCTGCTTTGCAATATTTTCCATTAAAATTACTTCTACCTTGTAAATTTTAAAAATAAATTGTTAGTCATTCCTGGATACAGGCAATCATTTCCTAATCAATTAGGCGTGTGTGGTTTCTGAAATCAGAATTTTGTTTACCTGTTGTTTCCAAACGTTTGGAAAATTTTTGATTGCTTAGGCTGAATAATGCAGGTTTTTATTGTTTTCCTTCACCATTTAGTATGTTTATTGTTGTTCTAGTCTTTCATTCTCTTGTTTCTCATCATTTCGTACATATGGGATTTAGATCTTCCTGCTCAACAGCAGTTCATATAACCCATATACTTCTGGGAGTCTTTGCAAGCAAGTTAAGGCTGAACTGTTCAGTCCAGATGTCTATCATTACTTTTATTTAGCTTTTAAATAGTGAGATGAACCCATTTTTAACAGTTAGGTATGCACCATTAATTTAACACAGCACAATCCATTAGCTGAAGTAACATGTCCTAGTGATATCTGTGAGACTAGGAGTGGAGGGCAGGGAACCTTACATTTGGTTCAGGTCTAATGAATGTAGGATATTTATTCATCATAAAATCGGGGGGGGGTTCTGTTGACCTCTTCACCAACCCACCCATGTTGAAATTATATATGGGGGTGAGTTGCCAGGTTGCATAAGTTAGCCTGCTCCTTGTGGTGATGCACAAAGCAGCCACACCCCTTCTGTGGTCTAAACCACTGAGCCTCTTGAGCTTGCCAATCAGAAGATCGGCGGTTTGAATCCCTGCGACGGGATGAGCTCCCGTTGCTCTGTCCCTGCTCCTGCCAACCTAGCAGTTCAAAAGCATGCCAGTGCAGGTAGATAAATAGGTACCGCTGCGGCAGGAAGGTAAATGGTGTTTCCGTGTGCTCTGGTTTCCGTCATGGTGTCCCATTGCACCAGAAGCGGTTTATTCCTGCTGGCCACATGACCCGGAAAGCTGTCTGTGGACAAACACCAGCTCCCTCTGCCTGAAAGCAAGATGAGCACCACAACCCCATAGTCGCCTTTGACTGGACTTAACCGTCCAGGGATCCTTTCCCTTTCCCTTACCTTTGCATGCATTCTTAGATACATAGCTAGAGCTCTCCCACACAAGGAAGAGTATCTTACTTGTGTCAGGATCTCCTAACAAATGGACCAGCTTTATCCATGGACAGTCCTGGGCTGCCCATGAGATGTGCTTGCCTAAGCCTAGAACTGTTCCTTCTTCACCTCCTTCCCATTATTAGCAGCTGCCTATGCCAGGTTCACAGAAGATACATGCCCTTTTCTCGGGCAGCAGAGCAATAACCGTACCGCTCTGAGCTCTGGCCATACAAAGCAGTGGAACTGGAGCCCATTTTCCACCCGTGAAATTTGAAAGTCAAGGAGATTAGAATTCTCTGTCCTGAAGATGAAACATTTCTTAGTGCCAAATCACTGGGTGCTGGCAGCATATGATTCACTTCAACCAGCACTGATTTGGTAGAATCTGAACATTTTTCGGATGCTGCTGTTATTTTTATACGTTGACAACTCCTTATCTCGGTGCTGAATCTGATTATGCAATTGTTCAGGATGTTGGGTTTTCATTAGTAAGGGACATTTGTTTAAAATTAGAAATTCTCATGCTAATCTTATTCAAGATTCCAGACTTGGTGAGGATATGTTTCTACAATTGCCAGTCCACAGAATATCCTGTATTTATTGAGTGCATGCTGTTATTTTAGGCCACTGAGTTCTTTTTCTAGCTGTTTTGAAGTTAGTTTGAGATGACTGAGGCAAATTCATCTGAAAAACATTGTGTTTTGAGAAGATGAAAAGAACCTTTACAAGTCTTGAGTGTGAGAGCTTAAACTTGTTTCTGATATGTTTTTAAGTTTTGAACTGGCTACAACTTTTTTTTAAAGTGCAATTCTAGAAAAGCTGTCAATGACTTAAGCAACAGATACTGGATTTTTGAAGCTTCCTGTAACTAATGACACAAGGAATAGTTTCTTGTAGTCATGTTTTTCCCATAGGGCTTAGTGGTACGTCGCGCCAGGGCGCCAGCCTCTCAGGGGCGCCCCAGCAAGTGGGGGAGCTACGCAGCTTTGCCGGCGGCCTCCCCTTTCCCCGCATGCCTGCCAGCTGCACCCCGCCAACTATAAGGCTGGCGGGCATTTAGCTTCCCTCCCAAGCCTCTTTGGGGATCGCTCTCCTCCCGAGGAGGCATGGGAGGGGTGCAACTTCACTCCTAATCTTCTGCAGAGATTGCTTTCCCGCAGCGGCATGGGGGAGAATTGCACTCCCCCCGGATGGCTGGCGGTGCGCAGCTACGGCCATCCCAACACTATCCGTGGTAATTTGGGGGCGCTAAGTGGATATTTGCACCCCGGCACCACATCTGCTAAAGACGGGCCTGACAGGTCCAGCTCAAGAGATCAAAGGCTTTATTGAAAGCTTGCAGGATAGCTACTTCTCCCACAAATCAGCTAGTTTTGATTTACACTTATTGAAAGTTTGCCTAATCCTCGGGTATTATTGCACAAGATTTCACGTGTGTCTCATTTCTTCAGGTGTCGGTGGCTTTGATAAGTCTACTGGAAACAACACTCCTGAGCTATCTCAGCTATAAAGTAAGTATTTATGGCTACATTCTTCCATATCTAGAGAAACCTGGGGTTTTCCAGATCGCCTTAGATCCCAACCCCCATCATCCTCAGCCAACATATCTGCAGGTCAGGGGTGAAGATGGGCATCGTGTGGCACTAACCATACCATTAGACGGAATGAGGTAGTTGCCCTTGGCGATAGATGCTAGGGGAAAGCAGGGGCAGCCCCCCTTCTTTCTGAGCCCCCCCCCCCAATTATTGGCATCTGTTGGAGATCAGTTACGTATGTCTGCCGTAGGTCCTACACTAGTCAATCAGATGTACTCAGAAAGAGTGAGGTGCCATCTTGTTTCTTGCTTCAGGCAACAAAAAGTGTTAGACTGGCCCTGAAAGTAAGCCCCTTTCCTATGGGACAGTTCTGCTTCTGTCCATTAAAAGAAATGGGTTTGCAAACAGGTTTTATTAGTTGCGTTTAAAGCAGGGGTCAGCAAACTTTTTCAGCAGGGGGCCGGTCCACTGTCCCTCAGACCTTGTGGGGGGCTGGACTATATTTTTGGGGTGTGTGTGTGGAAATGAATGAATTCCTATGCCCCACAAATAACCCAGAGATGCATTTTAAATAAAAGGACACATTCTACTCATGTAAAAACACGCTGATTCCCGGACCGTCTGCAGGCCAGATTTAGAAGGCGATTGGGCCAGATCCAGCCCCTGGGCCTTAGTTTGCCTACCCATGGTTTAAAGGTTGTTAAAAGCAGTGTTGTTTCAAAGGTTCCAGCTCCTTGTGGATTTTTAAAATTGGAGTGCTTGGGGGTGTCCCTTAACATTGAGAGAAAGCTCCTGTGTGTTGTGGAACTTTAGCTAATGCCCCCAGTGTTTTTGCTGAGAGAGTTCCATTCCTAACTTCCTAATAGTAATTACCCATTCCTGGGTAACCAGCTGGAAATTGTTAATGTGCTTCTAAATAAAGATAATTAATTTATGTTTGTTTAAATTTGTAGCGTGAAAGAAAAAAAATAGGAGAGTTTCTTTGTATTTGTTTTAAAAAACGAGGTCCATTGCAAATATTGATGAGCCTGCCTAGCGTTGGACACAATCTGGTAGTTTTTCCAGTTAAACCCCCCCCCCCCCAATGTGGAGTGCAGCTGCATAATTTTGTAGTATGTCATTCACTGCGTGCATCACTCTGTGTGTCACTGCATAGCCCGCGTTGTCACTGTGCAAAATATTAACGGTTGATAGTGCTGTGTTTTTGTTTTTGCCTTCGTTTTTACAAGGGAAACCTATGGGAACAAGTTGTGCGGATGCCTTTCCTGTTGGAAATTATTAATGCTATCCCTTTCATAATTACAGTAAGTCTCATCCATTTAACACACAATCTGGGTTAAGTGTGAAGTTATTTTAAAGCAGTACAAATTCTAGAATTCAGGCTGAATGCACGATCCTGTAATTATTTCCCTTAAAGCTACAAGCTTCAATTAGTTGAATCTACTCACATTTTGATTGATTAATTGGTAGGCCTAATTTGAGTTGGTTGAAGCAAATTTTAATTAGTGGGGGAAATAATTTATTTTTGAGGCTATTTTCAATCTGATATAATTTTCCTCTTCTTTCTTCATTATTAAACATTTGGGTTCCCCCACCTCACAGCAACTTGTGCTTATTACATTGTTAATTTGGTTTGCAAGTATATAGCCTACTTTTGCTTTTTTGAAATGTAATAATTGTTCAGCACCTAGGGTCAAAGGGGGATTATAAATATTGGGCAGGATTCACCTCAGCAGCCCTGTCAGCAGAAGCTTCGTGCAAAAACTTTTGCTTGCACAACAATGCTTTTCCCTCTGCACCTGCCTAAATTGGTTTGGGGGAAGGGGCTGCAGAAACCTCAAAATGGCAGGAGGGGAGAGGAGAGGGAGGGTATCATTTCATCTGGCAAAGTGAGATTCTTCTTCAGGTGGAATGTTGGTAATAGTACAACTTTGAAGCCCACCCTATATTTCTCACATCTGTTACTATCTATTAAAAAAACCCATACAGTGGATGCCCGAGTTGCGAATGTGATCCGTGCAGGAGGCATGTTCGCAACCCGCAACCCGTGCGTCTGCGCACGCGTGGGTCGCGATTCAGTTCTTCTGCACATGCGCATGAGCCAAAACCCAGAAGTAACCATTCCGGTAACTTCTGGGTTCAGCGCGGTGCACAACCCGAAATCGCACAACCCGAAGTGTCTATAACCTGAGGTATGAGTGTACTTATATTGAAGTTTCATTACTATGTTCTTAAATCAGTTTAATTGATTGATCGCATAAAGCAGAAGTTTTCAACCTTTTGCAGTCCACGGCTCCCTTGACCAATGACATTCTTTCTGCGACACCCCTGTGGGGCTAAGGAGCTCAGTTATGGCACCCCTTGCCTACGCAGCTGGCAGCCCCTCACCCCTTTTCCAACACCCTCCCTTGTGGAGTGTTCCCTCAGCCTCCTCTCCTCTCCTCTCCCCTCTCCTTGGGAGTCCTCCAGACAGCTGCTGCTGCCCCTGATATCTGAGCTGCCCTTCCTGCCCCCAAAAGAGGTGTCTCCTCACACTGCCCCACAGAGGCCTGGGAAGCACCTCCTGGCCAGCCCCAGAGGCGCCATTACCTGGGGAGCTTGTAGCAACAAACAGTCATGCAAGCCTTCAGGAAGCAAAAACCCAAGAGGCCAACAGATGCAGGAGGGAAGGAAAGACGGCTTGTCTTAAAAAGCTCAGCAATTTAGGGGGTTTCCTAAAATAAAAAAGCAAAAAAATAAAATAAAAAGCTAAATAATTTTTGTGGTGTCCTGGTTTTTACTTTTTCAAATATGGCAACCGTAAGAGAGGAACAGAGGCCAGTGTTGCCCACGGCAACCCAGAACCATCATTCAAGGCACCCCAGGGTGCCACGGCACAGTGGTTGAAAGCCACTGGCATAAAGGGAAGTTATTTAAATGGTATAAATAAGTTATTTAAACAGCAGCATTTCCATGTGGACTGCATTAATCTCAGTTCACAAATGGTTATAAAGCGTTTGTGCACACATCTAGTTTGGCCCAAAAGCTTCCTGGTAAATGTGCTTAGTAGGATTCCATCTTTTCCCCCCGGAAGGGTGAAAAGAGAGTAGAACAAATATCTCAAAAGTTATCTCTGCTGAGGTAAATTCTTACTTGTGGCATTGCAATAAGGCTTGAAATTAGATCTTTTAAAATGAAACTACCGTTTCTGTGCATTCAGTGCAGTTTTACTGGCAAAGTTAGCAGAATACATTTAATGTCTTTCTGCATTCTCCTTCAGATTTTCTGCCCTGCGTTAAGAAACTTATTTATCCCAGTGTTTTTAAATTGCTGGCTTGCCAAACATGCGTTGGAGAATATGATTGTAAGTATAACAAAGGACTTATTTAAGAAAAATGACAACAAATTTCTGTACTTTTATCTGTACAAATCACAAACCTAGATCATTAGTCTGCTTAAGCCGCAACACGTAAATTCCGGCCTGTGAAGTGCCACTGAAAATGGATGGGAGTAATTTGGATTAAATCCAAATACATCAGGTTAATTGGTTTTTGAATTTCCATTCAAATGCTGAAGTAGTTTTATTGTTGGAATTTGCAGCCTTCTGTTTTACCTCCCTGTGGTTTACTTAGATTCACTTCTCAGGAAAACAAGTGCCTTACCTATATTTATAATAAAACTATTGGTCCAGCATTAATCCATTTGCCTCGCTGGTTATTTTTTTCTGGCTCCAGACTGTTGGAGCTGATGGTTTCTTGAGCAAATACCAACTATACTTGGCTCCTAATCCATGCTTAGCACTCTTTCTTGTTGGTTGCCAGTCCAAAAACATAATCCTTTACGTGCATACTCAGAAGTAAGTCCCGTTGAGTTCAGTGAGTATGTACAGGATTGGAGCCAAAGTTGTTATTTCAAAAGACTTTTAATCTGATTATTTGATTCTTTTAATTTAGACTGGTTGGTTTTACTGTAATTTATTGTTTCAGTTTGTATTTTAGAGTGATTGTTCTATTGATTGGGAGCTTTATTTTAAAAAAATGGTATGCTGGTTTTTGCTGTATTTCTTTGTAGCTATTTTGAATGCCTCAGTAGGAATGCAAATAAGATTTTATATATAAATAAAATGTGAACCTTTGCAGAACTGCAGTGCTTCAAAACATGGAATCCAGACTGTATATCTGCATATGAAATACTGACAAAAGTTGGATTAGTTGTGGTATATTTAATATTTAATATAAAAAGCATTTCTGAACATTATGCATCTCTTTTCTTTTAATCTAGAATGATCTCCATAGAGCCATCCAACGGACACAGTCTGCAATGTTTAACCAAGTTCTGATTTTAATATCTACATTGCTGTGTCTTATATTTACATGGTAAGTAGTATGTGGTGATGTTACTAGTAGTAATGTAATTCCGTTTTTACACTGTTTCAAGAAAAAAAGTTTTAATTACATTTTTAATAGGCATGTATTTTGTGGTAGCAAAGGTTTAGGGAAGGAGGGTGTTTATATGTTTGGTTGCAGTAGGAAAGAAAATGTCAGCCCTGCAGCTTATGTAAGGAGATTCCTCTAATCATCGAATAAGCAGGACTCGCTGTTTTGCAAATGATGCTTGTTATGTTCCAGAGAGATCCAGTTCAGAGAAGTCACGCATAGCACAGCACCCATTAAGACCCTTGAAAGGGGGAAAGCTATTTGTCATACACCCTCAACATGGGGGTGGAGCTAAATGTTATAAACAACCTTAGCTGGAACAGGCAGGAAGCATTTCGGAAGATCATTATATCTATAATTTGATGGTTTGAAGCTTCTTCCTACCAAACATCCGGAACCCCAAATGTGAAACTCGAAAAGCAAAATCTAAGACTTAGCTGTTGCTTTCTGTATGCACTTTGCACCGTACTGTTTTGCCTTTCTTTCTTTTCTTTTTTTTTTCCAATTTAACAATCCAATGAATCAATTAAAACATTCAAAATTATAATACAATCATAAAAGCCAAATAATCATGCCAAATTATTATTATTTTTTGGGTGACTTCCCATGCTCTGAAGTTTGGGGAGTGATGATCTAATATTTATACTGCATTTCTTAATTAGTCAGATAGTCCTGATAAACATTCCTGATGTTACTGTTTTGCATTTCTACTTATTTTATTGAAAATATGTGTTTAGTTCTGTTACAAGCTCTTCCACAGTACCAATAGGACAGTAGCCTGACCCATCTGCACTATATATTTAAAGCATTATCATACCACTTTAAACAGCTGCCCCCAAGGAATCAAGGAAACAGTAGTTTAAGGGTGCTGAAAGTTGTTAGGAGATCCCTATTCCCTTGACAGAATGAGAGTTCACAGAGCTTGCTGGGGAGAGGGATTAACTACTCTGAAACTGTAGCTCTGTACGAAAAATAGAGATCCCTCCCTAACCACTCTCAGCTCCTTTAACAAACTATACTTCCCAGGATTCTTTGGGGAAAGCCATGACTGTTTAGGGATGCGGGTGGTGCTGTGGGTTAAACCACAGAGCCTAGGACTTGCCGATCAGAAGGTCGGCAGTTCGAATCCCCGCGACGGGGTGAGCTCCCGTTGCTTGGTCCCTGCTCCTGTCAACCTAGCAGTTCAAAAGCACATCAAAGTGCAAGTAGATAAATAGGTACCACTCCGGCAGGAAGGTAAATGGCATTTCCGTGCGCTGCTCTGGTTTTGCTAGAAGTGGCTTAGTCATGCTGGCCACATGACCGGGAAGCTGTCTGTGGACAAACACCGGCTCCCTCGGCCCATAGAGCGAGATGAGCGCCGCAACCCCAGAGTCGGTCACGACTGGACCTAATGGTCAGGGGTCCCTTTACCTTTACCTTTATGACTGTTTAAAGTGGTATCATAGTGCTTTAAATGTATAGTGCAGATCGGGTCTTGGTGTGGCATTAATTGCTGTGTGAAACACAGCTTTAAGTATTCTTCGGTGAGCATGTCCTTTGATATTCGCTGGGATCTGATTCTCTTTCTAACATTGCACAAGCAGTTGATAGAAGATGAAGCAGATCTCCACGCTAGTGCCTGGCTGGTTGTGGGAAACAAAAGCATTTGAGAGCAAGCCATGGTCTGTGACTGACAAGGAGAAGAGAGCTGTTTAGGACGGAAATATTTAGAGAGGAACATTACGTTCAGGTGCAGCCTGCATTTTGTAGCCGACACAAAAAGATGGAGAAAATGGCAAGTTGAACCACAGCAATTATTGCTGCCTTCAGCATCTGGAAGCTGATTATGCACCAAATTATTCTGTCCCTGTTATGACCCTTCCAGACAGGGGAAAAGAAAGAGACTAAACAGCAACAAGGGGGAAAAACACACCCTATAACACAATTGCTTGCTAAGGAAACAAATCCGTCTGCAACAGCTTGCAATATTAATTGAAATCATATTCAGTTGGCCTTAAAACGACCCTCAGCAGATCTGCCACTGGTTTATGTTGCTGTTCCTTTGGATTTTCCAAAAGTTAGGTTTGTATTTTTAGATAAAGGTAAAGGTAAAGGGAGGGACGCGGGTGGTGCGGTGGGTTAAACCACAGAGCCTAGGACTTGCCGATCAGAAGGTCAGCGGTTCGAATCCCCACAACGGGGTGAGCTCCCGTTGCTCAGTCCCAGCTCCTGCCAACCTAGCAGTTTGAAAGCACGTCAAAGTGCAAGTAGATAAATAGGTACCGCTCCGACGGGAAGGTAAACAGCATTTCCATGCGCCCCTGACCATTAGGTCTAGTCGTGGCCGACTCTGGGGTTGCAGCGCTCATCTCACTTTATTGGCCAAGGGAGAGTCCTAGGCTCTGCAGTTTAACCCACAGCGCCAGCAAATATTGATATGGTGGACAGTTTCTCACACATACACTGATATTTGCTTGTTGCGCTCTGCAAAGCAATTGCAGTAATTAAGAATATCTGAATTTTCTTTATCAATTCAGCCTGCAAAGCATGGATAGCCCTGGGGTTCTGTTTACTGGGGGGTGGGGTGGGGTGTATCCTGTTCCTCAGAAGGGATGAGGGTGCTAGAGAGCTTGGGGAACATTTCCAGTGCAACTGGTCAGCTTGGTCATTCTGGATTTTGCCATTTGACCAAAGACAAATTGACTATGCCAGCTGAATTTACTCGATATACGATCAGCAGAGTAGGGGCTTCACCTTCCTCCACTGCAGTGTTCATTGATCCATTTAAAATGCTCTCCGTTTTTGTCACAATTGTTCTGGTTGGCTCTGGGCAAGACCTTTAGCAGAAGGTAAGTTGAGATGAGCTCTCGACTTCTCACTAAGGACACCATTAAGGGGTCTTGGGAATGTCAACTCAAGGTTTAGCCAATTTTGGGACCAGCATTCCTGCCTTACCCCCACATTGACAGGTGTAGCCATGACATTGGTGCGCACTGTAGCTGGTCTGAAACTGCCATCCACCCCTTACTATTTTCCCCAGTATACTGGCTGGGAAAATAAGCGGTCAGAAATCGGGCCATTGGAAAGCTCTGCTCTTGTCCTATTCTATTTCACTCCAAATTCTGTGCATCCATGATGAGTTTTTGTGTTGTTCCTGCTCTCCTGTCTCCACGGACCAGGTAAAATTAAAACACTGTATGAAATGAAGGGGACTTGGACCTAACAATCTGTTTCTCTGGAGTAATAATTATTCAGCCATTGTGTGGGACTCTAGGGTCTTCAAAACACATTGCCTCAATCATTCGGTAAGTAGACTGGTATTATTGACACCATATTGTAACACGCAATATGGTGCCAATAGATTAGACTGAGTGGCTTGCCAAAGGCCACCTAGTGAATTCATGGATGGCTTTCAAGGTTGCAGCTCAGTCCCTTAGCCATTAGTTTAGATTTGTGCAGTCTGAAGCATGCATATCTTAAGTAAAATGAATTAATTCCTGGTAAATTTTAAGATAAAGTAAATACGAGCCTATTAACACTAAGGATTTGGAGAACACCCCCTCACACACACTCAACATGAGATATGCTTTTACAGGTTACCCTAAGAATGGTTTCAACTGTGGTCTTCTTTTGAGTCCTGTGGCTTCATTTGCTATGGGTCCAGGGTTAAGCAGCCTCTGAACATCAATAAATGTATGCAGGATGTTGAGGCCTATTTGAACTCTCTCCCACCCAGTCTTGAGTTCTCAAAGAAACACTTTCAATAGTTTTTTTGCCCTAAGCTGCACTCCTGATCCTATTTACCTGGGAGTAAGCCCAACAAAGGTCCGTATAGTAAAAGCTATGACTTTCCCAATAGTGATGTATGGAAGTGGGAGCTGGACCATAAAGAAGGCTGATCGCCGAAGAATTGATGCTTTTGAATTATGGTGCTGGAGGACACTCTTGAGAGTCCCATGGACTGAAAGAAGATCAAGCCTATCCATTCTGAAGGAAATCAGCCCTGAGTGCTCATTGGAATGACAGATCCTGAAGCTGAGGCTCCAATACTTTGGCCACCTCATGAGAAGAGAAGACTCCCTGGAAAAGACCCTGATGTTAGGAAAGATGGAGGGCACAAGGAGAAGGGGATGACAGAGGACGAGATGGTTGGATAATGTTCTCGAAACTACCAGCATGAGTTTGACCAAACTGCGGGAGGCGGTGGAAGACAGGAGTGCCTGGCGTGCTCTGGTCCATGGGGTCACGAAGAGTCAGACACGACTAAATGACTAAACAACAACAACAACAACGAGTTGCCAATTATAGCCAGATTTTTACTTGCCTGGTCTGTACCACGTTGGGATCTAACACTGGACAATTCCACGACTAAACGACTAAACAACAACAACAAGAGCCCCAGGGAATTAAGCAGACTTACTTCTGAGTTGACATGGCTAGGATCATGCTGTTAGTCTTCAGAATTTCTTAGAGGAACTGTGATATTCTTACTGTACGTAATTGTGTAGGGGCTTTTTTTCAATTTGGGCTACCTGGGAAGCAAATAGCCTGATCTTATAGACGGATTTGAGTTTGAAGAGCACAAACCAGTAAGCAGTTCATAAGCCAACAGCTTTCCCTGCAGTTGCTTCCAGGAAGTTGTGCAAACTGGAATTGTGTGGAGGTCATGTTTTAGTGAACTAGCTTCTCCACACCATCTCCTCCTCTCTGCCGCTGCTTTCACAGATACACTTACAGGTATGGTGAGAGATGGGGGACAGAAATAGCCCCCCCTCTCCCATTGGGCTAGTGGAAGAACAATTTGGGATCAAAGCGGTTGTCCGCAATAGCCTGGTGTAAAGTCTGAAAACTTAGATGAAAACCAAGATGATCAAGGGTCTGGAAACCAAGCTTTATGAGGAGCACTTGAAGGAGCTGGGCATGTTTAGCCTGGAAAAGAGGAGATAGAGAGGAGACATCATAGCCATCTTCCATTATCTGAAGGGCTGTCACATGGAAGAGGGAACAAGCTTCTTTTCTCTTGCTCTGGAGGGTAGGACTCAAACAAATGGCTTTAAGTTACAAGAAAGGAGATTCTGAATAAACATACAGAAAAACTTTCTGACAGTAAGAGCTGTTTGACAGTGGAACGGTTGTGGACTCTCCGTCCTTGGAGGTTTTAAAGCAGAGGTTGGTTGTCCATCTGCCATGGATGCTTTAGCTGAGATTCCTGCATTGCAGGAGGTTGGACTAGATGACCCTTGGGTCCCTTCCAACTCTACCGTTCTATGATTCTATGTACAGTATGCTGCCTTTTGCTCCTTGGAAGAAAAGTGCTATACAAGTGCAGTAAATCTACATGTAAGACAACATTTGGGACTGATGCTTCATTCCCACATATTAGTTGGGAACTCTTGGTAATCATTCTGTAAATTTGAGAGCTGTCTTTCACACACGAAGCTTTGAGAAGGGTAGCAAGGTTTGTTAAACCATAGTTTCTGGTGTCATCCAAACTGAGAAAACTGTGATTTAAGCCCTGCTTAAGGTAAAGGTAGGGACGCGGGTGGCGCTGTGGGTAAAACCTCAGCGCCTAGGGCTTGCCAATCGCATGGTCGGTGGTTCGAATCCCCGCAGTGGGGTGAGCTCCCGTCTCTCGGTCCCAGCTCCTGCCCACCTAGCAGTTCGAAAGCACCCCTAAGTGCAAGTAGATAAATAGGTACTGCTTTATAGTGGGAAGGTAAACGGCGTTTCCGTGTGCTGCGCTGGTGCCGGCTCGCCAGAGCAGCTTTGTCACGCTGGCCACGTGACCCGGAAGTGTCTCCGGACAGCGCTGGCCCCCGGCCTCTTAAGTGAGATGGGCACACAACCCTAGAGTCGGTCACGACTGGCCTGTACGGGCAGGGGTACCTTTACCTTTACCTTAAGGTAAAGGTAAAGGGACCCCTGACCATTAGGTCCAGTCATGACCGACTCTGGGTAGGATATCATAATTAATGTCTGAACTACAACACTGTCTTAAACAGGGCATTCGTTGGAGACGGGTAGAATAAGATGTGCACAAAATTGCACTTCATGCAATTGCAATCTTCCTCCAACAAACTCAAGGGGCACTCAGTCGAACGTCTTGAGATACAAACGTTTTGGCTCCCGAACGCTGCAAACCCGGAAGTGATTGTTCCAGTTTGTGAACGTTTTTCTGAAGCCAAACCTCTGTCACGGCTTTCGTGGCTTCCAATTGGCTGCAGGAGCTTCCTGCAGCCAATCGGAAGCCGTGCCTTGGTTCCTGAACATTTTGGAAGTCAAACAGACTTCCGGAATGGATTCTGTTTGACTTTTGAGGTAAGACTGTATATGGTTCTCCCTCATGGTCCCTTCCAACTCTATGATTCTGTGATTCTAGGATGCAATTCTGAAAACGGGGCAAACAGTATATTTAACAATTTTAATGCTGTGAGCATTTTAACAAGCTTCAGATTGAAGGAAGCATTCCACACCCACACAGAAGTGGGGGCATGTCTATGCTTGCAGAGTGCAAGCTGTGTTTGTTACTGTGCTTCTATAAATAGGGCATCTTCCATCAACTCCTCTTGACAGTCGTAGTAAATGACCCCCTTTCCCTAGCGTTAGCATTGTTGTGTTGTGTTGGCAAAACTGCAGAAAAGTAAAGAGGAATTGTATTCTCTTCCCATGAATCATCAGCCAGGCAGTCAGCTACGCTGCAGTTTCAGAACAGTCTTGGGCAGGAGTAAAAGGCAGAGTCCTATTGATGCCTCTCATTTCCTCCTAAAGCAAGCAGGCCAGGCCATCAGAAATACATCCTTTGGTTTGGAACAGAAATGTATATGTGAAGTGAAAAGAATGAGGAAAATAAATGTAGGAGGATACCAGACTTCAAGCTTTGATTTCTACTCTCCCTTTTCCATGGTGCATAGCAAGCACTCTGAAATAAAAATAGTACCTTGGGTACAGTTCTGTTCTTTAATGACATCCTGGCCAGATTCTATTCTATAGCTTCAAAACGATCAGTGTTTCTAAATACAGATAAAAGTTTATAGCAAGGCATTGTTCTTGCTCTGCCAGTGCAAGTTTGCATTATGAAATGGTGTCAGCAATCAGGATCCTTCCACTGGTCTTGTGCTATAATATAGACATCTAGATCTGCATATATACCTTAAGGTTCCATGGCGATGGTTTTTCAATTTTAATTGATAACTTGAGTGGCAAGGATGCTGCTCCCCTATGGCTGTGCCTTATGCTTCTCAAGTAATGCATAAAGTGTGGAGATCATGTGGAAAGTTGGCACCAGAACCCCAAATCAGGATAGTGAATTTTCCCATATCATCAGCTCCTCCCATATGCACAGCCTGAGAGTTATTTGGGGCTCACAGCTGTCCCCGGAGGCTCAGGTTAATTCTGGGTCCAGGGTGGCTGTCTACTAGCTCCATCTGGTACACTACCTGAGACCCTACCTGACTGCACACTGTCTAGCCAGAATGGTACATGCCCTGGTTATCTCCCACTTGGACTGCTGCAACACACTCTATGTGGCGCTACCTTTGAAGGTGGCTCGGAAACTACAACTAATACAGAACGTGGCAGCTAGACATATAAAGCCTGTCCTAAAAGACCTACATTGGCTCCTAGTATGTTTCCGAGCACAATTCAAAGGGTTGGTGCTGACCTTTAAAGCTCTAAACGGCCTTGGCCCTGTAGACCTGAGGGAGCGTCTCCACCTCCATCATCCAGCCCAGACACTAAGATCCACCTCCAAGGGCCTTCTGGTGGTTCCCTCATTTTGAAAAGTGAGGTTATAGGGTACCAGGCAGAGGGCCTTCTCAGTAGTTGCGCCCACCCTGTGGAATACCCTCCCATCAGATGTCAAGGAAATAAACAACTTCCTGACTTTTAGAAGACATCTGAAAGCAGCCCTGTATAGGGGGGAAAGGTAAAAAAAAGGTAAATTTTAAAAAGGTGAAAGGCAGCGGGTGGCACTGTGGTCTAAATCACTGAGCCTCTTTGGCTTGCCGATCAGAAAATTGGTGATTCGAATCCCTGTGATGGGGTGAGCTCCCATTGCTCTGTCCCAGCTCCTGCCAACCAAGCAGTTTGAAAGCACACCAGTGCAAGTAGATAAATAGGTACCACTATGGCAGGAAGGTAAACAGTGTTCTGTTGTGTCAGAAGTGGTTTAGTCCTGCTGCCACATGACCCAGAAAGCTGTCTGTGGACGAACACTGTCTTACTCGGCCTGAAAGTGAGATGAACACCACACCCCATAGTCGCCTTTGACTGGATTTAACTTTCCAGGGGTCCTTTCCCTTTTATAGGGACGTTTTTAATGATTGATGCTTTATTATTTTTTTGTATATGCACCCAGAGTGGATGAGGCAACCCAGTCAGATGGACAGGGTATAAATAAGTTGTTGTTGTTGTTACATTCACAGGTGCTTTAAAAAGCACATGATAAGATCTGGATTTTTGAAAACCTAATAATATAAATATATTTTTTCTTCATATTGTACGTTGCTAACGTTGATATTGTATGCAACCATAAGGAACAGCATTTGGGGTGGTATATGAATCTGCCCTTAGAAGCCTATGTTTTCCTACTTTAAAAGAAAACTGTTGTGCATATCATCTAGGTGGTGCAAGGGTACAAGTCAGTTAGAGAGCAGGAGTCACCAGTGGTTGTGGCATCAAAGCCTGGAGACGGCTGCAGCTGAGGATAAATCAGTCAGCAAGCTAAGGTCTCAGTCATGTCATGCAATTAATTCAGTCATAACTGGCAGAGGATTTTCCTTTAAATGTCTGTGTTTGTGTGCGTGCCCTGATGCACCACAAACAAGCTATGTGACTAACAGCTATTCCGCTCATATTGCAAAACATAATTATGTTTTGGTCGAGAGTTTTGCAAAGTGATCATTAGCTTAGCTTGTTTGCTCTGGAAATAATACTGCTTGTTGTCTCTTGTTGCTATCATCATCCCTACTTGCTTACTTACTAACTTACTTACTTATTATGATAACTTAATATACTGCCATTCAACAACAACAACAACAATGTACTCAAGGCAATTTGAGTACTCCCTTGTAGTTTGTTTTTTTCATAGTTAAATTGTGAGAGGAATAAAGGAAAGCCTCGGGTTTTAAAACGTCGGACGGTAATCTAATCTAATTTTTGTGACGATGTCCAGTGATCGCTCTGATTCTGGAAAGAAATAAGCCTTCTTCAGGCCTTCTGGTGAGGGGATAAGTAAACATTCAATGGTTGGTATGCGGACCAGTATGCTAGCTCTGCCTTTAGTGTTGCCATTTCTGTGGAAAATGGCAGTTCTAAAGTGCATGGAGACCCTCTATCAGTGCAGAAGTCTCCCCACTTCTGAAGCTCACCCTCCTCACTTACCCTAGTAAGTTAGCACTTAAATCAGTATGCCTAAAATTGGCTGTAAAAACCAGTATCTGCATGATTCTGACTGATCTCCTGTGGTTTGAAGGCTTTCCGCTTGTTGGGGCTGCCTTTTTGAGTAGCCAGTTGTTGTGAGGCAGTTGCACATCATGGTTGCAAGCATGGCAGGAACGGTCAAATCAAATACACATTTGTGAGTTGGGACAGACTGCAACTTTTATTTGGTTGTACAGTTGGAAAGCCAGTCCACATTCCGATTCAACCCTTGTCGTTGGAATAGCATTTCCACCAATCGGTTGGGAAGAACCCAAAACAGCTGTGGGAATTGTCCAGTGTTAGATCCCAACGTGGTACAGACCAGGCAAGTAAAAATCTGGCTATAATTGGCAACTCGTTGTTGTTGTTGTTTAGTCATTTAGTCGTGTCCGACTCTTCGTGACCCCATGGACCAGAGCACACCAGGCACTTCTGTCTTCCACCGCCTCCCGCAGTTTGGTCAAACTCATGCTGGTAGTTTCGAGAACATTATCCAACCATCTCGTCCTCTGTCATCCCCTTCTCCTTGTGCCCTCCATCTTTCCCAACATCAGGGTCTTTTCCAGGGAGTCTTCTCTTCTCATGAGGTGGCCAAAGTATTGGAGCCTCAGCTTCAGGATCTGTCATTCCAGTGAGCACTCAGGGCTGATTTCCTTCAGAATGGAGATGTTTGATCTTCTTGCAGTCCGTGGGACTCTCAAGAGTCTCTTACAGCACCATAATTCAAAAGCATCAATTCTTTGGTGATTAGCCTTCTTTATGGTCCAGCTCTCACTTCCATACATCACTACTGGGAAAACCATAGCTTTTACTATACAGACCTTTGTTGGCAAGGTGATGTCTCTACTTTTTAAGATGCTGTCTAGGTTTGTCATTGCTTTTTGGCAACTCCAGTGCATTTTAATGTGTAGCTGTGGCCTCAGAGGTCAACAATATGTCATTTTGTGGAGTTTAGTAGTCTTTGTTTTACGTTTGCATTGCAGTTCATCACTAACAGACGCAAGACCAAGAGAACTAGGACTAACTTACCTGGGTTTAAGCTCCTCTGAACTCAGTAGGACTTACTTCTGAATAGGCGTGTTTAGAATTGTGCTCAATTAAGAACTGAATTACAAAGAGCTGGAACTTTTCTCTTTCTGACTACTTTTTGAAGGGCAATGAGGTTGTTGTGCTGGTGGTCCTTCCCAGCTACATTTAAAATCTTGGATTTCTCTATCGATTTTTAGGGGCAGTTCTCATCTTCCTTCCTTGGGGAGATTATAAATAGCTTTGCTGTTTAAATTAGAAAATGAGCTCTCTGAAGGATGCAGTGCTTCTCTCTGCCCTTTTCAGAAAACATCTACCACTTTCCTCTTTTCCTCCCTTCCATCAGGGGAGAAAAATGGAGCACAGAGCAAAAAAAGCCCCACTTTCCACTCTCCCCCTCACGCCTTCTGTACTTCTTCACTTAGGTGGGGGAGATTGAAATGAACCCCTCCATGTGCTGACATGGTCACAAGACCATCCAGCCCAACCACGTGCTTCACAGGACAGATTATGATATATATAGAAAACCAAAGATACATAACATAGTAACAAACAAAGAAGAGATCTGGGCAGCTGTGAGAAGGTGGAGATTTTCAGCCTCCACAAATCCTCTACAAGGAGGGTATGTGCTGCGCTCAGGCCCCCAGGCATCTCCTACCTCCTGGTGTGGGCAGGGCTATACCCTGTTCCACTGGTTGGTCATTTTGCAGTCACTTGGTCCCTAAAGCCAATGGCTTGACTTGGGGGTGACTGCGAAACATTATTTAATCCCTGCGCGATGTTTCCTGGACCTCTTTGCCTTCACACAGCGGATCACCTGCCCACCCCCACTTTATCTGGTGCGTTGGCCTTGCTATGGACTTTGTTGGTCACCTGTTTTGCAGTGGGGGCCTGGTAGGAATTTTTTCCATCTAGAAGATTGGCAGAGCCATTTGGTTTCACCTACTGCGTAGCAATCGTCACAACTTTGTAAGGTTGGGCAGTTAGGCATTGGATCAGCAATGTGTGGGGAGGTGAGGTGCGGCCATCACCTGCCCCTCCAAGCTCAAGGGTATTTCATTAAAGGAATCAGGGGTTGGCCTGGGTCTTGTCCAAAACCACGCGGTAGGGGCTAGGGCCATACCAGGATCCCAGGGGTGAGCTTGAGTTGGTTCGCATCGGCAGGGCTCCCTCTGGCGGTGCATCACCCTTTTATCAGATTCCCCGCGATGCAGGGAGTCTGATATAGTTTGGATGATTCCAGTGCCTAAGCCAATGACACTCACATTCTGTATTCAATAAAGTTATGGCCTAAATTTTGCCCAGTAACTTAAACTAAAATCCCATGTCACTGTGTATTCATTTTGGGGGTGGGGGTGGTTGGGAGTCTCGAAGTGCAACTGCCCCATAGGAGCAAGACCTACCGAGAAGAGTTGCTGTGCTCATTAGGCCTGGCTCCCCAGAATAGGCCCTGCATCTTTTAATAAAGAGTTAACTTCACATACTCAGTGTGATTTATTCCTGGCTGGCTCCCTGACACCTAGTCCTATTCAAATAAGCTCTCATCTGCACCCGCGCTGTTATCCGCATATGTGCAGCCACTGTCTCGAACATACATACTCTCAGCTTAACTGCAGTGTGTGTTTTCATATCCAATGGAACCTGGTTTAATGGGAAATGCATCAAACAGAAGGATTTCTCAAGAAACTACAGAATGCATATGGATGGTGTCTAATGGCATGTGCACTCGGCTTCAAACACCGGTGGCGGACGCACCCTGGAGCTGGAGTAAACACTAATGTGTACATGACCTTTGCACCAGAACGAAGAGCTGATCAATCCTATAGCAACAAACAGATGCTACAGCTGCGCACCAAGTCCACAAATCCAGATAACAGTTGCTTGTGACCGTCTCCTCTGAAAAACTATCAAGTTTTCCACAAATAAGTTACTCGGTTGCTTTCATCAGGACTAATTTTAGCTGGATCATATTCAATCACTGCCCTAACAATCTAAACAAAAGCCAAGGGCTGGATTAACAGCCTCTCCATTGAAGCTGTGCCTGGATGATTCACACTGAAATAGACCCTTGCCTGACACAGCAAAGAGATTGAACAATCAGTGAAGGCTGTCACTGATATCCCTTATCTTGAGGACGTTCTCCAAATTGCAGGGCTTGAGTGCCCAACAAAACGCCACAAATGTTCTTTTTATCAGAACATCTCCCACTCCCATATCGGGCTAGAGAACATTTTGCAAATGCGGCGTCTTTTATTTTTGTACGTTTCAGATCTGGAGTGCCAAGTGTGGAGAGCTGCACAGGATGCAGTAGAAATTGCTCCATGATAACATGTTTCCCATCACTTTAGCTTTCAGATATATCTTTTCAATATCAAGATATTTCATAGATCGCTGTTAGCTTTGAAGATCTCCACTTTTAAAAAGAAGAAGAAAAAGGAAACCAGAGCTGTTGCTATTAAGAAAGAGTGGTTGTGAGTAATTTTATCGGTGAAGAGATCATTCGTCCAAGCACTGAGAATTTGAGAAAACTTGGCTATCATCTGAAGGCAATCACTGAACATCCAGCAACAAAATGATTTTGCCATCTTCCTTAATATACTTAGTAACAGATTTTGAAGAAGGCTTTGTGGGAACGGCACCGTACCACACAGAATAAAACTTTACTGTATGCATTAATTTTCTTAAAATCATTTAATTTTCTTCACCAGTTGTTATTATAGAGGAAGGCATATATACATATGTGTGGTATAAAAATCCATGCTTGCTAATGAGATGATAAAATGTTATGGCAAAATGTTTTGTTAAAATATAAATGAATGATAAGGACTCATTTCAGACGTGCTCCCTTTCCCACACTAGTTTACATGTGCTGAAATGAAAGAGTTGGCTTGCAATTCACAGTCATGGTTGAGTCTTCATCACACAAATATGATCAAATATGATCCAGTTGTTTTTGTATGTGAGATGTGCACATGTTTTTTCCCATTTCCCATAATCCTTATGCCTTTCTCTTTTTTGTAGAAGAGAGGTAGAAATGAGACAAATTAGAGCTGCAGAAATATGTTTGTACGCATGGGTCATGCCACAGAGCTCTTGCAAATTTTAATACTTGTTTAGAAAAGGGGGGTTTCAAAAAGCAATAGCTTACATGATAAGCAATCTGGCCGCCCCAGTCTATCTCAACTTCCTATGAATGGGAACATTTGATCCCAAGGCCTGAACCCATATCCCATTGTATACTGACTGTTACTAGGAGTGACAACCAGTTCTGGAAGAGAATCATAGCTCTTTGAATTCTGTTACTCATGTATGAATAGAGACAACAATTTGGGAATGTTCTCAGTAGGAAAAAGAAGAAATGCCACCTTCCAGAAGTCTCTGTATCAATTAAAACCGGACACGGGTGGTGCTGTGGGTTAAACCACAGAGCCTAGGACTTGCCGATCGGAAGGTTGGCGGTTTGAATCCCCGCAACGGGGTGAGCTCCCGTTGTTCAGTCCCAGTTCCTGCCAACCTAGCAGTTCAAAAGCACGTCAAAGTGCAAGTAGATAAATAGGTACCGCTCTGGTGGGAAGGTAAACGGTGTTTCCGTGCGCTGCTCTGGTTCACCAGAAGTGGCTTAGTCATGCTGGCCACATGACCCGGAAGCTGTACGCCGGCTCCCTTGGCCAATAAAGCGAGTTGAGTGCTGCAACCCCAGAGTCGGTCACGACTGGACCTAATGGTCAGGGGTCCCTTTACCTTTACTTTAGTTCAAGAGGAAAAATCTGTTTGTGTGTGTGTGTGTGTGTGTGTGTGTAAGAGAGAGAGAGAGAGAGAGAGAGAGAGAGAGAGACAGACAGACAGACAGACAGACAGACAGACATCTTACTGTAAGCTAAACTGTAGCTTACAGCAAGACATGAGACAGAACATAGGTTAGGAGATAAGTTTGTAGAGCTTCTAATGAAAGGTATATTGTTAGTCCAGATCATGGGATGCACAGGTTGTTTGTTCCCTCATGGTCCCTGGAGTCTTGAGTATCCTACCACCACAAACATATTTGCTTAGCTATATTTCAGCAGAAACTGGTGTCCAGGACTTTGACTAAAATATTTATTTACGCTTGAAGGCAAAGCACACTGTGCTCATGTGCTTTCCATTATGAGCTTCGGAAGAACTTTGAGGGGAAACAATGTTAGTTTTGTATTGCTTCCAATCATTACCAGCTGCACAAAACTTATTTTCTGAACCAGGTAATTCTCTCACCATCTGCTGCTGCCAATAGAAACAAGAGTATTTGTTATTGACACATGTCTATTAGACCTTTTGGCTAGTAATCGTCATAAAGCATCACTAGAAATTGGTTCAGAATCATTCATTATGGCATCTGCAGGTGTGGCAATTTCTTCTGAAAGTATATTTTACTCAAATGACCTCTTTGAATAACTTTTAGAAGCAGGCAGTGCATTCTGATTCAGCTGTGTTCTTATTTTCTGTCTCTGTTGCATTCCTTTTCTCACTCTGAGGTGCACATTTCATAGAATTTTAGGGTTGGAAGGGACCACGAAAGTTATCAAGTCCAACCCCTTGCAATGCAGGAATATTTTGCCCAATGTGGCGCTTGAACCCATGACCTTTGAGATTTAGAGTCTCATGCTTTACTGCAAAGATTTAGTAAGCCTTCTAGTTTTAATGCCCTCCTCCTTTGTCTTATTTCCTGTCATTGAGGAAGAACGCCAATTTCCTTTTCCCCCCGATAGGTTTTTTTATGTTACACTTAGGAAAGATGTACTTGCAAAAGAAAAAGATTGGCAAGAGGTTTGGTGTCAACACAGAATGAAAGTACTTCTTTACGGGAACTAGATAAAGATTTCGGTAAATAATGACTCAATGCTCCAAAGTTCAGGTAGTTTGTGAATGTGATTATTTTAAGAGGTTAGCGGTATCATTCTTCCCTCTCCTGGTGCTCACTTTTTCCTCTATCTCTGTGTATTACTTGCTTCTGGATGATAACTGCAGTTCTGTTGGAATTATTTGCCCTTGCCTTAGGGGACAAAGATTACTATAACACTGAGTTAAATCTTCTCTCTTTCCAGGACATCTATATTCCTAGCAGCAAAATAATAATAATAATAATGATGATGATGATGATGATGATGATGATGATGATGATGAAAGAACAGTATACAGACTTGAGTTATCATTTCAATCTTTTCATCTACAGTACTGTGATTTAGTTAAAGCAGCTTACACATATCAGTAACAAGATGGTACATACCCACAGGCTCACAATCTAAAAGACTGAATGCGAGAGGAAAAGGGCTTGGAAGGGAGGAGGAAAACAGCAAACCCAAACACTCATTCTACAGCTACAGTGTTCTCTTAACAACCAACTGTAATGGCAAAGAGAGGAGAAACCAAAAGTTGCTATTTGCTCAGCAGCGCCTATGGGAAGCCCTGTAGTTCCATCTTTCACTCTGCTATATTTTGTTGGAACTTGAGCCATAATTTTGAAAAACCAATTTTTAAATTTCTGCACATGCCTGAGAGCCATGCTACATGTGTAACACATTACATGGGGAAGCTGCCAGGCTTTGCCTGAGCACATATTTCTTGCTGCTATTTCAGTTCCCAAAACCTTTAAGGGAAAATCAGCTACAAGAGACAACAGAAGTGTGTGTCTGAATTTGCTAGCAGCTCATCCTTGCCTATGAACTTGGGCAGCTGGTGGCTGTACATGAAAGTACCATTACTAATGCCAGCTGCGGAGCTGTCTCTTGGATACGATCAGGAAGATTCCCAGAGGAAGAAGACAGAAATGTTACCAGAGCCACTTGGAACTCTGGCCACATAAAAAAACAACAACAAAAAAGCCTTGTTTGCAGCCATACTTCTGAGGTAATGTTTGAATTGGCTGTTATTTGGGTACAAACAGAAACACTTCCCCATTCTGCCTTAAACATTCAAGAAGGTTCCTTTCAAGATCTTGAAATGAAATGCAATACTCCAGAACTTTCTTGTCACAGTGCCCTCAAATTCCATAGGGCATAGAATCCCGGAACCTCAAATCCTTTTTTCTTTTTCTTTTCAAATTTATAAAACATAAATCCTTAAACATAACTTTGCTGAATTTATAGAAATCACAACCTTATTTTGGGGGTTGCCACATTTGCTTCCAAACTGATAGGCACTTAACTGCCCAAGTTTATTATTGATATTGTTTAGTCGTTTAGTTGTGTCCGACTCTTCATGACCCCATGGACCAGAGCACGCCAGGCACTCCTGTCTTCCACTGCCTCCCGCAGTTTGGTCAAACTCATGTTAGTAGCTTTGAGAACACTGTCCAACCATCTCGTCCTCTGTCGTCCCCTTCTCCTTGTGCCCTCAATCTTTCCCAACATCAGGGTCTTTTCCAGGGTGTCTTCTCTTCTCATGAGGTGGCCAAAGCATTGGAGCCTCAGTTTCAGGATCTGTCAAGTTTGTTATTAGGTGGAATAATTTCTAGACATTATCTAAAACTCAAATTAAATAGTAATAATCTACAGGCAAACTGGATCTTCTCACATTATGCCAGTGATGTAGGAACCAGTTGTCCATTGCAAGATCCCATTCTCTTCAGATGAGTTTATATTTTGGAATGACACAGCAGGGCCACTTGCACAGATCTCTTCACCTTAATTTCACCTTCTTTCACGGGGACGCGGGTGGAGCTGTGGTCTAAACCACTGAGCCTCCTGGGCTTGCCGATCAGAAGGTTGGCGGTTTGAATCCCCACGACGCAGTGAGCCCCTTTTGCTCTGTCCCAGCTCCTGCCAACCTAGCAGTTCGAAAGCACACCAGTGCAAGTAGATAAATAGGTACCGCTGCGATGTGAAGGTAAATGGTGTTTCTGTGCACTCTGGTTTCGATCACGGTGTCCCATTGCATCAGAAGCGATTTAGTCATCCTGGCCACATGACCCGGAAAGCTGTCTGTGGACAAACGTCGGCTCCCTCGCCCTGAAAGCGAGATGAGCGCCACAGCTCCCTTTGACTGGATTTAACTGTCCAGGGGTCCTTTATCTTTTACTTTTCACAGTAGGATTTTCAGCAGGTGGGACCATGTGCTTGTCGCTATGGTATCGTATGAGTTTGCCTCAGTGGTTTCTTTGGTGATTAGGTAACATGAGCCAGTCCCTCAGTGACGTTTTCATTTCATTCCTTAGTTTCTCACTTCCTCTCTCCCTTTCTTTTCAGACTTTTTACTTCACTACAGTTATTTCCTCTTCAACCACTGCCTAATCTGATACTGGTTTGTACCTAGGATTATAGAAATACCCACACTTCCCCACCTCACCCCCGTCTAAATCTGCAATCCTAACCCCTTTTACCGAGGAGTAAGTTCCACTGAATTCAAGAGGACTTCCATATAATTATAAATGATTAAGCTTGCAGAGTTAGTCTCTCTTGGCTATCACAAAATTGGTTAGGATGCTCTCATTCCCTCTGAGCCAGGGCTTTTTTTGAGCCAGAACTCACTGCAACTCAGTTCTGGCACCTCTCAGGTGAGCGCTATTGCCCCTCTAAGAGAACAAGGGGCGTGTTCATGGTGAGTTCCAACACCATTCTTTCTAGAAAAATAACACCGATGGTAGCTTAGCATAACTCCCTCCCCCCCTAAACTGCGGCACTGAAAGAGTTTATTCTACAGTATACTGAGACTGTATATCTTGGGATATACAAAAGAATAAATCTGCTTTAGCTATAGCCTGTTGACGTTTATGAAAAGTCCTGATAACTTTGCCTAAGGTCAATTGAGTCTGAATTGGGTATATTCACAGTCCAGAGAGAACCTGGCAGTCATGGTCTTCTGAAATTTATGAAAAGACCTGTTAACTCTGCCCAAGGTCAATCTGAGTGTAATGGGCGCATACACAGCCAAGAGAGAATATGGCAGAACACTGGGCATAAATTTTATTTTGGGAAAGAACAATTTAAAAATGAGCATAAATTAGTTTCATTGGGGAAACAACAACAAAAGAGGTATTTCTGCCATAGGTATCCAACCTTGTCTACAGAATTGCTTATGTAAATGTTGGGATATGGTATAAAGGCAAGCTATTAGATCCAAGTTTGCCATGCTTGAATTCCCTTCCAATAAATGGATTGCTGACTGACTTCCTGGGGATAAGATGGGGGGGAGGGGATATGAAGTATGCTGCAGGCTTGAATGAATTTCTATATACACACTAGAATCTGAATACCGCCTAATTTTACGCTGTGGGCAAAATCAGTGAGCCATCATAATCTTGATCAGACATAAGCTGCCTCTTGGTAGTGCATTGCATATTTCCAATCCAAATAGCATTCACTGAACAAATCCTGCCTGCTTGGGAAAATGTTTCCTGCTGAAATAGTACCATTAAGACTGCATGTGGCGGTCCCATTATTTGGATGTGGTCTTTCTGTGTCTGTTGCTACCTGATCCTTTAACACAGTGCTTCCCAAAGTGGATGATACCACCCCCGGGGGACACTGGAAGGACTCAGAGAGGCAGTAGTAGACTTGGAGGGAGCATTGAATAAAAATAAGGGGGCGGTGGAAGCATAAGGAAAGAAGAGAAGGAAATTTTGAAAATTCGTACCACCTGTTATGTAATGACACCACCAGGTTGGGTGCCATTGTGGGACATTGACCATGCCTCGTGTTGGAGGCCAGGGGTTTCCCCGGGCTTGGATGAACTGTTTTCAGCTTCACCCAGGCCCAGGAAGTGGATCATAGCTTGTCTGCCTATTTACAACTTCATCTTTCTTTACTATGTTGTAGGATGTAGGGACGCGGGTGGCGCTGTGGGTTAAACCACAGAGCCTAGGACTTGCCGATCAGAAGGTCAGTGGTTCGAATCCCTGCGATGGGGTGAGCTCCCGTTGCTCGGTCCCTGCCAACCTAGCAGTTCGAAAGCACGTCAAAGTGCAAGTAGAAGGAAGGTAAACGGCGTTTCCGTGCGCCGTTCTGGTTTGCCAGAAGCGGCTTTGTCATGCTGGCCACATGACCCGGAAGCTGTACGCCGGCTCCCTCGGCCAATAAAGCGAGATGAGCGCCGCAACCCCAGAGTCGGCCCCGACTGGACCTAATGGTCAGGGGTCCCTTTTCCTAGGATGTAGGTAGACATATTGATACAAAAAAGAATGCAAATTTGTTAATGCATCTTCATTTGCTCGCTTAAAGAAGGTAGATTTTTGGAGGGCATTGAGTAATTTTTCTCTTAAAAAGGGGTGGTAGGCCAAATGAGTTTGGGAACCTCTGCTTTGACAGAAGGTAAAAAGAAAAGGTAAAGGACCCCTGGACGGTTAAGTCCAGTCAAAGGCAACTATGGGGTTGCGGCACTCATCTCGCTTTCAGGCCAAGGGAGCTGGCGTTTGTTCACAGACTGCTTTCCGGGTCATGTGGCCAACATGACTATACCGCTTCCAGTTCAACAAAACACCGTGACGGAAACCAGAGTGCATGGAAACATCGTTTACCTTTATGCCACAGCGGTACCTATTTATCTGCTTGCACAGACATGCTTTTGAACTGCTAGGTTGGCAGAAGCTGGGACGGGGCAACGGGAGCTCACTCCGTCGTGGGGATTCAAACCCCAGACCTTTCCATTGGCAAGCCCAAGAGGCTCAGGGGTTTAGACCACAGCACCACCCGTGTTTACCTTTACTTTTACCATTAACAGAAGATGCTTGGCACTGAACATTGGTCCTTCTGCATGCAACATGCATGCTCTACCTGAATTATAGTCTGCCTGCACAACATATGTCATATGTATAGCATATAGGACTGATCCATATGCCATGGGGAGCAGAACACCATAGACCAGTATTATATCTACTGGTAAAATTACATTTCTTTGTAAGGATTTCTTACAAGTGCATGTGCATGTCACAGCAAGCATAATGACTTACCTTACAATTCTCTGCAAAGCTTTCATTTCACCTCTTAACCCTTTTCTTACAGAAGCAGTTTGTGCATTTAGCCACAAGTCATTGTGATTACCCGTTGGGTGATGTGTTATTATGCATATGTATCAGTCCTTTGCAGATTCATCTTAATATATGAAATTCACTAACAGTTGCAGTGTCAAAGTTAGGGATTTCAAATAAAGTTCATTTGAAGAATTGATTTCCATTGTTGTGTACGCAGCACCTGATGTTCTCTGCTAAGCATAAATACAGCATGTAGAACCTAGGAATGAGGCAAATGAGCTAATTGCATTTGCTTGCAAAATCCATATCCATGCCCATTCTGTGTCCACGTTTAAAAGCCCTGGCAGCTAGTCTTCAGCACCTGGTAATTTTTATTCACCTGGTCTTGCTTCTGGGACCACACAATTCTACGTAACTGAACAAGGGACATAAGCTGATAATAATAGCATTTCTTCACTGCACAGTCAAATTCACAGTGTTGATTAACAAAATATGGTGGTTTAAATCCCTTTTTAGGTTTAAACCCCTAAAAAATGGCTGTAATGCAGCAAGTTCTCTAACAGAAAATGTAATTTCTCTAACAGAAAATATCAGGAATGGGGAGAAAATTACGAGACCCTTGTACAACTTTTATTTCAGCTGCTTAGTAGATCCTACCAATTCCAAGGTGTCTGTCAGCTTTTGAGATACAGTGGTACCTCGGATTAAGTACTTAATTCATTCTGGAGATCCATTCTTAACCTGAAACTGTTCTTAACCTGAAGCACCACTTTAGCTAATGGGGCCTCCTGCTGCTGCTGCGCCACCGGAGCACGATTTCTGTTCTCATCCTGAAGCAAAGTTCTTAACCCGAGGTACTATTTCTGGATTAGCGGAGTCTATAACCTGAAGTGTATGTAACCTGAAGCGTATGTAACCCGAAGTACCACTGTAAAGGGGTAATATTAATATTGAAATACATGAATTTTAAAGACACCTAGAAGTCACTTTTAAAGAACACACAGAACATAGCATGAAATGGAGTACATTATTTAAAGTTTTCTTTTTTTCCCTACCCTGCTCCTTTGGTCATATCTGGAAAAACGGCAGTCCACTATCTAAACTGATGTAGCACAAGAAGGAAAAGTATTTGCAGGGTGGGGGTACACTTCAGTACAAGTTCTGAGAGCCCCTCCACATTCATCCTGGTTAGCTTGCACAAAACTTAATGGAGGTTATATCCCGCCTTCACTAAATATTTGCTTTGCTTTCTTTGTGGGGCTGCTATACAACAATAAGTGTTTGTATTTGCTTGCAGGGTGCTTACAATTCTTCCCTTAGTCACCTCACAATTTTTAGTGCATTCAGGGCCGTCTTTACCCGGGGGTGCAAGGGGTGCGGGGCACCGGGGCGCTGAATTCTAGGGGGCAGCAGGCCCCTGCCGCTGAAGCTGCCTAAGCGTATTGTATTGAGCTGCTTTGCGGCAGCGGGGTCAGCGGCACCTTTGACACGACTGATCCTGCGCCACCTGCTTGCTAATGCTGCTGCAGGGAGAGTTCTGTGGAAAGCCTCGCTCACCAAAGCTGGAAGGAGGGGGAGTGACAGGAAAGAGGGAGAGACAGACAGAAAGAGAACCCGCCTATATAGTGACAGGAGTGTGCACAGGCTCTGGAACCTTCCCAAAAACTCGTATATGTGCGCTCGCAAGGGCCCTCTCAGCTCCTCTAGAAATAAGGTTGCTCCCACAGTGAAAGACTGCCCGAGATGGCTCTCTTACGCATGCGCACAATGCCCGCCCACCTCATTTTTCAGAAACCTCCCTACGACCATAAGCACATGCATGGAGTCTTTACACTGATTCCCAATGTGTTCTTTGTCTTCTTTAGAATAGCTGGTTTTAAACAAAACACACACACAAACTCCTTTTGGAGCCGTGCAATTGGAGCGCTATTTATCAAATGATAATAGTGACATAAGGCATAATAAAAGTTAATTTGGGGGCTAAACTAAATTTGGGGGCGCTGGGTGGATCTGTGCACCCTGGTGGTGCATATGCTAAGGACAGCCCTGGGTTCATTTCCCCAACACTTTCCAAAGCACAGAAAGCCCTTTATAAAAAGAGGACTCGTTGCACCAGGGTAACAGAGTGCATTGATTCCCCAAACCTAAAATTCTGATGTGCAACTGAATCCCTCCTGCAAAATACTGACATTCTGGAGCAGTTCCTGTCTACAAGTTCTTCTAACGACCAGGTGGGAAGAAAAGGAAAGAAGGAACCAAAATTTTCTGCCATGTTTGTGAATTGTGAAATATTACTATGTTGACAACAAGTGTATTTCGATGTGTGCCAAAGATTTGATCCCCTTCCAAGCATAATTGTCCTAGTATGTATCTACCCCTAGTTACAGGTGTTGTTTTTGTTTTTATTCATTCTTTTCTTTACATAGTATTTGTGGAATTCAACATCTGGAACGAGCAGGAAACAAGCTGACACTCTTTGACTCCCTTTATTTCTGCATAGTGACATTTTCCACTGTGGGCTTTGGGGATGTTACTCCCAAGATCTGGCCTTCAAAACTGCTCGTTGTCATTATGATCTGTGTTGCCCTTGTGGTGTTGCCAATACAGGTAATTTTTTTCCCCTCGTTATAAAAAAGGGGCGGGGTAAATAGGGATGCATTGTTAAAAGTGAAATGTCCATTTTACACCATCTTTTCAAAATTGCCATATACGTATTCTTCCATTTATGTACAAAGCATCAGTTTCTGGTTTTCCTCTTTACTGGAGAAGGTTTCTGTTGACATTGAAACAAGCACTGAATACATTTTTCACATCTGCTTGGGATGAGTGAGCTTTTGTCTTTGTTCCATTGAAGCATGTATGGATGTATGCAACTACCATATTTTTCGCTCTATAGGACACACCCGAGCAAAGGACGCACCTAGTTTTTAGAGGAGGAAAACAAGTAAAAAATATTCTGAATCAAATCAGTGTCGGGGCTGAAGGGGGAAGCCTGGGGTTTCCCCATAAAGCCCCACCATCTCCAATCTAGAACAGCGAGACGGAGCGCTGCGCAGCACTCCGTCTCTCTGTTCTGGCTTCGGGGACAGCCTTTCAAGCCTCTGCAGGCACCCCGCTGCCCTGCGGAGGCTTTGCGCCATAGGTCCTGCTGCACTCCAAAGGCTTCAGGCGGCTATCCCTGAAGCCTGGAGAGTGAGAGGGGTCGGTGCGCGCCGACCCCTCTCGCTCTCCAGGCTTCAGCGAAAGCAACACGTAGCCTCCGGAGCGCGGAGGGAGCACTCCCTCTGCGCTTTGGAGGCTTCGCATTGCTTTCACTGAAGCCAAGGAGCCTGCATTCACTCCATAGGATGCACAAACATTTCCCCTTCATTTTTGGAGGGGAAAAAGTGCGTCCTATAGAGCGAAAAATACGGTAAATCATATTCCGTGCAGTCCCCTTGAAATCAATAGAGTTAAACTAGTATCATGCCCACTGATTTCACTTGGTCCACTCTGAGTGTACCTTGGCTAGTTTAAATCCCTAGATCCTATACCTTACTTTTGGAAGAAATTAGTTGTTGTTACTGAGAGGTATTTAATGAATTAAAATGTATTTAACTTGTATTCTGTATTTCTTGTTTAGTTTAAGAGAGACTGGATGAGGAACCAAAAATACCTGTTTCAGAAGCAGAATGTGTATGTGTGTGTGTGTTGCTGATTCCTTGCTTCTCCTCACTCCTAACCCGAAACCCCACCCCTCTCACACACTCACTTCCCTTTTATTTTATTTATTTTGCAAGCGCATCTCTGGCTGGTTTTAATTTCCATCCAGATCTTTATTGCTTAGCCGAAGGCATCGCGAGTCATTCGACAGTGCAGTAAAAATGTGGAATGTGATTAAAACATAAATTCATTGCATCCACACAGAATGATGCACTGAGTTCAGAAATTTGATACAGATTGTAAACAATTATTTAAAAAAAAAACTTCACTAGGAATTTAATTTTCAATGTTTATTTCATCTTTAACATAAAATGCAGGTATAATATTCCTCACTCCACACGAGACAGGGGGAATTGGAACCTGTCAACCACAGTCAACCAATTAATTACTTTTATGTATTTAGGATATTCGTTGGCTATTCTTCAGCAAAAGCTTCTCAAATCAGCTTACAGTAATAAAGGCAATAAAATTCTTGGAGGGATTCTTTGAGGGAAGCCATGACTGTTTAAAGTGGTATGATACTGCTTTAAATGTATGGTGCAGCTGTAGCCTTTGATCCAATAAGGAGTTCACTGTGTGTTTCTGCACACAAGGCACAAGCACACGAAGTCATTGCAAGTTAGAAACCCTGGGCATTTTGATGGTGGTTCTTGCCCATGATATTTGCTTAACGATGAGGATTTGTTTAGTACAGTCACACCTTGGATCCCAAACGCCTTGATACTTGGACGTTTTGGCTCCCAAACGCTGCAAACCCGGAAGTGAGTGTTCCAGTTTGCGAATGTTCTTCAGAACCCAAACGTCCGATGGAGCTTCTGTGGCTTCTGATTGGCGGCAGGAGCTTCCAGCAGCCAATCAGAAGCTGCACTTTGGTTTCCGAACATTTTGAAAGAGGAACGGACTTCCGAAATGGATTCCGTTTGACTTCCAAGGAATGACTGTATTAGAAACCCATAACAATATAATAAACTCCTGGCATCATTTACAGTTTATGATTTAGCCTTTGGCAAGCATGCACACTGTGCTCTGTGGCTCAAGACATTTCACACCACAATCTTACCTCTCCTATCAGAGCCACTCTTCACATTTGGAAACATACCTTTCAGTTCAGGGATTGTACTTCTTCAGAATGCAGTTGGAAAACCGTATCAAAAATTCTAGCTTTCCAAATGCAAGTAGATTAGGCTATAGCCCAATCCTCTGCCTGAAGTTCTACCTTTGCAGAACTAAGAAGCTTTACTGTGAAGGGAGCCTCTAAACCTGTGAATTTGGATTTGCTTTTTGCTTTCATATAACATATATATTATAACTCTTGCTGACAGTTCTTCCATGCATGACTATCATTCAATGTGTGAATGAGCCATAAATCATCAGATTAAAACACCACAAATAAAAGTTTCTAGGCAACTGGACCATAAGGTCTCTCTGTGTCTGCTCTGTTGGCTCCAGGGGATCTGCGTATTTGACATTTGCACTGAAATATACATAAATCACTCTTACCTTTTTATTTTTTATTTTGCAGTTTGAACAGCTCGCTTATTTGTGGATGGAAAGACAAAAATCAGGTGGAAATTATAGTCGACACAGAGCTCAGACAGAAAAACACGTGGTGTTGTGTGTCAGTTCTCTTAAGATTGACTTGCTCATGGATTTCCTAAATGAATTCTATGCTCATCCTAGGCTACAGGTAATCCAAGCAGATCAGAATATCAGTTGAGGCAGAAATCTCCTGCAGACTATCTTCTAAAACGTTTAGTTCAGGCATGACTTGAAATGTTCATCTTGGCCACCTTCAGTAGACCAGCAGCTTTAGGTAAATCAAAAGTCAAGCAGCATTAACAAAAAACGATGTTATTCCAGATGTTCAAAACCGATAGAGCACCCAATTTTTCCTTTTGTTGGGGTTTCTGGAGCTTGTTTCTATTTTTATTTTGGAATGCTGAGATGTCTTTGGGAACATGTAAAATTCATGTTTCCTTCTGCAGAACCACAGATTGTTTTCCATGGCATGCAATGCTTAAAAAAACCAAACACTTTGCTTTGGGAAGTGATTTGAATTCATCACAGCGTGGTGCATAGCTTTCTACTTCAATATCTTGCTGGGCAGCTTTGGCATCAGTGAAATCACCGTGGAACTAAATAGCATGGGACCATTTCCTTTCATTTCATTTTTTTAGAGAACCTGAAAGTTAAAATAAATTGACTGTCATAAATGTTCCTTTCCCACCACCAGATTTTTCTCTACTAAAAGTTTTAAAAAACAAAACAGTGTTCTACTGGCAAAAGATATATCCATATAGCATTCTCTTTTGCTCTTCCTCTGTTCCTTCTTATATGTGTTTTTGCAGGACTACTATGTGGTCATATTATGCCCCACTGAGATGGATGCTCAAGTTCGAAGAGTGCTCCAGATTCCAATGTGGTCCCAAAGAGTTATCTATCTTCAAGGTTCCGCACTGAAGGATCAGGATCTGCTAAGAGCTAAGTAGGTCAAAAATATCAGTGTTATTCTTTCTTTCTTTCCCCTCTTTCCTTTGCTGTTTGTTACATTATTTTTATCTTCATTAATAACTGCTAGAGGCAAAATGGAAAGCAGGAGTTGCTTGAAATCTTATATCGTTTGGGATAGTCATTTCTCCTAACAGTGCCAAAAAACAATGTTTGAAATTCTAAGGTTTAGCAAATCAGTTTTGAATTTTACTGGTCCAAAATTTCTCTGGACTTTCTTCTTACTTTCTTCCTGTTGTGTTTTGCTTTCAAAACTGTTTCCGTGGGTCTTTGGGCCAAAGCAGAGAATGTGTGGAAGTGTTTTATATGTAATTTCTTAATTTGGTTTCATCTGAATTAGTGGAATTGCCTTAGGGAAAAGTACACCCTTAGAGGTACCTTTATGTATTATGCACAGGCAACCCTGAGTTTAACTCTGAATAGCAAGCTGCCAGCCGCCGTGACTCCCTAACACATAGTGCCTGTATAATAGACATATTTATCACATTCACACTAAAATACTTTGTGTGTGATATCATCTTTGGTGATGGGGGTCAAAGAAGACTGGCATCCCACAGTGCTGCTAATACATTGAAGGTGGATGGGGTTAGTTTCTCTTGAGAACAGAATGACAATAACAAGTACAGTGGTACTTTGGTTCACAAACGCTTTGGTACTCAAACAACTTGGAATCCAAATACTGCAAATTCAGAAGTAAGTGTTTGGGTTTGTGAACTTTTTTCGGAAGCCGAACGTGCTCCGGTTTGAGTGTTACACTTCTGTTTTGAGTGCCACACTTCCGTTTTGAGTATTACGCTGAGGTCTGTCTGTTTTTGCTATTTATTTTGCATTTTTGTTTTTGCGGATCTTTTTTTGTTTTGTTTTTGTGACTGTGTGCAACCCATTTCAGCTACTGATTGATTGATTGATTGATTGATTGTGTGACTGCAGTACATTGTTTATTGCTTTCATTTTATGCATCAGTGGTCTTGTTAGATAGCAAAATTCATGTTAAATTGCTGTTTCAGGGGTTGTTTTTAAAAGTCTGGAATGGATTAATCCATTTTGCATTACTTTCTATGGGAAAGTGTGCCTTGGTTTTGGAAAGCTTTGTTTTTTTGGAACGGACTTCCAGAACGGATTAAGTTTGAGAACCAAGGTACCACTGTAGGTGGGAAAGTATATTATGGGTTTTAGCTTATTTCCGAACCTCATTTCCTTTCTACCAGAGAAAATAACATTGCTCGGTTCAGTGGGTGATATCCAACAGTGAAGGGAATTAGTGAAATGGGAATAGAGGCAATTTTGGGGTATTGCCTTGGAACTTCAAAGGTTACCCTCATTGTGTCCCTCTGTCAGTGGACACAGTCATTATTGGAGACCTGCCAATGTGATTAAATGTTCTATTTTCAAAATTTCCCCTTACAATATGCAATGAAATTGCTTTAGTCCTTATTTTTAAAAAGGACTTGGAGCAGCTTTGGAAGCAGCCCATAGAAGCAGCAATTAATCATGCTGTACTTTTAATGTAAGGATTTTTCCTGTGTTTTAATTCTTGAGGTAGGGCATTTCCTGCTTTGTGAAAGTATATGAGAGCCGTCCCCATCAGGCAGGCAGATAGAAAACTAGGCTAACGTAATCGTAATGAGGTCACTGATCCTGACCTCACATCAGCTGTCTTAAGATGTCAGTCAAGTCATAGAAGGGGAAAGAATCTATCCATCAATTTATTTCTGCTTTTCACCTGCATCAGCTTTGGACCTGTGCTTTGCTTATGTAAATAATTCTGAATCTGGGGCCTTGTGAGGAATTATTATCTCAGAATGGTATGAGCACTTGTTTGACACTAAAAATGTAATCACCACCACTTCTGTTACCACATTCAGTTTTTCTCTGCTATATCTAGGGCTACAATGCAATGCTGGTGAGTTGCTGGTTTTTTTCCTTAAGAAAAGACATATCCAGAATCTAACAAGCAGTGTTAGAAAATGAGATATGAAAGCTAGGATCTAAATGGCACCTTAAACCTAGGTTATGGGGGCAACAATGGAATGTCTAGGTGCACTCTATAACAAGAATACAAAGCTGAAAATGAATGAACTGCAGCTAAAATAATAGGTTCATTTTTCACATGGTCTGGTTCTTCCCCGGCCCACCCTCCTAATATTCTTAAGAGGGTCTCTTCTCCAGTGCAGTACTGGACCCAGAGCTCAGAAACTGCTTGTAATAATAATAATAATAATAATAATAATAATAATAATAATAATAATAATGTAGTATACCCCGCCCATCTGGCTGGGTTTCCCCAGCCACTCTGGGCAGCTTCCAACTGAATATTAAAAATACAGCCACTCTGGGCAGCTTCCAACTGAATATTAAAAATACAATACAGCATCAAACATTTAAAACTTCCCTAAACAGGGCCGCCTTCAGATGTCTTTTAAAAGTAAGATAGTTGCTTATTGCCTTGACATCTGCTGGGAGGGCATTCCACAGGGCAGGTGCCACTACCGAGAAGGCCCTCTGCCTGGTTCCCTGTAACCTCACTTCTCGCAATGAGGGAACTGCCAAGAGGCCCTCAGAACTCGATCTCTGTGTCTGGGCTGAATGTTGAGGGTGGAGATGCTCCTTCAGGTATACTGGGCCAAGCCTGTTTAGGGCTTTAAAGGTCAGCACCAACACTTTGAATTGTGCTCAGAAACGTACTGGGAGCCAATGCAGATCTCTCAGGACCGGTGTTATATGGTCCTGTCACAAAATGTGCCTAGAATAATGGGAGTTTCAAACACTGCTAACAAGTGATTATGGGTTGATCCATATAATGCAATCCCATCCAGGTCAGGTGTACATTGAGTTAAATTTGACTTGCTCCCAGGCAATTGGGTATAGGATTGCAGCCATGGCATTATCAATGGCATTTGTATGATGCCGCATAGCATAAAATTCTGTGGGCATTTGCATGGGAGTAAAATCAGTTGAACGCACTAGGATTTATTTTTCAGCAAGCATTTATAGCATGGAGAGAGAATCTGTGATGCTCCAGAAATTGTTAAACCACAACTTCCATAATCTTTGATGGCTGGCCATGTTTGCTGGGGCTCATGGGAGTTGGAGTCCAAAAGACCTGCTATATGTTCTTACCTGGGAATACCATTGAAAACAGTGGCGCTTACGCTTGAGCAGACATGTACAAGATCACATTAAGAGGAGTAGGTGAGCTCCATGAACCTGAAATTGTCTCCTTTATTTTTTAAAAAAATTAGTTAGTAATTGCGTGTCAAGGTCCCCAAGACACCCCCACCCCAATAACACACACTTCACACAGTGGGGACAGAACTTACTTCCGAATTCCAGCAAAAGTCAGTGAGGGGAAACAATGTTGGGGAAAACTGGAGCTGCGCCACAGGCCCTAAGCTCCCAGGGGCTTACGCGACCCGAACCCGATTCCAGGGGTTTGGATGAAAGGATGGCAAGCCCCTGAATTCCTTTAACAGAATTCCCTTGCAGCAGCATTGGAGGGGCAGGCCCAGCCAGTCCTTACCCCTCCTCCAACCAATTGATAACCAATGCCTAACTGCAAACCTTACAAGTTGTGACGATTTGCTACGCAGTAGGCAAAAACCAAATGGCACCAGCCAATCAGCCAAATGGACAAAATTCCTACCAGGCCCCTGCCCCAATGGCAGACGACCCCATGACAGGCATAGCAAGGTCAACGCACAAGACCCAAATTAAGGGAGGGCAGGCAGGTGATCCGGTGCACGCAGCGAAAGACAAAGCAGATCGCTGCGAGCACTGTTTAAAAAACCTCTGTTCCCACCCCCAAATTGGCAACATCAAAATTACCCCAGCAACTCAGGCTACCAATCCCTGCCAGATTCATACCATCCCAAACTGCCTGGCAACAGAGGGGTGTCTTGGCTGGCCCCCACCACAACACGTGCTCTCTTGTAATGAGAACACGCTTTACAGGATACACTTCCATTTCCCTGGGAATCTACTATGGATGCATGCCTAGAAACTATTTTTTTTTGGGGGGGGTATTAATTACCCCAAATCAATTTGAAAGAAAAAAGTAGAAAGAAATAGTTTCTATATATTTTGGGAGAGAAATGGTGCTTCAAAAATCAGTGTTCAAATGCAGTCCAAGATTCACCGTTTTTGTCATGTTCTATGTGCTACACGGTGAACTTGTACCAAAAGACCTGTCCCTTAAACATAATCACAGGAATTTTATCCTATAATAAGCCCAAAGCCAAGCAACCACAAGGATGTACTTTTCTCCCTGCAAAACATGTAATCGAATGTACCCTTCACAAGAGCATTTTTAATGCTTTGTATGAGAGGCTGCATTGTGGGAGCTTAATAGGCCATATTATAAGAAATGTAGCCCAATAAACAAGGGAAGTTGCTAAGCAGCAGTACGTCTGTCTCTCTCTATAATGAGGATATAGTAAAAGATAAGAAGCCAGTAACCCTTCTAGTAAATGATGTGTTAGGTATGTTTTGGCTGCTAGTAACACACAAAAACCCCACCCTGAATCTATTCTGTTGCTCATTATCCCAATTTGCATACTATTCGGTAGTCTCTCTATTGAAAAATGTTGCATGTCAGGCTTGTGAAAATTAGTGGCTATGTAGTTTATCTTTTGTTAAAAGCAGCTGCATGGGAATTCTTTTCAAAGCCATTTGTTCCATTCTTTCCTGGAAGTAATTTTGGCTCTCTTGTTTTCAAGTGTTTAATGGGGGTGGGGAAAAAACTAATAGAGGACAGGGTGTGTGATGCTGATGGAGAGGACCAGGAAGATTTGGGAAGGGGTATAAAAATAAGATTGCTTCCACAACTGATGTGATGGGTGGGCTTTGGATTCTAAGCTCAGCTCCCTGAGCGAAATTGCCAACAGCTTCCTTCCTAGGATGCCTTTTGGATATTGAATAAATTTAAGATCCTGCACAGTTTGTGTTCTCACTTGTAGTGTTGGTCTCTGTGTGTTGCTGGACAAATCTGCCTTTTAAACCTTTTCCTAGCTACATACTCCAAACAATCAAGCATGAAAAACAGCATTTGTCTCCTTACATTCCGAGACCCTGTTCTCCGGAGGCCCTAGGCATAACTACATCTTACAGATTTGGTGCCAGTTCGCTAAAAGACCTACTACTTCCTTCCCAGCAAAGAGCTTTTATGCTGGCAAGACTAAATGCTTTCCCCTCTGCAGTGTCCACAGGTGGATACTTGCAAATTCCTTATCAAGCCCGCCTGTGTGCCTGTAATCAAGGAGTACCAGATTCACTGGACCATATTCTTTTGGACTGCCCTTTGCACAGCAGACTCCGCAAACAGATGCTGACCAATGACCTGCGACCCCCGGCTCCTAGAGAAAGCCAAATGAGGTTCCTCCTAGCGGATAGGGACAAGGACATTACTGCCCCGTGGCTTCCTTTTTAACCTCCATCTTACCCGAAAGGGTTCTTAATGAATCATCCCTCTAGGGAACAAACAGGGTGAAGCAGAACAATCTTCGAGAGCCTCGCTCCTGTCCCTTTTAAATTTATCCTAGTGTTTTGAAATGTTTTCATTTGTAATGCCAATAAAGGTATTTGTAACTTTTTCCTTTTCTCACTGCCTTTGGTCATTTAGGTTTTATTTATTTTTAACTTGCTTTCGTTAGCCAGCGTGAGCTTTCTTTTTTCCTTTTAAGTAAAGGCAGGTAATAAATGCTTTAAATGAATAAGAAACATTTGAATTTGCCCTACTCCATTGATATTAACTTTTGCCACTTGTGTTTGCCACAAGTCAAGCTTTGCCGTTACACTTACGAAAACATGCCATTTCTGTTCCTTCTACTAATGTTGCAGCAGAACTGCTAATCTTATTTTATCCAAAGTCCCTTTCAAGTTTGATTTGCTTACCTGACTGTTTCACGGTGTATTCATACAAAACCTTGGCAAGTCCTATCCAGAAAGATACATTGGCTTTACAAATTCCATGCTGGGTCATTAGGAAACAAGCTGGAAATAAAACTTCCAGTAATTTAATTAGGGACAAATACAATTGAACAATGTGATTCTGTAACTGTTCTGGAATTGTGGCACCCGGTTAGTTTTTTACTGGTTTAAATCTGTTTGGAAATCTGAGTACCAGAGAAGAATTTTGCTCCTGTGCCATTTCCTTAAAGATTTAATGCTGTTTAATAATAGCAGATTTAATGCTATTTTTAAATATTTCCCTATGTTTCACAAAAAGGGACACAGGTGGCGCTGTGGGTTAAACCACAGAGCCTAGGACTTGCCAATCAGAAGGTCGGCAGTTCGAATCCCTGCGATGGGGTGAGCTCCCGTTGCTTGGTCCCAGCTCCTGCCAACCTTGCAGTATGAAAGCACGTCAAAGTGCAAGTAGATAAATGGGTACCGCTCCGGCGGGAAGGTAAACGGCGTTTCCGTGCGCTGCTCTGGTTTGCCAGAAGCGGCTTAGTCATGCTGGCCACATGACCCGGAAGCTTTACGCTGGCTCCCTCGGCCAATAAAGCGAGATGTGTGCCGCAACCCCAGAGTCAGCCACGACTGGACCTAATGGTCAGGGGTCCCTTTACCTCTATGTTTCACAAAACACATGCGCCCACAAATTGTTAAAGTACTTCTCCACACTTCTGATGATGTCTCCATTGAAATCAATAGGCTGCGTGAGAATGTTTTGCTAATGTTTTCATATGATTTTTAGGATGGATGATGCTGAGGCCTGTTTCATTTTAAGTAGCCGCTGCGAAGTGGACCGAACTGCAGCCGTAAGTTTTTCTTCTTTCTTTTTTTCTTAGTACGCATTTGCTTCTTCTGCGACTTCATTATTTGTTACGAATACATGGGCAGAAATCAGGAAGAGCAGTTAAAGTGTGACCAGTTGCAGCAGCTGGATTAAAAACCACAGTTAAATATATATATTAGGGTGAACAAGTCTCCACTTGATTTAATGGCGTTTGAGGTGGGGCAAGAAAGCGCATCATGGTCTTATCAAACCAACTTCACACGCCAGCTAACATGGAGAGAAAGGCAGATTTTCACCATTCTTGCTTCACTTGAACATCACCCAGTTCAGACATTACCCACAACAGTGTGGAAAGTCAGTCCCTATGATCTGGTCTTGAATGACTCTGATAATGTACGGGTGAAGGTCTCGCATGACTCCTGCTGATGTCAGTGCCATGTTTCCAAGGAAAAGGGCAACGCTTGCACAGGAAGGAACCATAGCAAAAACCCTTTACCATCTGACCATTGGGAAATGTCTCCTCTGGTGATGTATTACTTGGACCCCATGTAATTTTTGAATCTTTTTTTACCTCCTCTATAACCAGTGCCTATGGGGAAGGGCCTTGTCGTGGCGGCACTGCTTATACCAACGCTTCCCCCTTTTTACAGTCTCATATTCATCATGTATTTCATTTGTGAACCTAGGCCCAGACAAGGATACTTCCACTGAATTTCAAACTCCTGAAAGCTCCCTGCCTTTCCTACTGAAATAGTCAAAAATTCACTGCTCTGTGGATTCTTTGATTTCACAAATGGCTAAGCTCAATGGCAAATGGAGGCCCAGCATTGCAGCAGACCACATCTATGTAGCCTATCCACCCCTCTCTCCACCTGAAAGACAATAAAAAGATTTAGTAGAAACTTTATCGATACCATAGCACTGATACACAAGGAAGAAGGCATGTAGTCTGCCCTCCATTATATTGATGTTCTATTACTTGACCATCTGGTCCAACAATTTTTTTAAATTTTATTTCCCCAGGCTTTTTATCATCTAGTGCAAGCTGGCTGTGCATTTTGTGTTTATTTCACTGTCCTGAGTTAGTTGTCACTGTTGTTTAACTGCTGTTTTATCCATTTTATTATTGTTGGTTTTATATTTAATGTTCCTTTCTGTCATTACCTTGTGGCAAGCCACTCTACTTTTTGCTGAGGGACAGCAGAAAACATTTTAACAGCCAAGGCACAGTCTGACCCCCTCCTTTGGTAATCCTCATAGAACTCTAGCCCAATGGTTGCCATTAATTTGATTCTGAATTAATTTTAGAATGAATTGATTTTAAAATGCTGTGTTACTTTTATTGTTGTTAACCGCTCTGAGCCCGGCTTCGGCTGGGGAGGGCGGGATATAAATTTATTTATTTGTTTGTTTGTTTGTTTGTTTGTTTGTTTGTTTGTTTGTTTATATTATTACTATTGCCTCTAGTATTTGAGACCAGACTAATGTTTGGTTATCTGGTGATACTGATAATCTGTATGAAGGGACACAAGTAAGGAATTGCTGGCATGGTTCCCAGGGGTGCAGTGGCGTTCCACTACTGACTACTGACTTTACACAGCTCCCTTGAAAATTGAAGTATGTTCTTCTTTCCTCCAAGTCTTTCTTCTTTTTTGTGTGTCTCTGTTGGGTAGTGGGGATGATCCAAGGAATGGGGATCATATAGGTTTGCCTCCAATCAGGAATTATATCCAGAACGATCAAACATTGGAAGGCCTTTCTCTGAAAGTGTGTAGTTCTTATTCTAAAATGTCAGTTTTTCAAATGTAATGGTAACGTCTGCCTCCAATTTTCACTTTTTTTTTGGGGGGGGGGAGTGTGTTGGCTCTCAGAAGGCTTGAGAATTAAGTTCTTGGCCTTTCCAATGTGACTTTCATGCTTACTGAATAGGGAAGCGTATTTTCACATGGGGTTAAGTAGCTGTGCCATGGAAAAATATAAATCCTAAATGAGTTCTGAAAAATAGGAAGCAACATGCAGTTTCTTGCTGCTGCCGCTTTATTCACACTAACATGAGTCATTATAAAATAAAAGAAACTTATGTTCATAGCTGTCAACTTTTCCCTTTTCTTGCGAGGAATCCTATTCGGAATAAGGGAATTTCCCTTAAAAAAAGGGAAACGTTGACAACTATGCTTATTTTACCTGCTTATTTAATCTATGTGCCATAAAAAAGTGGTGAACAGATTGCATGAGCAGGGCATATGCTCCTATAGATCACTTATTTACCAATTGTGAAATAACAACAGATGTAGCAATGGAACTTTGGGGATGGAGGAACCTGTCTTGCACCAGGCCAGATCATTTGCTTGTCTAGCCCAACATTGTCCTCTCTCACCAGCAGTAGCTTTCTGAGGTCTTAAGGAGAGGAATTTCTCATTCCCCTGCTATCTGATTCTTTCAAATCAGATTGAACCCGGTATCTTCCATATGCAAAGTGTGAGCTATATTCCATCCCTTAGTACTAGACCAATTCACCTAATCATATTTTCCTTCAGTGGTCATTGCAAGCTACTCCATGCATACCTTCCAACATAATGTGGACACAATCCAGGAAGCTGTCTTCCAGGTCCTCACGTTTGCCATGTGGCCTGCGTGAGGTTGTGGCCTCACCAAGAGCACTTTTTTTCACGCATGGCACCCCAAAAGTGTGGTTTGGGGAGCTATGCCCCTCCCCAAAGTGCAGCCTGAAATAGCATGAGATTGCGGTGGCCATTTTGACTGCTGTCCAGGGCAGTTGATGGGTATGCGATGGGTTGATGAGAGCTTGGCTGTATGAATTTGCTCTGTCCTCACTGATACACACACACACACACACACACACACACACACACACACACACAGCTACTCTCATCATGTAATTGTGATATTGGCTTCAGTGGTCTTGTAGGGAATGTTTTAAAAGTCAGGATATAAGTGAATGGTTATGGTTTATATCCAACTGAGTCATACTTGGAATAGACCAAATAGGATAATTAAATTAGTCATGACTAACTTAAGCCCAGTGAGGTCAATAGATCTTTTCTTAGTTGGATGACACCATATGTATTAGAAAGATTAGATCCTATTACAGTGTGTCAATTCATCTTTCTCTTACTAAAATATAAATATTTCTTTGTTACTTTTATAAGAGAGCACAGAATTCTGGTCATTGGGCTTTAACTTTTCAAACTCAACTTTGTCTCTTTCTCTCATTCTTAGTTGCAATCTGTGTAGTGGGTATCACGGGGGGCGGAATCTAAAGAAAATGAGATGCCACATATTAATATCATCTTACATGAACCATAAATTCTATATAGGCATTAAGAGCAAATATATATTTGATTAACTGGGATGAAGGTGCAATGGTTTAATACACATGCACCATTGTGAACTGACATGATAAGACCTTTTCCAACTATGCTGTTTATTTTACTTTTAGAACTGTGTGGGAAACATTATTCCTGTCACAAAACCCATCTTGTTGAAATAGTTTCTAATTCTTATCAATTTAAGAGTCAGGTGAGACTAAACCATGAATCCTACAAATAGCTTGAGAAAGCCAAACTCTGATGCACCGTCAATCTTTCTCAAGTTGGAAATGACTTGCTGGTACCGTCCTGAGAGTAAATATTGTAATATCGAAATAAGACATGAGGGCAGCTCAAAAACATCACAGGGAAAATGAGTTTGTCACTATCCAGAGGTGCTGAGTTCCATGAGACATTGGAGGGGGGCTCGCCACATGTGTGTGGTGTCACACATGCATCGGGAGGAGGCTGTGTAGCCTGGGGAGGCCCACCGCCATTGCAGGGAGTCCCGACGGGATCCGTCCCCTCAATATTGGGGGGGTTCAGCCCTGTCCCTGTATAATTTGGGGGGCTGAGCCCCTAAGAGCTGGCGCCTATGTTGCTTTCACACTGCTGCTTGGGCCCTGGTCCTTGGGTGTGTGTACATGTATGCATGCCTTTGCTTTACATGTTTAGTGCATGCACTTTTGACCTTTGCTACAGGATGCACCAGCCAGAGCATGGTCAGTATGGATACAAATGTGATTGCTATGTAAAGGGTGGAGTTTCCCTGTGTATGTTGACATGATTATGATATGGGCTGAATTAAGAATAAGTAATTATGATGAATACCCACTGAATGGGGGATTTAAGGTAGTACAGTGGTACCTTGGGTTACAAAGACCTCGGGTGACAGGCACTTTGGGGTACAGACTCTGCTAACCTGGAAGTAGTACTTCGGGTTAAGAACTTTACCTCAGGATAAGAACAGAAATTGCGCGCTGGCAGCACAGCGGGAGGCCCCATTAGCTAAAGTAGTACCTCAGGTTAAGAACGGTTTCAGGTTAAGAACGGACCTCCAGAACGAATTAAGTATGTAACCAGAGGTACCACTGTAATAGCTACCTTTTCTCGCTGACATCAGTGGGATCAAAATACGAATCAGGCGGTCTGAATGCAACTCTTGCAGTTGTGTATACAGTGAAGAAAGTGGGGGAAAACAAAACTGAACAAGCACATAAATCTGTGGAAGCAGGCTGCAACAGGGAACCAGGCAGAAGGCCTTCTCGGTAGTGGCCCCCGCCCTGTGGAATGCCCTCCCGTCAGATATCAAGGAAATAAACAACTATCTGACTTTTAGAAGACATCTGAAGGCAACCCTCTTTAGCGACGTTTTTAATGTTTGATGTTTTATCGTGTTTTTAATATTCTATTGGGAGCCGCCCAGAGTGGCTGGGGAAACCCAGCCAGATGGGCGGGGTATAACTAATAAATTATTATTAAATTATCAGTATCGTCACTTTATACAAGATGTATAAATTTATACAAGATGTATAAATTAAACAAATGTCATCTTCAGGCATACACTCTCAATAGCAAGAAAGGTGTAGGAGGCCAGCACTTGTGTGTATCGGCCCCAACTCCCCAAGGTTTCCATGTGTGCTGATTTCACCCTTTCATTTTCAGTCTTTCCACGCTCAGCACAGAGGTCCAAAGACTAGACATGCTTAAAAGCTTTCTTGCCAATGAGAGCCCTGCGTCATTCCAGTCGTGATGGAGGGTTGTACAGGCAGGCATGCTTAGAAGTCTCCTACTGATCTTTGCACTCAGTGCAGGAAAATTGGGGGCAGGGGAGGAAGAAGGGGCAAGGGGGTGGTCTGCCCCAGGTGTCATCACTGGGGGGGTGACATTCGACGTGCCGCGCGCCTGCGACTCCCAAGCCTACCCCAAGTCATTGGGGGAAGGGGCAGAGCTGCGCCGCCTTGCCGGTGGCCTTCCCCCCTTCCCCCTTCATTTTGACAGCTCGGGGGAGGCTTGGGAGTTGTGGGCGGGCAGCACGCCATTGCCCCCTGCTCCGGGCTGCTTCCTGGGGGGTGGGGGGAGCCTCCCCTGAGCTGTCAAAAGGAAGAGGGAAGGGAGGAAGGCTGCTGGCAAAGCGGTGTGGCTCCCTCTCCCCCGCCCAGGAAGCAGCCCACCATAGGCGGCTCGCTCTTCGCCCCTGAGATGCTCGCCCCACCCCATGGCCTCACCCTGGGTGCACAGCATGTGTGCCCCTCCAGGTGCCAAAGCAGCTAGCTCCGCCTCTGATTGGGGGTGGACCAGCACTGCCCAGGAACATTGGGGATGGAGCCAACACGGACACACCCTCTTGCCCTGGTACGCATTCCTTACCCTCAAAAGTTCAGGCGAAATGCATCAGAAAGGCTAAAGTTGGGGCAGGGACTTGGTAACAGCAGCATCCTCGACTCAGATTTTGTTTGCACAAAAGGAGATGGCAGAAGGCAGAGGTGGATGTCAACGGAAGGGCAGCCCTTGCCAGAAACCCCAGACTGTGAAGTCCTGCTGGCTCAATTCCAGCTATGACGGCATTGACCTAGAGGAGCAAATTTGGAGACAAATTTGCTAGAATACCATTGAGTCTTCCATAGGTGGTGCATGTTGCCAGATTAGATCTTTGTCCGCCTTTCCATGAAGGGCTATTTAAGACAGTTCTCAGTCAATGTATAATATAAGAATCATTTTTAAATACACTCAATGCCTTGGCTCTTAAGTATTTCATATTCCACACACACACACACACACACACACTGGGAGAATTTTCCTTTTTTAAAAAAAAGAAAATGTGTCACATTTTGAACATAAATGAAGATGGGTTTTATTCAAACTGTGTTAATATTCACGGGTGATTTTTAAGAAGTGGGAACAAATCATTTTATCAATATAAATGTGCAGATCATTTTGTAGCCTTTGGAACAAATGTTATGGAGAGTACAGATGATTATGAAACACCCTGGGGGGGGCGGGTACTGTAATTATTTTATTTATTTCATTTTTTCCCATTTCTAGTTTCTCTGATCTATAGATATAGTTTTATACATACTGAGGTATTTACTGGAGTTATTTGATCTGTAACTTCTCCAGTAAGAAAATCAGTTTTAAAAAAGCAACAATCCTTGGAAACACTCAGGGAAAATAGGATAACATGTTCCTTGCAAGTATATGCAGGTATTGAGTTATCTTATATCAATTCACATTCTTGGTTCATGTAGCATTCCTAGGTCTTGGCAGGCCCTTTTTTAGCCAGAACTTGCCAGAACTCAGTTCTGGTACCTCTAAGGTGGGCACCATTGCCATTATAAGAGAACAATAGAGGCATTCATGGTGAGTTATGGCACCTCTTTCTCTAGAAAAATACCACTGGGTCTTGGGAAAGGCCAGTCTAAGCCTTATGCGGAAAAAGTATTAAGTGTGACGTGCTCTGGAAAGTTGGGATCTAGCTTGTTGTTCTAGGAACACAATATTTTGTGTAGGGCATGAATAATCCTGGGTTTAAATTCTACTAGATATATATTTTGGTGTAGATGTGGTGTAGCTCATCTGAGGACATTAAAAACAAAACAAAAAATCCCTCCCAGGCAATTGCTGACATCCTTCTGTCTTGGGAGACAGTCCCTTTTATACACTGTTCTCTGTTTCTGAGATCTAGTTTCACTTCTTCTATGCTTTGTGAAGAAGAAAAAACCCACCTACCTATGTTTCGGGGTTTGAGTTGCACCCAACATTGGGGGGCTGATGTCACATGCGTGATGAACTTTCTGTGAGTGTGACATGCGTTTTGCATGTGTGATGACTGGGGGGGGGCAGGGAGCTGAGCTCCATCCCAGTGGACATTGGGGGAGGGGGAGTTGTAGAGGCCTCAGTCCCACAATTAACACACCTGTTGTCGATTTTTGTATGAGTGCTCTGTCCCTTCTTTTTGCTACCATATCCTGACAACCCTTCTTTTCCTGTACACTGAAAATGCTGGCAGGAACTCTGGGACTTGTAGTGGGTAAGAGAGCATGTTGCTCTAACTATACATCCCAGGATTCCCTGTCCATGTAGTACATGGTCTGGACCACCATTGTCTCGTTGTGTAGAATGTTGGGTTGGTTTTTTTGTCTAAGTTCCAGGAATGCTTCTGATTAGTTCCAGCAAATCTCCAAAAACCTTACATTTAGATAGAAGGAAATAAGTTTGAATAAACATCCTCAAATTTGATCTATATTTCCACCCCTCATGGCAATGGTTTTACAGCCCGCGCCCCTGTGAACCTCTGGGCCCAGAGAAGAGCACATTTCAGTGGCTTCCCCATCAGCAGTAAAAATGGAGCAAGGGACTAAACATTTTTATATACTATTTACTGGTCCCTTAACTCAGTTGCCTAATATTCTTCAGGTAGAACCAGGGCATTGTGTTCTATTTTCTTCTATCACTGTTTTGTTGCCTCTGTTCCTGGAGTTGGTTAGTATTTTCCTCTTATTGAATGCACTGAGAATGTCATAACTGGCAAAACTGCCCATCAAGCGCTTCTGAGTTTCCCTGAAGCAACTTTTTTAATATATAGCATTGTGCTCAGGCAGTAGGCCTGCAATTACTGCTGGAACATTCTTTATGAATGTACCTAGGACACGTTGAGGAATATGTTGTATCCTGGAGGTCTTGTCTTTTGAATTGTGAGGGAGATGTCCCTCTCTGCCTCAGACCCTGACCTACTGCTGCTTTTTTGAGTTCTGGATCAGGAAGGTTTATTCACTTTCAAATCATTCTTAACTTAATAAATGAATAAATCTGAAAGGCTTTTCTGCCTTGGAAGCCATTTTAACATAACATATCATCACCAATCAAATAATTGTTGCAGAGCCTCAAATTCCTGGGTTTGGCACCCATTACATCACTGTTTTACTTCTCTGTGAGAATTGACTTATTCTACTCCAACTGCAATTATTAGCACTGTTATTTGAAAGTATCTATGGTCCTGAATTTTTGACTGAGATTTTCATATGGGTACCAAACCAAAGAAGCCCTTCCTATCTGGTGATGCTCTTTCTTTCTCTTTTTCTGACACCAGCAAGCTTATGATTATACAATCCATTTCATTCCTTAGCATCATTAGGTCTCAGAAATTACCCTCAATTGTACTTTTGAAAATGGGAAAAGGAGAAAAAACTGATATGGAGCTCCGATAATAACGTTTTAGACGTTAACAGCAATTCAAAAATGGAGCATTTTAATGTATTAGCACTGTTTGATTTGATTTGAGTCCTGTTGAGTCAAGCTCTTTATATTTGCTAAGAGTAATTGATTGTAGAATTATGAAATGAAAGTGAAATATAGATAGATAGATACACATGAAATTTCTTGGAAACTAGATGAATTTATTGGTCTTTTATGAGTAAATTCCACCAACCCATCCTCACCCTTCTCAGGTTTGATTCAACATTAGTCCTACTCGGAACAGATCCATGAAATTAATTGACATGGCTAAAACAGGTCCATTATTTTCATTGGGCCTACTCTGTATAATTTAATCAAACACAACCCATACATTTAAGTGTGTGTGTGTGTGTGTGTGTGTGTGATTTGTTGTAACAATTTTGTTTGAAAATGCTTAACATTATGTTTTCTCGACATGGTAATTTAATAATTATATAGCCAACATAACACTTCTGTTAAGTTATCCTCCATCGGCATGCCCAGTTATGGATAGGATGGTTCTAACATGTTGGGATGCGGGTGGTGCTGTGGTCTAAACCACAGAGCCTAGGGCTTGCCGATCGGAAGGTCAGCAGTTTGAATCCCCGCGACAGGGTGAGCTCCCGTTGTTTGGTCCCAGCTTCTGCCCACCTAGCAGTTCGAAAGCACGTCAAGTGCAAGTATATAAATAGGTACCGCTCCAATAGGAAGGTAAATGGTGTTTCCGTGCGCTGCTCTGGTTCTCCAGAAGCAGCTTAGTCATGCTGGCCACATGACCCAGAAGCTGTCTGCAGACAAAAGCTGGCTCCCTCAGCCTATAGAGCGAGATAAGTGCACAACCCGAGTCGTCCACTACTGGACCTAACGGTCAGGGGTACTTTTACCTTTAACTTGAACCCCAATCCCTCATCTAAACAATTTAGAACAATTTTTAGAGATTTTCTCAGTCAAATTTTCTGATTTGTACAAATTTTCCTTCTAGACTTACATTAATGTCATCAGAACATGTGTTTTGTGTTTGTATGTGACATATATAGGACCAAAAATGATCCTATTGTATATTTCAACAGAAGACCAAGACTAGGTACAGCTGCTCACCCTTCTAACAGAATGGTGTACATGTAAATCTGAACTGAGCGCTTGTTAAGCATGGATTTCCAATCTCATAAGGAGAAAGGAGGATGTTTAAGGACAATCTCTAAGAGAACGCCTACAAATGCCTGGGATTATTGAGTTTTCTACTATATTTAAATAGCAAGAGCAGCTTCACAATTGATTGTTTATTTTTGAAGAAAACTCTCTTACCAAAATGTTCCTACACCACATAAATTTTTCCTCAGATTACAAACATTGCCTCGGGATCAAATGTGGTCATTGACAGATGCGCAGAGAAGATAGGCCAAAATATTAATCTCAAATATATGACAGATTGTTCGCTTTGTCCAATAAGGGTTTTTTTGAATTTTCTGTTTCTTTCATGCCCTTTTAATATTGGATAGGATCAATTAAGAATTACAACTGAGGAGGATATTTCATATATGGTGGTGCAGTTCTACATTAGCTGCATTAGAGAATCAGTGGTTTCCCCCTATCATTGCAGAGAAATAATTATACTGTGAAACTATGTTCTCCATCATGGGTGAGATTCTGCTTGTAAGGTGGTTGTGTAGCTGTCATGGACACCTACCAGGCATTCAGTTTCAATGGTAGTATCCGTAATAACACAATTATTTTATATTTAGAGCTGGTGTACCAGCAAATAGTGGAAACTCTACAAGCCAGCGTTCTCCCAACTCAATTTTTGCCTCATTCAAACATTTAACAGGTGCCCTTATGTAAATCTGTATTGACTCAATTTCAGTCTCACCCTTGCATTGCAGTGAGGGGATAATAATCCTGTTTATTACTTTAATGGGTTCATGTAACAGTAATTGTTACATTACCTGTGGCTCTCTTGATGTTGCCAGACTACAACTCCCATAATCCCATACCATTGACTATATTGGCCGAGACTGATGGAAGTTGTAGTCCAACAACATCTGGAGGGTCACAAATTCCTCATTCTTACTATATGTCAATGCTAAACATTAGTAGCTGAGAGAAGTTGCAAGGCCCAGGATACCTTGACCCGTTTCCCAAATTTATTTGGAAGCCCGAGTGGGCCAGAAAATATTCCTAAATCTTTATTTGGTCAACTGATTTATATTAAAATTATCTGAGAGAGAAGCCTGCGAGTCTCACTCACTTTGTGTTATTCTTGACAATAGCATCTACCTGCGATTTTTATTATAATTGATTGTTGGTGTGACACCCATGGGTATTCCTTTTTCACTACACTAAATAAATAAAAGTATGAAATCTGGAGTGATAATTCCCAACATATATGTCCCAACAAGAAGGTCCTCTTTAAAAGACCTGTTAGTTCAACCAACATGATAAATCCTATTATTATTATTATTATTATTATTATTATTATTATTATTTCCCATTTTGAGCTTTAGAAAACACATTTGTCTTACGTGGCGTCTTCTGTTTCATCCTAGGATCATCAGACTATTTTAAGAGCTTGGGCTGTCAAAGATTTTGCACCAAACTGTCCTCTGTACGTTCAGATACTGAAGCCTGAAAACAAGTTCCACATCAAATTTGCAGGTATGTCTGGGATACTGGTGATAATCCACTTTGGTCAGTAGGGATGGACATTTCCAGTCTGCCCACATCATTTTGACATGCGATCACCCACAATTCCATTTTGTCCTGTTTATGCATTTGGCGTTTCAATTCATTTCAACAAGGTTCGCTCCCCAAATGTGGGCTTTTAACCATTTTCCTTTCCACTCACTCTGCTCCCTGTGTATTCCCACCCAGGATGGCCCTGCCCTCTGCCTCCCCCTCAAAGCTGGCACATCACATGGGGTTGGGCCTTGGCAGTCGCAGCCTCTCACCTCCTCTCCCACTCTCTAGCAGCGACTACGAGCTGCCCCAGGGAGGAGACTGGCAGCAGCAGCAGCTATGGAAAGCACTGGTGGAGGAAGGGGGTGCGGTGGGTGCAGTCCGCCCTGGGTGTCATTCCTGGGGGAGTGCCAGTGCCGCCCCCTTGGGACGCTCGCCACGGGCAGCGCCCCCTGAGATGCTCACTGCTTCTGGCACCCCCCTGGGATGCTCACAGCCAGTGGCAACCCCCTGGGATGCTCACCGCTCGTGGCACCCCCTGGAACACTCGTGGCACCCCCCTGGGATGCTTGCCACTCACAGCACCCCTTGGGAACTCGCCGCGCGCCCCACCCCTGGGTGCACAGCATGTGTGCCACTCCAGGTGCTGGAGCAGCTAGCTCCGCCTCCAATGGAGAGGGAACGGGGTGCCCATTTGCCACTGCCATCAGCTCGGCGCAGGTGCCGGCTCATCCTCCTCCCTGAGCTCAGTGGCAGCAGCACTAGCAGGGGAAACAGGAACAGTCCTAGATCAAATCATAAGCTGGGATGGCTTTTGTAATTCCAGGACCGTCCCTGAAAAATTGGGACACTTGCAGGGTATGTGGTAAGCTTGTGTCTGGATTATACCACGTCAGGCTGCAGGTGGGTGTTCACATGGCTAAATGCTCCTATATACAAAATTAAACAGATAAATCTCTGCACAGAGAGAACTAATACATCAGGTAGGCCACTCCAGAACTCTTTCCCCTGGTGTGTGGAGAATTATTTTGTCTATAGTCCAGACATAGATTTACCACCTTGTATACATCTCTCAGGGAAGCTTTACTGATTACTTCTTATGCAGTGGATATATTTACTATCCTTAAATATTGCCAGGGTAGTTTACAAATAAGTACAGTGGTACCTTGGGTTATAAACACCTCAGGTTACAAACACTTCGGGTTACAGACTCCGCTAACCTGGAAGTAGTACCTTAGTTAAGAACTTTGCTTCAGGATGAGAAGAGAAATTGCGCGGTGGCAGCAGCAGGAGGCCCCATTAGCCTAGTGGTACCTCAGGTTAAGAACGGTTTCAGGTTAAGAACGGACCTCCGGAACGAATTACCGTATTTTTCGCACCATAACACTCACTTTTTTCCTCCTAGAAAGTAAGGGGAAATGTCTGTGCGTGTTATGGAGCGAATGCCTATGGATGGCGGGGGGATCTGCTGCAGTCGTGAGCAGAGGATCCATGGTTCCCCTTCCTTCCCTCCTCCGTGGCTCGCTTTGAAACAGCAAAGCGGGAGAAGAGCCGCTGAGTGTGGAGGAGAGAGAGACAGAGAGCCTGCTTGCTTTAAAGCAGGCTTCCTCAACCTTGGGCCTCCAGATGTTTTGAGACTACAGTTCCCATCATTCCTGGCCACTGGTCCTGCTAGCTAGGGATCATGGGAGTTGTAGGCCAAAAACATCTGGAGGCCCAAGGTTGAGGAAGCCTGCTTTAAAGGAGCAAAGCGGGAGAGGAGAGGAGAGGAGCCACTTACACGAGTGTAAGCAGCTCCTGTCCGGTTGGCTCCTTTAAAGCAAGCAGGCTCTCTGTCCCTCTCTCCTCCCCACTCGCTAAATAACAGCAAAGATTTTTCAAGCAGGCTCTCTGTCTCTCTCTCCTCCCCACTCGCTAAATAGCAGCAACGTTTTTTCAAGCCGGCTCTCTGTCTCTCTCTCCTCCCCACTCGCTAAATAGCAGCAAAGTTTTTTCAAGCAGGCTCTCTGTCTCTCTCTCCTCCCCACTCGCTAAATAGCAGCAAAATTTTTCGCAAGCAGGCTCTCTGTCTCTCTCTCCTCCCCACTCCTCTTATAAGAGCCTTCTCCTCTTATACCCCTCTTCTGCATTATTAACAGCATCCTTCTCCACCCACCCCACACGTGTTATTTGTCCCTTGAGTGTTTTTCCTTCCCTCCCCACTTAAAACATGGTTACAAAGCACGGATCCACACGGATCCTCAGGATTTTTGCACTGGGTCACCCCAAATTCACCATCAGATCACATAGCATGTCCATGGCTACAGCTTGCACCAAAAAAATCACGCACCCACTGTTGCCTGGGGCCGCAGTGGTGCAAAAACGTGGTTACAAAGCACGGATCCACATGGATCCTCAGGATTTTTGCATTGGGCTACTCCAAACTCACCGTCAGATCACATGTCTGTGGCCACAGCATGAACCACAAAAATCATACATCCACTGTTTCGTTTAGAATATTTTTTTCCCTCTAAAAACTATGTGTGTGTTATGGTTGGGAGTGTGTTATAGAGCGAAAAATACGGTAAGTTTGTAACCAGAGGTACCACTGTAAAGTATAGTCTCACTGAGGAACTACTGATAAAGCTTAAAAAGATAAGATTTCAAGCATCCCAGACTTATCCAAATAAATTTAGAAAGCCACCGTTCTGTTATTATTCTCATTAGCCATCTCTTTTCAAACCAAGAATTCTTTGGATTTTTCTTGTAGGGAAGTTGTGCCAGCCCCATAATAATGTTTGTTAGCTGTCCTTTCCTGCACTTTATCCAGCTCTATTTAGTAGTTTATTTAAAACTATATACCACTTAATATTTCAAAGTGGGCTATGGTATCCTTCTGTGCTACAGCATAAATGTGCACACACTGTTATTTATTCAAGATGAGAAAAAGTGAAATAGCATTGTCATAAAGAGCTTGTAACTTTTGTACCTCTGATGTCTGGAACACTCAGCATCTCTTTAGAAATATATGTGTCTAAGGATAATATTTTGTTAAGCTGAGACTGCTCTGTGTGCATCACACTATATTCTTACAAGGCACTTTGTCAAGCAAAGGAAATGGGGAAGGCTGGCTTTTTTCCAGGAACATGTGGTCCCTGCTGTGTACTCAAAGCCCGACAAGCACCCGCTGAGATTAATGAAGAGACTTTCACATTGGAATTAAGATGAAAGAACGCACAAAATTTAGGTAACTGATATTTAGGATCTTTTGTACACATGCTGTCTCTCAACTACCTCAAAGCTTCAAAAAGCCTATGCTGAGTTTTGGTGGGAAGCATAATTTTAAAAAGATGTTTGTGTACATATTATTAGATTCTTCACTCTTTGCAGCTAGTGCTGTTTAAAAAAAATTAAGCATCCGCTGAATGATAGCTTTTGTACAGAATACAGAGGTTCCCAGAAGATCTACCTCTTCCAATAAAATTGGTCTATACAAGGGATGGGAAGCCTGTGCCCCTCTGAATGTTGTTGGACTATCAGCCCCAACCAACATAGGCTGTGGTAAGGGCTGATGGAGGTTGTGATCTAGAGTGCCTCAGGTTCCACATCTGTGGTCTACCCATTATACTCAATATATGCAGTAATTGTTGGTGTTTCCTAAAATAGTGGTCCTAAAGCAAGTGGACCTTGCTAACCAACTCCTATCAGTGTAGCTTGACATTTCCAGGACAGAACCCACGGAAAGCACTTTATTAATCCAAGGCAGGGAAAGGAAATGTGGTTCCCTCCAGATGTTTTGGACTACAGTTCCCATAAGACCCACCCAGCATGGCCAATGGTCATGGATGATGGGCACCGCATTACTACTAGTAGTGGCAATTTATTTACTTACTTACCCTTCAACCTAAGGTCCCAGCCTAAACCACTGAGCCTCTTGGGCTTGCTGATCAGAAGGTCAGTGGTTTGAATCCTTGCAACGAGGTAAGCTACTGTTGCTCTGTCCCAGGTCCTGCCAACCTAGCAGTTCGAAAGCATACCAGTGCAAGTAGATAAATAGGTACCGCTGTGGCGGTAAGGTAAACAGTGTTTCCATGTGCTCTGGCTTCTGTCATGGTGTTGCGTTGTGCCAGAAGTGGTTTACTCATGCTGTCTGTGGACAAATGCCGGCTCCCTCGGCCTGAAAGCAAGATGGGCGCCATACCCCATAGTCACTTTTGACTGAACTTAACCGTCCAGGGGTCCTTTACCTTACCTTTACAACATCAAAACAACTTCTAGGAGGTAGCACATAAATTGTATCAGAGTTGCACATGTTTGCAAGTCCCCTGCCACCAAACAGTAAAATCCACGGGAGATATGGAGCTACAACTGAACATCCTGATTCATAAGTGTAGCACAACTTGAAGACAATAATCTACATGCAGACCAGAAGAGGGTCTTGTTGAAGGACACCAAGTGAATTCTGTGGTGCAGAAGACTGAACCCAGGGCTGGCCGAAGACATTCTGCCACTGTGGGCAAAACACCACTGACTCTGTAGCCTTATTGGAGTTCACCGATTGGGTCTGCGTTGCTCCGGGACAGGAGGAAGGAAGTCAAATGACACCGAGGTTGATTCGAAGAGTTTATTCTGCTCTCCGGATAGCAGAAGGCACTTGCGTGATCAAGTCCACAGCAAGACCAAAGAAATGACAAGTTTCATGCAGTATATATATCCTCCAGTATATATACCCTCTCCCCCCTTCCCATATAAATCCAACCACGTCAGCCTATGTACGCAGGTTGACATCACATATGTTCTTGCTCTGGTATTCTTAACCATAAAAGGGAATTCCTTTCTCTACTTCTGACCATTAAAGGATCTTCCTCTTCCTACTCTTATCTTGGAGGAAGAGGTGTCATCTCCGAGAACACGCTTTTGGCGTTGTTCCCGGACTGGGTCTGTGGTCTTTGTGGTCAGGACATAAGATAAGGTACAGACGCATCATCCCTGCTCTACTGGAACTTGGCAAGGTCACTCATTGCCGTCACTGACCTATAAGGGAGAGAGTTTTGAGCACAGCTGGGGTTTTGTTTATACGTTGACTCAGAGCTCAAGTTAATTGATTTTAGCTAAGGAAAAATAGGGATTTTGGTGCAGTTTCAAACTGCCTGCACAGTCAGTTTTGGGTTTTGGGAAACCCATTCCTTCAACTCCACCTCCATGATGCCCCCACTGCAGATCTATGGTTCCTTCCTGTCCAGTCCCTCCTCCCACCATTGCGTATGTGATGCTGCTAGCCCTGGCACTGCAACAACATCCTCATCTGCGCCTGCGCTACCATCACAATGCAACAGCAGCAATGTGGGTGCAGCAGTGAGGGCAGCCGAGCTGTGCCAGCAGCATGGGAAAGCCCTGACTGGGCTAGGAGGAGTGCAGGGGCAGGGGTAGGATCTGCCACCCAAGGCAAATGGCTTCATCGTGCCTCACTGATGGGCTGACCCTATTTGATATGTTTGAATCCTCTGGTTTTCTGTTTTATTCACTTCCATGTGTTTTCATGTGTTTTATATTGCTGAGGGTTTACATTTTAGTTTTGTTCAGAGATTTTTGAAATATTAAGCCGTTTATAAATGCTAATAATCAAACAGCACAGCTAAAACTCACAAACATCAGGGCAAACAGAACATAATGCATTTCTGTGCTGGTCCCGGGGGGGGGGGGGTTACCGTGAGGCATGGTCAGAGTCCGGTCCTGGGTCAGGATCTGGAGACTGTCCACCAAGGGCGAAGTGGGGTCCAAAGCAAGAAGCCGGGTGTGGTCGGGAACTCCGGAAGAACAGGTCTGGGTGCTGGCAGAAACAGGTTTCCAACGACGTTGCTCCCGCAACCTGGGACTGGGCTGACTGGCCTTTATCTCCTCTGAGGCCAGGGGCGGTCCCGGCCCACAGGTGACCCACCTCTCCTGGCCTTAAGGCGAGCACTCCTCCTGAGAGAACCCAGTTCCCTTCGCATCTCTGCCCTGAGCCTCTGCAGCTCAGGAGAGGCTGGAGGGTTACTGGACCCAGGGGCAGCTTCACCTTCCCCTGACAGGGCTGGGAGAGGCGCACCTGCAGGCAATGGGTCCTCAATCACTCCGGAGCCAGAGTGGATTCATCTGGTGTCTGCTCCTGAGGATCCGGCACAGGTGAGGGCCCTTCAGGTTCAAGCCCCTGCCCCAGCTCAGCCGGCCCTGGAGGCAGAGTCTCCTGTGCAGGCTGGGACTCCTCAGGTTCAGCTTCTGAATCAGATTCCCAGGCCATCACAATTTCAATGAAACCAGTTCACATTCTGAGGTTTGCAACTACTTTGTAGCACACAAAGTACTGAAAACAACAAAGGAATTTTCCAAAAGTTTCCCTCCCAACCCGCTTTATTGTATTCTTCTTTTGGCACGTCTCCTGGAAATCCCTCTGCAGGATCTGTCCCTGTTTCTGCAGTGGAAACATCCCAGCTTGATTTAGCTGCATTGCAGCACCGATGCGGTTTATGATGATTTTCAGAACCAAAAATTCTATGCTAATTGAAATAGTAACAATTCTTAATCATTTCGTAACTTTGTAACAATAAATTTCATTTCAAGTGGAGTATCATCAAATGAGTCTAAAATCATTTGAAGTATCTACCAGCTCTAATAAGTAAATCAAATTCTCAAATTCTTATATACTGTGATTTGGGCAGTAGCTTAACATTTTCATATCTGCTTGATGAATACATCTGTGAAGGCATAAACGCCTTCCAGGATTTTGTTCGTTTAGCTTCAGGTTACTTCCTGTTCCAAAATATCACTTAGTTGGCTTCCCATCCATGTAAGCAACCCTAATCCTTTAATTGGGCACTTACAAAGCAAGAAAACCAGGTGGCAGCGATTATCATATTTACACAGTGCTTTGCCTAAGTGATGTGTAATAACATGTGCAATCATCATGTACCAGCCCAGTTGGGAAAATGTAGAATACCAAACAAACAGTAGTTACTAAAAGTTCATTCGGTTCAGCCCTTTCCTCTGCCATACAGAAGGATCCACATGGCTCTCAAATGTGCTAGAAACCTTCTATGCATTTAAACTTACAGTACAGTGGTACCTCTGGTTACATACTTAATTTGTTCCAGAGGTCCGTTCTGTAGCCTTATTGGTGTTCACCGATTGGGTCTGCGTTGCTCCTGGACAGGAGGAAGGAAGTCAAATGACACCAAGGGTTGGTTCAGAGAAAGAGTTCTTTATTTCTGCTCTCCGGAACAGCAGAAAGGCACTTGCGTGCTCAGTCCACAGCAAGTCCAAAGAAAGGAGAGATTACATGCAGTATATATATCCTCCAGGCACCCTCTCCCCCCTTCCCCAGGAATCCAGCCACGTCAGCTTGTACATGCAGGTTGACATCACAGATGTTCCTGCTCCGGCACTCTTAACCATAAAAGGGTATTCCTTCCTATACTTCTGACCATAAAAGGATCTTCCTGTTCCTACTCTTATCTTGGAGCAAGAGGTCACCATCTCCAAGAACACCCTCTGGCGCTGTTCTCAGACTAGGTCTGTGCGTCTTTTGTGGTCAGGATATAAGATAAGGCACAGACACATCTTCCCTGTTCTACTGGTACAGTGAAGGCCATCCTTGCCGTCACAAACTGATAAAGGAGAGGGCTCTGAGCACTTGTTTATACAGCTGGGTTTTGGCTCAAGAGCTCAAATGCTAAAGCATTTTAGCTAAGGAAAAATAGGGATTTTGGTGCAGTTTCAAACTGCCTGCAAAGTCAGTTTGGGGGTTGGGAAACCCATTCCTTCAGTTCTTAACCTGAAACTGTTCTTAACCTGAAGCACCACTTTAGCTAATGGGGCCTCCTGCTGCTGCTGTGCCGCCGCACGATTTCTGTTCTCATCCTGAAGCAAAGTTCTTAACCAGAGGTACTATTTCTGGGTTAGCGGAGTCTGTAACCTGAAGCATATGTAACCTGAAGCGTATGTAACTTGATGCACCACTGTATGCCCATTATTTGTGCTAAGCCCAGCAGTGTTTTAGAATGGGACAATCCTTTCTATCTTTCTTCCATACTAGCAAAACCATTCATCCCCCCCCATCTGTATCTCCTACCTGGGTGTCTAAACACTTAATTTGCTGAACTGGCCCAGCAGTTAAGTACAGAAGCGAAAAGAGCTAGAAATTTTCCATTACAGAATTGCATCCCTCTCTGTGGCTCATTAAATGCACTAAATTGTAGCAGGAGGTTCTTTTTGTTTTTTTGGCTCCTATTATTCTCCTCATTACATTTTCCCAATGTTCCCTTTGTTCAGAAATCTCATGCAATTACCAGTCAAGAGTAACTGGACGTCGCCTTCAATGAGCAGCTCTATCTTTGACAATTTGGGTAAAATAACACGTCGGATTGTCATAGCTTGGTCAAATGGTGCAATAAAGCAAGTGTGGTCAAAACTGCATGTAACACAAATGGGGCAGAGTCAAATATTGGGTTCCATCTTCTCTATGATGCCTAATTCAATTCATTTGTTGATCTGACATGACTGAGTGATGGAGCTGAATAAATGGAAATGAAAATGATCAGGGCAAAGGTAAGTTGCCTTGAAGGATGTGGAGGAAGAGTGAGTAGCAATGCCAGGCAGCCTTATGGGTTGTCATTGTTGTTTTGTAATGCATAGGTGCACCCTCATTGAGCATAAAGGACTTTAGATTCCCTGAAATCGAATTGTGTGATTAGATAGATAGAGGATATTCAGGCCTTAGTTGGACACATTGCTTATCAAGGACTGCAATTGCATTCTGCTCCTGTTGGTAGAAATTGGTTAATTTCTTGTCCCTTCAGATTTCTAATAAAATAATAATAATAATATTGATGATTATGATAAAATAATAACAACAACAACAACAACAACAACAACAACAACAACAACAACAACAACAATAATAATAATAATAAGGCCCCCAATCCTATAACATCATCCCTTATTACAGATTATTTCCTTCTTTGACAAAAGAGGCTTCCATCTTTCTGCTTCATTCTCAAGTTGCTTGAGAATTTCTTTAGATTGTCTGTGGCAGAAGGATTTTGACCGGACCTTATTGTTTGTTGCAAGGTGGCCGAGGATGGTGGATGAACTTTTCTTTTCAGTAAACATCTCCTCAGTCTCCCCCCGTTGCCCACACTTCCTGATCTGAAAAAGTCCCATGAGACTGATCGTATAAACTGTGTTTAGTACCGCTTACGTGTTGTTATGCCTGCAAATCAATGCAAACTTAATTAAGCAAATATACAACAGGATTGTGATACATGCTGCAACAATGACCTGATTTGCACATATTGCTAAGCCAAGCTATAGCTTAGTGGGAACAAGCCAGATCACAGTCACTTTGCCCTTCCTTCCTACCTCCCTACCTCCCTCCCTCCCTCCCTTCCTCCTCCTCCTCCTGCACTGCTGTAAGCTAAACCATGCTTTGGCTTATCATGCAATCCAAACTGAGGCTCTTGCACACAGCTGTCAATGTTTCCCTTTTTTTAAGGGAAATTCCCTTATTCTGAATAGGACTCCTCGCAAGAAAAGGGAAAAGTTGACAGCTATGCTCATGCATACCCTCCAACATTTCTCTGATGAAAATAGGGATGCCCTATTCAATAATAATAATAATAATAATAATAATAATAATAATAATAATATTTTTATTATTTATACCCTGCATATCTGACTAGGTTGCCAGCTTCCAACATCTATAAAAATATAATAAAACATTAAATGTTAAAAAAAACCTTCCCTATACAGGGCTGCCTTCTAAAGGTTGTATAGTCATATATCTCCCTGGATTGGGGGACAGGATTCTCTCCTCCATAAATGGTTTCCTTAGGGACATTCCTTGATCAATTGAGAAACCGGGATGGCTTCTGTAAATCCAGGAATGTCCCTGGAAAATAGGCACCCTTGGAGGGTCTGTTCATGCCTCCATTCAAACCAGGAGCTGTAAAAAAGGGAAAGGGAAAGGACCCCTTATGGTTAAGTCCAGTCAAAGGCCACTATGGAGTTGTGGCACTCATCTCGCTTTCAGGCCGAGGGAGCTGGCGTTTGACAACAGACAGCTTTCCGGGTCATGTGGCCAGCAGGACTAAACCGCTGCTGGTGCAATGGGACACCGTGATGGAAGCCAGAGTGCATGGAAACGCCATTTACCTTCCTGCCGCAGCAGTACCTATTTATCTACTTGCACTGGCGTGCTTTCGAACTGCTAGGTTGGCAGGAGCTGGGACAGAGCAACGGGAACTCACCCCGTCACACGGATTCAAACCGCTGACCTTATTGGCAAGCCCAAGTGGCTCAGTGGTTTAGACCACAGCTCCACCCGCATCCCATATCTGCAATAGAGCATTTTGTCATGAGACGGTCAATGCTCTTGCAATTCCCTTCTATGTTACTCCTGTTTCGTACCCCCCGCCCCCTGCCTTTGACTTCCCCACTGTTTAAAATTAGATTTGGGTCAAGCCCCTTTTCTTTTTTTTTTGCTTACATTGTTCTGGAAGTTGAATGCACATTTCTGGAGTTAGAAATGTGTACCGGCACCTTTTTTATAAAAGAAAAAATCTTAAAAGTGTGGCAGTTACTGTAACAACTTCATGGAGAGCAATGGCACCTTTTTTTCTATATAAAAAAAGCCCTGCTAAGGTGGCAATGGTGGCAGTGAATAATTTGCAGAGATGCCATTCATACTGGCAGCCAGGGCTATCTAGAAAAAGAGGTGACAGAACTCACCATGAACGCCTCCTGTGTTCTCTTATAATGGCAATGATGCCCACCTGAGAGGTGCCAGAACTGAGTTCTGGCAAGTTCCGGCAGGGGGACAGGGGACTTGCTAGCAGCCATAGTATGTAAGCCAGCTCTCCCAATTATCTGAATCCAACAAAATTCATTCCTGTCTTATTTATGACCTGAGAAGTTAAATAACCTTGAAAATGTATACAAGTTAAGTGTTCTTTACTCCCACTGAAGAAATGAGACTATTCCTGATTTCAGTGATCTCAGGTTTCACAAATGTTCCCCTGCCTCATGCAAGTCAATTGAGTAAATTCAAATGCTTAATTGGTTTGCTGACTGTTTAAGGCTATAGTAACTTTTTTTTTTTTGCCTCAGAAATACAGCCATCACTTCTCTCTGAAATTAATGCATTCTACAAGCAGCACAGTACCTTGGGTCTAATCTTTTCTCTGTATAACACAAAATAAAAAGTACTTTTAAAAGTTGTTGGCATAACCAGTAATAGCTTTGATTCTCCACCCCCAGCTCCCCATTTCTTTATTTTTTACTTTCAGAACAATCTTCCATTTTTCTTATCCCTAAATTGCTTTTTAGAAGTATGACTTTTCTCCGTAGGGTTATCTCATTTTCACGTTCCCAGAAATATTGATTTCCACTAACTTAATCCACATCTCAATTTGAGAGGAAAACCTAATCTAGTCACTGTTGGGCTTCTGAGTTAGATTTCTTTTTCTCATTCGCGGACTGCAAAGTACTTTATCTCCAAACTGTGCATAGGCAACGTAAAATACAGACCTGTCTATAGTACATGCATTATTCTGTTATTGCTGGATAACTCTAGAGTTTTATTCAGATTCTATCGAAAAGAGCAGGTATCTATACTGCACACATGCACCTGAAACTCTACTACACCTTACATATTGCATAAAACAGGGAAATAATCTTGAAGCTCAAATACCCAAGGGACATTTATCAGCCGTAACCTGTCCTGTTTTAATATGATTGTTGTTGAGCTGGTTCACATGTAACACTAAGCCAAACTATGGCTTAGTATGAGTGTGCAAGCTTGAGGGATCCCAGAGACAAGACTGTGGCAACTGCATTCCGCCTCCAGTCTTCCTCCTGCTGCATGGATGTACGCCAAGTGATGGCTTGACTTAGCATGCCATTGAAACCCAGGCTCATGCTTTGTCACTCTCCAAACAAACCACAAATTGTAAATCCTAGAGCAAACCTTGGTTACAGCTTCAAGGACGTGGGTGGAACTGTGGTTTAAACCAGTGTTCCCCAACCTTGGGCCTCCAGCTGTTTTTGGACTACAACTCCCATCATCCCTCACTAGCAAGACCAGTGGTCAAGGATGATGGGAATTGTAGTCCAAAAACAGCTGGAGGCCCAAGGTTGGGGAACACTGGTTTAAACCACTGAAGCTCTTGGGCTTGCTGATCAGAAGGTCAGCGGTTCGAATCTGTGTGACGGGGAGAACTCCCGTTGCTGTGTCCCAGCTCCTGCCAACCTAGCAGTTCGAAAGCATGCCAGTGCAAATAGATAAATAGGTACTGCTGCGGCAGGAAGGTAAATGGTATTTCCGTGCACTCTGGTTTCCATCACGGTGTCCCATTGCACCAGAAGCGGTTTAGTCATGCTAGCCACATGACCTGGAAAGCTGTCTGTGGACAAACGCCGGCTCCCTCAGCCTGAAAGCAAGATGAGCACCACAACCCCATAGTCGCCTTTGACTGGACTTAACTGTCCAGGGGTCCTTTACCATTTACCTTTACCTGCTCTGTTGCAGATGTGGGTAAGACGCTGTTGCACTACAACTCCCTAACAAGCATGGCCAAGGATGTTGGGAGTTGTAGTTCAGCAACATCTAGAGGGCCAAAGTTCCCCCACATCTGCTCAGTTGTCAGCACCAGATTTAGGGCAATGTTGGCAGTTACCCCGCACAGAACATTGAGCCTAGCAGAGCACAAAATTGAGAAGATCCATCATTGAGAATATTCATTTGGGGGCACCAAACTTTGGCTTCGCTCAGGGTTCTGTCCTATCAAGTATTACCAAAGTCTGCTTCTGCTGTTGTGTCCTGTGAGCATCTGTGTGGGATGTGATCATGCAATATGAGAGCACAATATTCATAATATATTTTTCTAGCCAGAAATTAATTTCTTCCTATTACCATTTAAAAATGTATTTATGTAGGAGAGACATATGCGGATGAGGCTAATCTTATGTTTTGCCTCGTTTTGTTTTTAATTATAGAAATGAATCAAGGAGCTGCATTTCAATTTCCTTTTCACGGCTGTGCGTCCACATTTTTATAGCTTTGAAATGTAATATCATAACCATGAACTTGAGTACATGGATATATACATATATAAAACAAGTCTAGAAGTAACTTAGGCTAAATGTTACTTTCTAAATGCGCATTTTTAAACAGCATCACTCTCTCTCTTTTTAAAAAGAATTGCTTTTATTGAGATTTTGCAAAAAAAGGGTAAGCAGTAAAATATAGAAACATAAAGAAGAAATAAATAATAAAAGGGGTCTCCATATGCACCATAGTTAAATGTTACCTCAGTTCAAGACAATGGTACATAGGCTGATACTTTCACTCTGACAGAGGGTTACACAAAAATGGATCCATCCAAAATGACAAATGTGATTGTGAGAGTCATCACGCCCCCTCCTCCTCTCTCAACAGCGTAGCAGATAAATGGATACTAACTTAACTTAATCTGTCTAGGCAACCCCCTCTAGCCATTCTGTGTTCCTGAGTAATTTGCTCATCAGACGTCACCTTTTTCTAGGAATTTCAGTGCTTCTGCTGGGCTATGCCTCCAACAAACTGAGGTGGAAAGGAGGTTGCATTTGTAAAAAATAAAAAAAATGAAGCTACTCTTCTGTAGGCTAGGTTCAACTAAGCAGTTCTGATATTGGGAGCCAGATCAAGGTTTCCTGCTGAGAGAAGGGGGCTTTCCCCTTTCTCCTCTCCCACATGCTCCCCAAATCAACCCTGGAGGGGTCAGGAGAACCTCCCAGAGCAGCATACGAGGGAAGCAAAGTGTTATGTACTTAAGTTCTCACCCTGGGCCAGCAGGGGGATACTGTAGATAGTTATGCAAATGAAGGATCGAAAGTGACGTTCAGTGATTGGATAGTTTTAGAAAGTTGTTACAGTAACGTTGTACTGGAGCTCTATATAAGCAGGCTGACTGAACCCTTCAGTTCAGTTCTGTTCTGGCCTGTGAATAAACAAGAGCTGTTTGAAGAATCACTGTGTCGTCTGATATGTTCACCCACAACTTAACACAAAGGGTAGATTATTATGTTGGGAAAGCAAGCAGAACGCTTGTTTTAGTGCAGCGTTGAATTTCTCCCTATATTTTTGCAGGTTGTTAATAAGCAAGATTGCCACCCAAAAAAAAAGGAATTTCTGGTTTACGAAATGCACTGGGAAATAAAAAAAAACATTTGGGGCACTTTGAGAACCCTTTTTCTTAGGTCCCCCCTCCTCCACAAGCAGCATGCAGCATGTTACATGCATACCTTTACATGTGCATCTTACATGTATTTATATACTGCCCTTCGTTGTAAATTCCAGGAAGGTTTGTGAGGTTAAACTATTGCATATCATAGCAGACTACCACAAAAACAACTCACAAAGAGTAGTGAATGGAAACAGCAGGGCTGAATCGACACTGACCTATTTAATGTTATTAGAATGATATTAGATATGTCGTTTTGAAACGGCACAGGTCATACTTGTGAATTAGAGCGTTTTTTACCTTGTTTTTTAAATACAGTAAAAACACTGTTTCCCTGCTGGTGGTTGCTGGTTGCTCTGCTAAACCCTCTGGTGTCACATTTTAATAATGCATTATGAATATTAAAAGTAGGATGCCCTATGTCCATATACGCTATCAAAAACCATTCCTTAACCCTTCCTTAACGTTAAAAACCTTGAGTGTAGATCTGCCCACATGTGGTTTGCAGAAGCTAAGCAGCTCTGAGTCTTCTTTTTTTATAAAAAAAAATTACTTTTCAGATATATACATTTCACTGATTTTACAATCATTTTGACATTTCAAAACTTGACTTCCTTCCCCCTCTTTCTGCAGTTCCTTAAATTTATTTTTAGTATCTTCTAAATATCCAAATTAACTTAGCTTGCTCATTTATTCATCTTCTTTAAATATATACTCTTATGTAGCTGCAGGTTATTTCAATAATCCTGGCAGTGTTTTTATCTGTTTACAGTTTATCTGTAAATATTCAATAAACCATTTACATTCTTTTTTAAAAAGTTTGTTATCTTGATTTCTTATTCTTCCGGTAAGTTTCACCATTGTTGCATATTCCATAAGTTTTTTTATCCATTCTTCTTTCACTGGAATTTCTTCTTCTTTCAATTTTTGGGCAAGTAACATTCTTGCCGCTATAGTCGCATACATGGATAAATTTCTATACAGTTTAGATGGTTCTATCCCTATAATTCTCAGCAGCTCTGAGTCTTGTCAGGACATGAATGGGTGACCATTTCGGAACCATGTGTATGCCAGTTTTGCTTCCATTATGAAATGTGGGATATAAATGTAAGTGGGGCAAATAAGAAAATGCAACAATGATTAAAAGTCTGGAGAAAATGTTTAAAAAGGTACCGTATTTTTCGCTCTATAGGACGTACTTTTTCCCTCCTAAAAAGCAAGGGAAAATATGTGTGCATCTTATGGAGCGGATGCAGGGGGGAGTCAGGCGGGAAAAGCCCCCAAGAGCCGCACACAAGCTCCGTGCGGCTCTTGCTGGCTTTTCCCCAGGAGGGAGAAGGGACTGACTGGCCGCATCAGTCCCTTCTCCTACCTCCTAGAAAAGCCAGTAGAAGCCACGCAGCCCCTTTAAAGAGTGTGCGGCTTCTGCGGGCTTCTGCAGGAGGTGGGGGAATTCCCCCACCTCGTAGAAAAGCCCGCAGGAGCCGCGCACCCTTTAAAGAGCGCGCTGCTCTTGGGGGCTTTCCCCGAGGAGGGACAAGGGACTGACTGGCTGCATCAATCCCTTCTCCCTCCTCGTATAAAAGCCCGCAGGAGCCGTGTGCTCCTTAAAGGGTGTGCAGCTCCTGTGGGCTTTTGCGGGAGATGGGGGAATTCCCCCACCTCCCACAAAAGCAGGGAGAAGGTCTGGGAGAAGCGCACAGGCTGCACACAGCATGTCTCCTGCTCCCAAAGCTGGGGGGGGGGATCATATTTTCCCCCTTGATTTCCCCCTCTGAAAACTAGGTGCGCCCTATGTTCAGGTGCGCCCTATGGAGCGAAAAATACGGTATTTGCTTGGCACTAAAAAATACATCCCAGGTGTTGGGTGGTCCTCCCAAGGGAGAGCATTCTACGGATATGGCACCACCACCACGAAGTCCCTCTCTTTATCTGCTTGCTACCCTGTTCAAAATACAAAGCAAAGATGCAATATTGACATTGTAGAACATTCCTGCTTCTCACCCTTTTGCTTACAAGTGGAACTGCGCAAAGGCATTTTACAGAGCCTTGGCTCAAACTTGGCAGGACCCCTAGAGAGAATGTAAAATTACTTCAGGGCCCACCTCTACCCTGTGGGCTGCCAGCTAGCAATTCATGCCTTATATAAAATTCTCCCGCTTTTCTTGCAGATCACGTTGTGTGCGAAGAGGAATTCAAATATGCAATGCTAGCTTTAAACTGTATTTGCCCAGCTACATCCACGCTCATCACCTTGTTAGTTCATACCTCAAGAGGGCAGTAAGTATAAATTTCCTTAAAATTATGCTCTGCTGTTGCAGGTAAACACTAGAAGTGTCCGTCTGTGAAAATCACATTTTTTTTAAATTTTTCTTAGAAGAACTTTTTCAGGTGACCAAACATTTCCCTCTATATTTAGAACTGTGTCGCTGTGCTGTTCAATTGGCAGAACAGTCTGAGTTTCCAAATGGATTACTGGGAGAAGCTGGTTTATTGATCTCATATATCTTGTATCTTTCCTTAGTTTAAGAAGTTTTTTTAGGCCTTGTTTATGACGTGGCTGTTTTAGGAATAGCTTTGCCATCTATATTCCTCCCCATCTGCTAGAGATAAAGCCTTATGTCTTTCTCCTTGCACTGTGGGAAGTTACCCATACCCTCCAACATTTCTCTGATAAAAATAGGGACATCATATTCCATAACCAATAAAATAAAAATAGCAAAAGATATGAAAGCAAAGACACCTTTTTAGTACAGTAGTATGCCTTTATTATGTTAGCAGTAGCAGCCGAGAGGGCGGGACCCTCTCACATTGTAGACCTTTTTGGCTGGTATGATTGTTACCACATGACTTGAAGTATGGTGGCGTGGGAGGTTTTCACTCAGAGAATAATAGAACAAATAATAAGAAAGAAATAATTCCTGTAAATTTATTTCTGGCTACTTGACCGTATTGAGGTGCTGGTTCAGGTGCTTATGTTGAATGCTGGGTCCGCTTAAGAAAATTAAAAAGTCAAGATATTCAAGAATATTTTGAATTGGCCAAACTTACAGGTTTAATAAGAAATTATTCTAAGGAGAGAGTGGGAAGTCTTTACGAATTATATGAAGAGAACTGATTCTCAGATTCATACTTGGTTTAGCTTAGAATAAAAATCTCACAGGTAATTAGAATATTTCTCCAAAAATTTAATCCTTACAGACAATCAGTGATATGAGGAATAAAGATCCACATGGAGTTAGTTGGAAGTCAATTTTCCTCTTCTTCTTTTATCTTTTTCAGTATTATTTTTCATTCTTCTTTTTCCTTTTTTTAGGAGAATGTAATGCTTTATGGTTTTTTATTGTAGTTTATGCTATTATCCTTGTCATTTCGCTTTTGTATTTTCTTCTGTTTTTGTATTATTCATTCGTTTTATTCAATGCTTGTTTGTATGCTGAATAAGTATAAATAAATAAATAAAATTTAAAAGTCGCAAGGTGGGAGTGGGGAGCGCTCTGAATAAAACACTGCCATTTGCTCACAGGGGAGTGTTTAGCCTTTTGTGTGGCAGCCGAGCATCGCCCAAGGTGGACCAAACGCCACAACACACTGAGGCAGGCAAATGTCAAGATATTAATGGCTCCCATTTCATTGGCACCTGCTAAGAGACGCGGAGGGAAGGAAACAGCCTTGCTTGCCAGACGAGAACACTGAAGGGAAAGGGGGAAGAGAAACATAGCTTCATTAGCATTAATGTGCTCAGCCAAGTATGTGTGGAGTTCTGAGCCCATGATCATTTGGCGGTTTTCTTTAGCAAATAGGAATTAATTAGCATAAGATGGGGGGTAGTTTTGCTGTTTTTAAACGTTCTTACTATTAATTCCTTATCACAGATGGTTTTTCTATTTTACATAGCATGTCCTTTCCGTTGCAGACTTCCACAGCAGGATATTCGTATTGAAGTGGAAAATGTTATACTGTAATGTAAAAAAAAAAAAAAAAAAGAGGGGGCAGTTAAGCCTTTATTTCAGGTATTTGTATATTGCTTTTCAAGCCAACCTCACAAAACGGTTTACCTAAAATTATTAAAATGAAAAACACCAGCTAAAATGACAGAACGATGAGGTAGAGGCTACGCAAAGGCGTGTGCAGATTTTAGAAAGCTAGATCTCTCTTTCCCTCAAGATAAGATGGTGGTTAAGTAGCTCTGAGGCAACTGCTGAGGGAGGGAGAGACAGCCTGAAGAAGATGACGGGCAACTCTCCGAGCTGTTCTGTTTTTCTTTCGCTCCTCCCTGCGGGGGAAGTTGGAGAGACTATAAAATGGCTTGTGACAGAGTGGAAATCCAACCTCAGTAAATTCCATGCATGGCTTTTTATCCTAGACTTTCTTCTTGGCACTCTTGAAGGTTGTTGTCATTGCCATGTGATCAATGGCGGAGAAGAGGCTCCATTCATGTCATGAATCCACCATCCATCTGCATGGTGAAACTGTTTAATATTGTTTTCTATATGTGTTTCAGGGAGGGCCAACAATCCCCAGAACAGTGGCAGAAAATGTACGGCAGATGCTCTGGTAATGAAGTGTATCACATTATCCTGGAGGAGAGTGTATTTTTTGCTGAATATGAGGGAAAGAGTTTCACATATGCATCTTTCCATGCACACAAAAAGTATGTTTCATTTCTAACGGTGGCATTTAACCTGACTTCCTTTCAGAAACTCTTTCTTTGGTTGACTGGAATGCACAGGGCTGTTTGGCCTGTTAGTAAGAAGCCTGCACCTCAGTTGATAGGGTTTTGTGTGAATGTATGCTACAGAGACAGCCTTGGTTGGGCACACTGGAATTTAAAATTGTACCATTTCAGTAGCTCAGAAGCTACTACACCTTTCTCACTTCATTCTTAAAGTGGACTACCGAGTGTAAACTCTCATCTGGAAACTTCTTCTCAGTTTCTATATGTTTGGGGGCTGATACTGATTGTTCTGGGCCAAACCAGATAAGACAAGAGCTTCAGAAATGCAATTTTCACTGGGAAAATAGTGCTCTCCCTGGACGCCATGGTCCTGATCTCAGTTGGCATTGATATGGTTGATATCGAAGAGACAACAGATCCAGTTGTTCAGCCCTCATCAGAAATCCTATGTATTGAAAAACCACCTGACTCCTAGTGAGATCTGCTGTTTGGTTATGCACTGAAAGGTCTTCCTTTACCACAGGCATAGGCAAACTCCGGTCCTCCAGATGTTTGGGACTACAATTCCCATCATCCTTGACCACTGATCCTGTTAGCTAGGGATGATGGGAATTGTAGTCCCAAACATCTGGAGGGCTGGAATTTGCCTATGCCTGCTTTACCACTTCCCCAGGGCTGGATTAAGCAAAATAAACACGTGCTTGAGGCATCAAGGGAAGGGAAGCAACAGAGAAATTTTCCATTGACAGATTTTTAACATGAATGGTCACAAATTGCTCAGCTGAGCATTCATTTTCTCAGCTGAAGGATATTAAAAATCCCAACAGAATGACTAGGCAACAAGACAGGCTGGGCATCTCATCTCTACTAAGTACAGAAGCAGATCTGTCACGTAAGATTAGTTTACAGGATCTGATTGAAGACTTTGTTTTCCATCTCACTGTAGGTTTTGTTTCATTTAAAAAAACAAAATTTTATTTTACTGTTTATTATTGTTTATATTTTTAATTAGATACTTTATATATGGCACCAAAATATTTTAAGTGCTCAGGGCCTCCCTAAATTCAGCACTGCACTCCTCCCTTCCCAAATCCCATGGCCATAGCCATGTTAAATCCACTTCATGCTCCCCAAACTTTGTTTTCTCTCCTGTGCAAGCCCTGGTCCCAACTAATGTTTGCTACTCACATAAATGGGGAGGGTGCTCTATGTCATCTCAAGCAAAAAAAAAAAGTGTCAAAACAGAAAGATGTAAAAGATGTGCCACATTTGATGGTAGTGTCCCCCAAAGTGGTTCGAGCCATCATGTTCTCTTTTTAGAGAATAGAATTGAGCATTCTTTCTCAGTGAGTTACACTTAGAAAGACGTTCTTGCATCTCACACAAGTTCTTGTTTCAAGAATAGCTTCCTTAGCGTTCTGGTCCTGTTCAGAAAAGTGTGGCGCATTCCCATTACAGTTTGGCAAAAACGGTATAGACAACTGGTCTGCCAAGTGGTAAATGGGTATTTGTGGGAAAACTCAATTCCTCTGGGTCTCTTTGTCTGGCCATTGGGATTCTCCCCAAGCCACACTCCTCACCAGCCCATAATGACACCCTCCTTGAGGGTTTTTGCCTGTGTGGAATGTGCCCTTGAACTTTCACAATGTCTCTAGGTTTCCTGGATGGAAGATAGAGAGGTATGTTTGCGAGAGAGTGTATGTGAGTGTGTAGAAACAAGCCTTCTGTAGAAAGCTGAATTTAATATTTTTTTGTCCACTATTTTCTGTGGCTCCTCTGGCATGTGATCCCAGGAAGGTTTCCCAGATGAGCATACAGACCTTGATCTGAAAAATATTTTTCACCTGTGCTACACAGCATACAGCTTATGAACTTAGATGGATTTGCTTTAGGACAAACCATTTCTGTCTTATTGTATAAACCTCAGAAACACACACAAATGCAAGCAATGTTCTAAATCATCAGAGGCAAAGCAATTTTCTCCTTACCTATTTTCAATTGTTTATAAATAGGTTTTAAGAACACTTTGTAGTGAGAAAAGGACCTGAATATAGGTCTCTGCTCAGCAATAATAGCACAATTTTAATATGGTGCATAATATGAGTCGTCTTTCATTTTATGGACAGGGGGTGGGATTAAGAGTCTGATTAGAGAAATTAGCTGGTGCAACATGAAATAGGCTTAAAACATTTTCCTGTTATATCCCTTGAGATGTCATTATAATGCAGGAGCTGCATTTGATCACAAACATAATTTGAGGGGAACTAATTCTGTGTAAGGCAGAGCTTGAAAATATGCTGACTGTATGGCAATTTGTGTGATTTCATCAGTATATGAAAGGCATGAGTGATGGCAATGTGATGACAATGGTATCCTAAGATGATACCTCTCGGGGCATCCCATATTTATCCCAGTCCAAGATGCTAGTTTTGACTTCTCAAGTCCTATATGCACTGAATAATACGTACTTGAGGATGTGTCCAGAACACTGTTCTTTCACACGTTCAAGTTTGTTTCTTATTGTCCCATTTTTTAAAAACAGAAAAACTTTGTGTTTTTCTACATCTTCTCTTTCTGGAGCTAAGAGTTCTGGTTAAGGGTTAATGCTTTATTTGCATACTTGCACCTGTATATCCTTCCACAATTATGAAAGAGTTCTGGTTAAGGGTTAATGCTTTATTTGCATAATTGCACCTGTATATCCTTCCAAAAATATGAAACCATTTCACCCCACAAAAAAAGTGGATTTGGAGCCCTTGAGATAGGTCTTAATTAATGCATATGGGATCAATAACTAGTTTAAAGAAAATGGAAAATGGAACAAATTCACAATTTAACAAAAAGAAAATTAGGACTCACCCACACTGGCGTTTAATGTGGATCTGAAACTGCTTGTGTCTCTATGGGGTTTTTTGAGGGGGGGGGCAGTGTCCACAAATTTTTCTTATTCAAGCAGCAGCCCCCACTCTCCCTACTAAATTCAGGTTTTGCTGGGCTGTGGTTAATCAATAAAGGAAGACACTCCAATATAAAATCACATGTTAACTAACTGTGGACCCACTGAAGCACACTGTGTTTTGTTTTTACAAATGTTGTGACAATTCATTGGCTGCCATCTATCACCACACACCCTACATCTAATCTGTTTCCATCAGCCCAAAGGAAATTATGAAGCCTACCCTTTTCCACCAGCTGAAGGCAGGCTCACAGTATTTTATATTTCATTTAAAATAGGTATTTGTGCAGAACTGCTTTTGCACAAAATACCTGTAGTACCAATAAAAACGGTCCTTTCAGGTACAGGAGACAGGAAAAGATAGTAGGAGGAAAGAAAGCAGCAGTCTTTCATGTGAGCAACTCAAAATTCTTGCTGAGCTTTGAAGCAACACACACACACACACACACACACACACACTTTTTACTGCTCTGTGCAAATCTGATACATAGGGGAGCTTGTATTTCAAAAATAGACCAAAAAAGAAAGAAAGATGGAAGTACACAAGTAAATGAATACCTGCTTACATGCCCATAGAGGGTCTCAGATTTTGGGATCTTATTGTGGACAGAAAAGTAATAACCGAGGGGAAGAGACAGCAGTACACAGTGGGAATACACCTCAAACACCCCCATTCTAAAATCTAGACAGATTTTAGAAGCATAAAATTGAATGCCCATGTGTGGATGAAGGCTCACAAACTTCCACATGGAAACAGCGACACAAGTAGACATTAGCACCCTAGCCTAAGTCAAAAAACAACGAAAAAGAGATGGAACAATTCTGAGGACAATGGACACCATGAGAACTTTGTCCAGACAAGTTATAAAAGTGGTTGAGCTCCTTTAAAAACAAAATAGACATTTTAAGGGCCATTTCCATTGCTTTTCTTTTTTTGCGCAAGCCCCATGTGACACATTCTGGTTTGCAAGTTAGACAGCAGCCTCTCAATGATAGTAGCAGTTTTACTATGTTGGAATTAAAGCAGTTTACACAATCAAATATTATAGTGTAGAGAACTAAGAGATCCTAGTTGAGGGTGGGGCATTTACTGGACCAGTAAGATTCATTAGATGGTGAAGGAGTGGACTATTGGCTGCAAGAGAGTGCTTCTTTCAAGTCTAATTTCTTTGTGAGCAGCAGAATCTGAGAACATGGAGAGGGGGCAACCTCTGAGAGTGGAAGCTTGGGGGGGCAGTAATGTATTTTCATTTTGTCCAGCTTGAGCTTTCCACATAATGTGGGGATACAAAAATAAATTTATTTTTCGGTATGTTTATATACATCCTGGGCTTTATTCCATTTTTTCCTAACCACTTTTTTATATATACAAATTTTAAATTAAGGTTTGGTGTCTGTCTAATTGGTGTCAGGAGGGAAGACAACAAAAATATTTTGCTCAACCCAGGGCCTCGCTATATCATGAGCTCTTCAGATATATGTTTTTATATCAACATCACAAAAGAAGAAAATTCAGCTTTTAAGAAGCAAGAGCAGCATCGGAGAAATCACATGTCAAGGTCGTTTTATCATGGTCCTTCTCGGTTGCCAGTGCACAGCATAATTGCTAGTATGGGTAAGCAAAAGTAAAGTGATGCTGTTTTTGTTAAAATATATAAAAAAGAAGCAACAAAATAAAATCTACTATATGTCTTGGGAAGCAGTTTATTCGCTATGTATTTGGGCATCTCTTAAGATATTATAACCAAACTTTGTATGGTGGTTCCCAAGATCAAGGACCAGGTTTGGACACAATCAGACATTAATTTGAATCAAGATGGCAGCTCAAACCTTTCAAATCTGCACTTTTAAAAAAATGAATTTCTGAGCAGTTTTGGGTATGAGACTACCAGTAATGTACGAAATACAAAACTATTATAAATTTGTATACTGTCCTATACCCACAGGTCTCAGGTCAGTTCACAAGATAAAATCACAGTGTGAAAACAAAAAAGACATTAAAAAATTGACACTAATTCAATGGGATTTCTCCCCCCACTCCACATTCTTAGCATTGCATTTATTTGTTTATTTTTATTGGGTTTTACAAACAAGAATAATGTTATACAAACAAGTATACCAAGTTTTCTGATGTCATTTGTATATCACAAAAAATAGCATTACATTGATGGTGCATTCTCCCTAAGCCTGTGTTGACTACATCCCCATAAAATGTTAATCAGAGACAGCATTTTGACATAACCTCAAATAAATTAGATGAGTCAAATCGAAGTTCCTGCACATCACTTTATGTAAAAGCACTCGGTGTTCTTGCCCTGTGTTGTTATTTCAAACCTTACTTAAGGTAATCTTGCAATTCATCCTCTGATTGAGAGGGGAACAGCTCTATTTTTCAGAAGCTGATTTTTCAAGTAATAGCTACAGAAAGAGTGAGCGTTAGAACAAGTAATCCAAGCCTTCGGCTCAAATAATTGCAGCCCATTTCAAGTCTCTCCCATGCTCATTAAAGTCTTGATTGGGTTAAAATGGGTGGGCTCTTCATCCCGCCCACCCAGATAAGTGTTCGTTCACCCTTACAATGCAATATGGAATTAAATACAAATCTCTCTCTTTTCTGGTCCCTCTCCTGGAATTGTAATCAATGCAATGATTATCAGTCTGCCAAAATTCAGAGGGAATAATTATCTTAGTGGGCCTTGCTGAGTGTTTCACAGGGATTGATGATGCCGTTGAGGAGAAAGCAGTCCTCTCATATTACAGTCGGCTGAGACTATTGCGATGGGGCACCTCAAAAAAAGAAGAAGGGGTGTTCCTTATCTTCCATGGGCCAATGCATAACTAAGGGAAAGCTCTCTCCAGGGATGTTCGCAATTATACACCTTTAGGCACCAGGGAAAAACGTTCCTCTTTAACCAGGCCTTTGGCTGACGAGCATCAGATGCCCTTTTAAAATGTGTTGAGAGGGGGTTGTTTTTGTTTTTATTTTGATTGTGTATTTTGTGTTTTTATATTGTGATGTTATCTACTGAACTGCCCTGAGAACTGTGGGCATTGGGCGGTATGCAAACCTAAATAAATAAATAAACAAACAATAAGAATGTTGGTAGGTTAGTACACTTATGTGATTCAGTCCACGGCCTGCCAATTCAGGGCCGGATTTAGGTTTGATGAGGCCCTAAGCTACTGAAGGTAATGGGGCCCTTTATACGTCCAGCTGCCCTTTGTCAACAATGAATTGTCACTGTTTTTTGTGTTGAATATTTTGAGGAGTAGACTAGCATTACTTATCATAGGAGCCTACACAACACAAAACACTGTTGCTGTATATAGGTTTTATTTGTTTTTTTATCTTATATTTTGGAAATGTACATCCAGTTTTTAAAAAAAAAAATTGGGGGGGGGCCAAGAGAGTGGGACCCTAAGATAAACTTGTTTAGCTTATACGTAAATCCGGCACTGTGCCAATCCCATATGAAGTGGATATTGGGAAGTGATTTGAAGTGAGTGGGAACTAAACCCTTCATTCCATGGGTTGTTGTTTTTTTAAGTGCAGCAATTTTTAGCTGCCCGCCCCCCTGCATATTTCCAGCCACAGATCCCAACATAGAGTTGGTAAGGGAGGGGAAAGTATAGGAGATGGAGGGTTCGGATCTCTCCTGACCTGTCCATGGCAAGGGTTGCAATTCTGACATCACATCAAGTTTGGTTCTTAGTCCTCTGGATCAAATTGCATATTACTATATTTTTCAACTCATTTCTGAGAGCCAGTGTGGTGTAGTGGTTAAGAGCGGTGGACTCGTAATCTGGGGAACTAGGTTCGTGTCCCCGCTCCTCCACATGCAGCTGCTGGGTGACCTTGAGCCAGTGACACTTCTTTGAAGTCTCTCAGCCTCACTCACCTCACAGAGTGTTTGTTGTGGGGGAGGAAGGGAAAGGAGAATGTTAGCCGCTTTGAGACTCCTTCGGGTAGTGATAAAGCGGGATATCAAATCCAAACTCTTCTTCTTCTTCTTCAAATCAAATATGTTGGCCCTCCTGCTATGCACCGCCCCCCACCCACTTTTCAAATCCTAAATTGTTTTGTTTCTTTTCTGCCTTTCCTTCCAGGTACTGTGGCTATAGATTTGCAAGATACAAGCTGCAGATCCCCAAGTGTGGCTACCCTAACCCTTCCTTCAGAGGCAGGAAAAACAGGCAGGAGGCCCAGCATAGCACCCGTTTTGGAGGTTGCTGACACCTCAGCAATTCATACCTGTGACCTCTTAAGTGATCAGTCAGAAGATGAAACAACTCCCTCAGACGAAGAAGTTTCGAATGGCCTTGAGTATGTTCAGTTCACATAAATAAGTTGTGTTTTTTTAGCATGGAGCTGAAGAAAGGAAATTAGATGCCTGTGATGGAAATAATTAGAAGCAAAATGTTAATATTTTCATGTGATGCATGTACAGTGGTACCTCGGGTTAAGTACTTAATTCGTTCTGGAGGTCCGTTTTTAACCTGAAACTGTTCTTAACCTGAAGCACCACTTTAGCTAATGGGGCCTCCTGCTGCTGCCACACCGCCGGAGCACGATTTCTGTTCTCATCCTGAAGCAAAGTTCTTAACCTGAAGCACTATTTCTGGGTTAGTGGAGTCTGTAACCTGAAGTGTATGTAACCTGAAGTGTATGTAACCCGAGGTACCACTGTACCAGCTTTCCCCAGAATATGTACTTGGTGCTAAAGGATAGAATTCAAGAAAATGGTTAACGGTAAAAGACGAACAAAGCAGTAAAATCCTGATTTTTAATCTTGCATATGACTAATAATAACAGAAATTAAAATTAGGGGATAGGGAACTCGCAGCCCCAATGGTACAAATACACATTTATACAGTGGAACTTACGACACCCACTGGAAACTGGGCCAGTTCTCTCCCGTGAGCATAATAACTGTTATCAGCAGAATCAGTTCCCTTTTGGCAAAGGCAAGTTTTTCTGAAGTAAAAGAAAAGGGAACAGAGTGCACCAAAAGGACAACAGAAGGTAACAGCCAGGAAGTCCGAAGCCAAAAGGTCAGGGTATGCAAACAGGGATGGTTGTATATGCAAAGTAAGATTTGACCAACAATCCAAAGCTGAGTTTTTCTGTTTGAAGAGTCAGAGGAAAAGCGGCTTAGGAAAAATGAGGCAGCAATGAGATCCAGGAAAGCCCTTTTTGTTTTGTTTTTTCTTATTTTGCAGATATGCAGTAGTTTTTTTAAAAAAAATCCAGATTGCTACATAGGGACACTAGTGAGACTGTATAAAAACTGGAATATTCTCCATAGTAACTCTATGTCTCAGGTAAAGGAGGCTACAATGTACAATGAAGGCAGCCCTGTTTAGGGAAGTTTTTAATGTTTGTATTGTTTTTAATATTCGGTTGGAAGCTGCCCAGAGTGGCTGGGGAAACCCAGCCGGATGGGCGGGGTATAAATAATAAATTATTATTATTACATGGAAAGATATTTATAATAAAAAATAATAAATTTTTATTTATACCCCACCCTTCCCGGCCAAGGCCGGGCTCAGGGTGGCTAACATCAAATATGAATTACAATAAAACATAATAGAAAAAACAAAACAACAACAACAAACAAACAGTTAATTAAAATACGGCTTAAAATACAGCTTAAAATGGAGCCTCATTATAGTAGTAGCCCATAAATCAAGACCATAAAGGGAGGAAACATCAGATATTCACCCGAGCCAGCTATCCATGCTGGTCCTACATGGGCCAGCAAAAAAGCCAAGGGGAAATTTATATACCAAATCCCATATAAGGGGTCAGAGTGAGTCTAAGCCGAAGGCCAGGCAGAACAGCTCTGTCTTGCAGGCCCTGCGGAAAGATGACAAGTCCCGCAGGGCCCTAGTCTCTTGTGACAGAGCCTTCCACCATGTAGGGACCAGTGCTGAAAAGGCCCTGGCCCTAGTTGAAACCAATCTAACCTGCTTGAGGCTTGGGACCTCCAAAGTGTTGTTATTTATGGACCTTAAAGTCCTCCGTGGGCCATACCAGGAGAGGCGGTCCCGTAGGTACGAGGGTCCTAGGCAGCGGAGTCCCCACTGTACTGGAATGTGTCCTGAGGAAGCTCATAGCTGAGAGTGATAATAAGTAGCTGAGAGTGATAATAAGACCACACATTTCTTTGTTTTAGGTATCTGAAAGGCTATCCCCCTTACTCCCCGTACATAGGAAGTTCTCCTACCTTCTGCCATTTGCTTCATGAAAAAGTGCCGTTTTGCTGCCTAAGGTTAGATAAGGTAAAGTTACGGTTTTGTGAAAAGTGTTTCCTGTGTGTTTATTTTGTGCACATGGCTGCATTTGTATCCTAGATAATTCAACATGAAGTCCATAAGGCCTGCTACACAGTTTTGTTTGCATGGTTTATGGCTTGCCATGTAGAAACATGGTTGCCACGGCCCTGCACATATTAGTCTAGCCCAGTGTTTCCCAAACTTGGGTCTCCAGTTGCTTACAACTCCCATCATCCCTAGCTAGCAGGACCCAGTGGTCAGGGATGATGGGAGTTGTAGTCCAAAAACAGCTGGAGACCCAAGTTTGGGAAACACTGGGCTAGCCCTACCCAGAGATGTTCTTCTGAAGGGGCAGAAGCTCCATACACTGTGAGAGTAGAGTTGCCATATAATGCCATGTAAGGTAGATGCAACCTTGAAATTGGGGTTAGGCTTTAAAGTCCTATGGTTCTGTTGTGAGCAGTGGTTTATTTCAAGAGGGGCAAGCAATTTAGAGCTAGGTTTCATTCATAGGCATGGAGGAAGCAAAACCTTTTGTCCGCATGTATGTCCAAGAAGATGAGAAACATACCTAGATCAGAAAGTACTTCCTTGATCGGATACGGCAGGATATATTTAACTGCCCTGTCTGGTTCCACTCCAGTACAAACATGAGACCAAACTTCTCATGTTCAACATGTCTAAATTGTCCATCATGCAACAGCAGCATGGAAGATATGGGGAATGTTCATCTGTGTGGCCCAGGAAGAACTCAAAATCAAATTAACTATAAGTTCATCTTATTGTTCATCACATTTTAAACTTCTGTTCAGTCTATTTAGAATTTCTGCAGCAGCTTACAGTATTTCCACAGCAGCTTACAATAATATTTTTATAATTTTTTTTTCCATATAGAAAGTTACATTTGTTACTCAGCAATTATACTCCGATTCAACAAAATGAGTGACTTCCTGATCACTCAACATTAATGTTTATAACCCAAATTACATACAATTTTGTTTGAAGGTTCCATCTTATCCAAGTTCATCTTCTCTTACATGTTTCTTTATATTTTCTGCTATTTTCTTACACTTCAACCCCCCCTGTGGTCTTCACGAATGGGAAATAACTTTTTATATAGACTAGAAAAGGTTTCTGCTCTTCTTTAAAAGATAATAAATTTGTGTCTTTTATCAGCACTGTCTATTTTGCCGTCTCTGCATAGGTTTTCATCAACCATTCTCCCATTGAGGGTTATCTTACAATAATCTGAATAAATAACAATATTATTATTATTTCTATTTTTATAGTACTGAACGTGATGAGTTTGTTCAATATAGGTACTCTGTTGTGCATGCAACAATATTTCATGAAGTGGGCAGGTCTTTAAATTCAACAAATTCAGCTACCATCAAGTTACTATGTTGAGGATGAAGTCTTCTTGCAGTCTCTCCTGTAAACAGAGGCCATGGTGCCTGTTTTAACTTTCTGGTTTTAGGGATGCCAACATAATTACTACGAAGATGCCAAAGCCTACGGATTCAAAAACAAAATCATAATAGTGGCTGCAGAGACTGCTGGGAATGGTCTCTACAACTTTATCGTTCCTCTCAGGGCTTATTACAGACCAAAGAAAGAACTCAATCCAATAGTATTACTACTAGATAATCCGTAAGTGGATTTTAAATGCTGTTTTTTTATTATTATTAATATACTGATATGGGTTCATATTCAGGGCGCAGTTACGTTCTACATTATCCCTGGCTAATTCATTAAATGGGTGGTTTTCAACTGGAAGTATTATGGCATCAGTACCTTGAAGATGGTCAGCAGCAAGCGTTTATTCTATGCACCAACGGTGAACTTCAGATATGACAGATTAAGGTGCAACTGCCTTGAAAATATGGCAAAATGAAATTTCAACATGGCTATCGCATGAGCTGTACAAGGATCATCTGTACATATTAGCTTGCCATTCGTATTAGTGGGAATTGCAAAATGTTACATTTCATCTTGAAAGAGTCCACCGCCACCCTTTACACAGGCGCATGCATACACAGTTTTGTGGGTTTGTTTGTTTTTTGCACAAATTCAAGCTTTCAGCCCACTTTCAACACAACCTCCACCAGATACCGTATTTTTTGCTCTATAAGACTCACTTTTTCCCTCCTAAAAAGTAAGGGGAAATGTGTGTGCGTCTTATGGAGCGAATGCAGGCTGCGCAGCTATCCCAGAAGCCAGAACAGCAAGAGGGATTGCTGCTTTCGCTGTGCAGAATATTTTTTGTTGTTGTTTTCCTCCTCTAAAAACTAGGTGCGTCTTATGGTCTGGTGCGTCTTATACAGTGAAAAATACGGTAGCCTGTTTCTCACGTTCTGAACTTCTGCATAGGTACGGTTGCTTCACAGAGAAACGTAGATTAGGGTTACCACACGTCCTCGGTTCCCGGGGACATACCCCGGATTTGCAAATCTGTCCCTGGACAAATTCCGTCCCCAGAATGTCCCCAGATTTGCAAATCTGTCCCTGCGAAACGTGGCAGCGGCAGCCTCAGCAGCCCGGAGCCAGCCTGGTAGTGCAGTTGGCTCTGGCTGGCTTCAGGAGCTGCTCGTTGCCGTCGCCACTGCCAAAGGGGAACCAGGGACGTCCAATGGTACAGATCTCCTGCCCCCTTCCCCCTTTGTTTTGACAGATAGGGGAAGGCTCAGGAATCACGGGCGGGCGGACGTTGCCCAGGAGGGGTGCAAGGTGCGCGGTTTCTCTGCCAGGCAAGGTGCAAAGCCCTTCTTTTGCACCCTGTGAAACATAAATGTGCAGAGTTTTTAAAAAACTGGGCAACAGCCTCCCACCTGTGACTCCTGAGCCTCCCCCAATCTGTCAAAACAAACAGGGAAGGGGGCAGGAGATCGGGGAAGGCTCGGGAGTCACGGGCAGGCGGCCGTTGCCCAGTTTTTTTTAAAAAAAACTGCACATTTATGTTTCACAGGGTGCAAAAGAAGGGCTTTACACCTGTATACAATATGCATGTATGCTTGGGCCCAGGGTCTTTTGCCTCACCATCCCCACTACTGACTCCCTGTTGCTACTCAGCTTAAAAAAAAAAGTGTCCCCGGATTCATTAAAAAAAAATCTGGTAACCGTAGCATAAATTGGAATGCATTTGCCCTGACAAAGGCTTAGCTAATAATAACAGGTCGCTTTTACATTAATGCAAAGGGTAGCTTTTAGTATTTTAAACAAGAACAGAAGAAGTAGCCCCATTAAGAGCAAGAACCCTGAACTGTCACGGTTCCCTTCCTTATGCCGTATAGTCTCATAATATCAGACTTCACTAATGTAAGATCTTGAACCTATGATCAATAGTAGATCTCTTTCTAGCTCTTCCTTTCCGGGAATCATAATGTGTGAAATGTCTTTAAGATAGTGTTTCAATGTCACCTCTGAAAATTTCACACTGCACTGAAATTTGGAGTTTAAAACCACAGTGCCCTCTAGTGCTTGCACTACATCCTGTTTGTGAGGCTTATATTTTAAATATAACATTTTAAAAGTATTGTTTCCCCCCAGTATACTGTAGCACACTTCCCTCTCCCTGTGTTGCCGTTTCTCAGTATATTGACGACGACAACAAAAAGGGAATATTGACAAAATACGGTTCACAAATGTATTTATTTATATTTATACACTGTCCTTCTTCCCCACAGGAAGACAGTTAAAACATAAAATCAAAACAATTCAGCAGCAAGCATCGAAAACTATGCCATTTCACATGCCTCCTGAAAATGCGTGTATGAAAAGTTTTGCTTACACAAAGCGTTACTGATCCTCTAGCTCAGCGACTCCGCAGTAATCCAACACTGAGTTAGATAGACTTAAATTCTATTGATTTCAACAGGATTCATGAGGATGAAATTGTGCACAAAAATGTGGCCATTTTATATGAGATGCTGGCTGGGTGACTGGGGAAACCCAGCCAGATAAGTGGGGTATAAATAATAAATTATTATGATTATGATTATGATATTACTAATCTGCTGCAGCAGCATCTGGCAAGGTACTGATAGGCTGAAAAAGGCCTATATGATCTGCCCTATGCACACTGTTGCGCCACCCACATGCAGCCCCTATTTGGGGCCACGTTGCAGGAAAGTAATACCTACAGGGTGTGTTTGAAAGGTATCTGTCTTTATCAATACAGTGTCATTAAGCATAGGGTTTATTCTGCCCTGTAAAGTGTCTGATGTCGACACTTTTGCTAGAAGTACTGATATGTATATAAATCATATTTATTTGATAGTTTTCCCTAAGTGAAAACCCCTGTTACCTGGGGTTATAATGAGATAAACCTTTTGAATGAATAATAAAAAAGTATTATTTGAGTTATCATAGTATTTCCAAATTGCATTTGCATTTGTTAGCATTTTAGTTCATGACTCTTTGTGACAATATGTTTCGCTTTGTGACCCATCTGCTGCTTAGGCCAGATATGCATTTTCTGGATGCAATCTGTTGGTTTCCAATGGTTTACTACATGGTGGGCTCTATTGACAAGTAGGTAAAAAAAATCCTTGGAACACTCAATATTGTAGTGTGCTGTGCTGTGCCGTGCTGTGTAATTGCATGTGTCCCTGTGTGGTGTCATAGTTCAAATGGTAGCATATTTGCATGCGTGTTTATCCTTCACCCTTCTGAACCATTGAGTTACTATTTTACCCTTTAAAAAATAATAATCCTGTTTCTGAGACCCAGATTCCAGTTTGCTTTGGAAGGGGCTCTATTGTTGGGGACAATATTTCTGCAAGTCTAAGTAACCATGACTCACTTTCAAGTCACTGGGGCACCTACAATACTGTCTTGCTCTCCAGAGACTCAAAAAGGTCGCAGGGAATTCAAGGTCACTCCACTATGACATGAAGGATTTAGGCTGATTCACAGGAGTGGTTTAGACATTTGGCAAGAATGCAGTGTGATATGGGACTTGGAGAGCTAGAGCTACACTGTTTCTGAGTTTATTTCTCTCCAACACACACACACACACACACACACACACACACACACACACTTTGTGGCTAGTCTAATAATTACAGTACCTTGCACTATGTGCTGCTGTGACTTCTTGTTTAAAATTTGTCCTTGTTTTAGAACTGGGTACATCCAGTGGAAAGACTTGTTTCCATTTACACTTATGCCACAAAAAGGGAGCTAGACAGTCTTTACAAACTGACCTTGCATTTTTTAATTAAAAAAAATCGTTTTCATTTGATTTTACAAATACAATCCAAATGTATATCCATATACAGAGATTACTCTGAATCTCGAGACTTCCCCCATCCCCTCCATGGGTCCCATTGTCGACATTTAGAACTGCATATTATTCCATAATCTATATTTTATATCCAACCATATTTTCCATAGTATTTGTTACATTACAAGTGAGATTAAAATCCTGCTAATGTTTTCATCTGCTTGGAGTCGTCTATTAAATTTTTCCCATTGTTTTGTAAAGTTTTTGTCCTCTTGGTTCCTGAGCTTTCCAGTCAGCTTTGCCATTTCAGTATAGTCCATAAGCTTGGTTTGCCAATCTTCTCTGATAGCGACTCTTTCTTCTTTCCATCTCTGAGCTAACAGCATTCAAGCAGCTGTTGTCACATACATAGTCTTTTCTGTTCCTTTGGAATATTGGTACCTATAATTCCTAATAGAAAGGCTTCTGGTTTTTTAACAAAAGTTATTTTAAACACTTTTTTTTAAATTTCATTATATATCACCTCCCAGAAAGCTTTTACTACCTTAAACAACCACCACATATGATAAAAGGTACATTCGCAAGTTTACCTTACATTTTTGTCCAAGCCAGTTTTTGTTTGGAACTGGGATTAGATTCTTTTACTTCTGCTTGTCAAGGGCTTTTTGGTGTGCTATCAAATGCCCCCTTGCCATTTTATCCGTTCATCAACTTACAAGCAGGGCTTGTGATCCCCTCTTACATTGCTGTGGGCTCCTATTCCAGGCTTACATGGTGGTGAACAACAAAGGCATGCCCATAAGCAGAGGGGCAGTTTGCGGCTGCTATTTACATTCCCCAAAATGCTTTGTAGAACCCCTCATGTGCCAGTACTTTGAAGCACTGTGGGAAGTTTAAATTTAAAAAGTGTTGCCATTGAAATTCCCCAGAGGGAAATGTTACATGACAGCTGCAGGCCATCCTTTGCTTCCAAGTTGGAAGTTTCCCCAAACTCTTCCCTGTGGATTAGTACAGAAGATGCAAATTTCCCTGGATGCATGGAAACAGCCTTTGGAATTTTTGCAGAGCTCTGTCTTTGTTGTTATTGGCAGCAATGGCTGATATATTTTTTAAAAAACTAGAAACACACTTAAGATTGGGAGCTGTTTGTTGCTGCCATATATAAAATCGTAATCTGAGCAATTTGGTTTGATATGTTGGGAATAAGCCATTTTTGTATGAATTTTCAACATCTCCCTATTTCTTCTCCATTATTTTTTCTTTTTTCTTTTTTTTTGGTGGCCGGGGGGGGGGTAAATATACTCAGTGGTTCATATCCAGACCTGCTATTCCAACTTCTGCTTTCCCAGTCAAACTTTCCCATCCTCTCCTTTGAAGCTGCCTCCCCACCCATAAAATCTACACCCTATGGAGCAAATGTGTTTTGGTTTTTTTGAGGGGTGAGAGGAAAAGTAAGGAATTCCCATTGCATTAGCAGAACTCTGCACACACAGTGTTGGATACAACCCAGTATTTTTGTAGGCTGCCATATATATTGAATATTTTTGTTTAAATATCAGTGTTTCCTGATCATCTTGAGTTAGGTCCAGATTAAGTAACTTGAACACAGTTCCCAATACTTGCCTCATTGTTTTTGTGTGATTTAAGATCAGCTAACTTACTTCATCTTAGCGGAGCCAACCAGTGCCGTTTATTTGGGCAAAACCTGCTGATACATTAAACTTCTCTTCCTTCTGGCACAAGGTGGATCCTTAGTTAATTGGAAAACTTAAAATACACTGGAGAAAACAGGTTGTATGTAGTAGTAGTTATAAGCTGGAAGTTATATCTGAATTTAGTAAAGCAACATTAATCAAAAGACCCTTTTGTGAGAAGTACAAAGGTTTTTGGCCACTGCGGCATAACTTATCAATGAATCCCGTCTAGACCACCTTCTCTCCTGTTATTTCTCATTTCCAGTTATTAAAAGTTAATAGCCTGGCAAAAATACAAAAGAATGCTATAAAATTATAATGAGTTGGGAGGAAATTGTGGTAATTTGGCATCTTAATGCTTATCTGTTCAAATGATATTAAGACTGCATGTCTAATTTCATCTGTTAATAATTTATGTAGCAGATCATTATGTTTGCACTGTGGTCTAATACACTTGAAATCAAAGTAGTCTCAACTCCTGTTAGCTGCCCCAGTTAGCCTATATCCTGACTGGAAATACACACACATGGGGAACACCAGGGTTTTCAGAACCTTCTAGCCCTTAGTATATTTATGCACCCATTCCTTTGATGAAGAATCCCTGAAGATTCCAGAGGATTCTGGGACTCCTTCTAAGTAGGCATTCTCAGTTCATTCATTGTCGAGCCTCACCATTGTCCCTCGTGAGTTAGGAGCATCGTGCTAATGGATCACAACGCTCCATGCCCTAGTTTCACCCACTTTTGAAACATTTTCTGTAACTTGACGAGCTGTCATCTGAACGTACGGTGAAGAATACCTACAACGTCCATTCACAATGCTGAAATCACAGTCAATTTGAATTTACCATGGACAGAATGTCAATCGTTTGAATCTGTGTTCAAGCACATAATGATTGTTCTTCCAAGTCGACAGGAATGTCTAATTTATTTAGTGAAGAGTTCATTTTCTAGCCTTTGCATTCTCAATTCCCTGACTATACAAGACAACCTACATGTTGTATGTGACAGGGGGAATTGAATATGTGAACTTGCCTGTAAATATTGCAGTATTAGAGACTCAAGCTACAAATGATGTAAATGTGCTTTCCTGGAGTGTGGGTTGCTTTTTGCTTTTTTGTTTTGTTTTGTTTCACCCAGAGGAGCTAAATCAACTGCAATTAGTAATGCACAAATTTGTCAGTTTTCATTACCTTACATTTCTGAATCTTGTATTCTGTTTGCCATGTATCTGCATCTGCTTGTTACACAGCTTTCTCCTCATGGATGCAGTTTAACATAATTTTGCCCTGCATACATATTTTTGAAAGCATCTCCCCTTACTATAATGCATTGCTGTATATTATTCTTTTGCTTGCTAAGATGTGCATTTTTCTGCACGATTCCCCTAAATATATACCGTATTTTTCGCACCATAGGACGCACCGGACAATAGGACGCACCTTGTTTTAGAGGGGGGAGAACAAGAAAAAAAAATTCTCCCCCTCTCTGCCCAGCACCCCTTCAGCGAAGCGGCAGGAGGCGCTGCACAGAGAGGGAGAGAATTCCCCCCCTCTTGTTTTCCCCCTCTAAAACAAGGTGCCGTTTAAGGTGCGTTCAGTCGCCTTCAGGCGGCTACCTTGGAAGCCTGGAGAGCGAGAGGGGTCGGTGCGCACCGACCCCTCTTGCTCTCCAGGCTTCAGGTTCCTTTCAACCTGCTCTTTGGGGCTGGCGGGGGGAAGCCCACCACCAGCCCCAAAGAGCAGGTCAGGGAGCAGCGGAAAGGCGCAGTGGAGAGGCTCCTTCCATAGCCGTGCGTCACCTCTCCAGCCGGGAGAGGGTCGCGGGGCTATGCCGTCTTCGGTCCATAGGACACACACACATTTCCCCTTCATTTTTGAAGGGGAAAAAGTGTGTCCTATAGAGCGAAAAATACGGTACATTTTCTGGTTCGATAACTTCATTACAAAATTCACAGAAGTGTGAATTTTGAAAGCAGCGTATGCTTGGTGTTTTAATTCCGGAAATTCCATTTAGGCAGCTACTGAACTTAATTTCTTGTCTCTAGCTAGAATCTGGATTAGACGTATCCTCCACCCACAGTAAAAGGGGTGGAGAGCATCTCAGAGTAGGTAGTTTTGATAAGACAAATGACCTGAAGTGAAAGGGGGAGTTCTCTCTTGTGCAAAATTCTGAACTAAATGGCACTTTTGTTTAGCTGCTACACACCCACACCCACACCCACACACCTTGGAAAAAGCATTCAGGCACCTTAGTGTCTTTGGGAGCTGACTCTTAGACCATCATGTTCACCTCAATATTAATTTAGTATGCCCCATCCACAGGGCTCTCTTTCTGTTTTTACATGCTTGCATCAGCATCAAAAGTGTTTCTTTGTGTTTCCAAAGCAACATCCATATCTGTTGCATTCCCCCATAGAGTGGTGTGGGGGATGCTTTCAATGGACCTTCTTGTAATTTGAGAACAACAGTTTGAAGTGCTAGAGCTAGCGTAGAGTAGTGGTTAAGAGCAGTGGACTCGTAATCTGGTGAACCAGGTTCGCATCTCTGCTCCTCCACATCTAGCTGCTGGGTGACCTTGGGTGGTCACACTTCTCTGAAGTCTCTCAGCCTCAATCACCTCACAGAGTGTTTGTTGTGGGGGAGGAAGGGAAAGGAGATTGTTGGCATCTTTGAGACTCCTTAGGGTAGTGATAAAGCGGGATATCAAATCCAAACTCTTCTTCTCTTCTGCTGCTTTCTTAATTATTGCTACTGTTGCATGACTGCCAGTCGTGGAAAGCTGCAGGTGTCAACTGTCTGAATACAGTTTTCCACACCATATGGAAACAAATCCAGTTTTCTTTAACCTTAGTGTACATTCAACAGACAGCCTCTGTCTTGCTGTCTCTCTGACAAACCTTCATGTATGATAAACGCCAGCAAATGTATTTGTTATGTTCACACTTTACGTCAGGCACCCCCAAACTCGCCCCCCAGATGTTTGGGGACTACAACTCCCATCATCCCTGACCACTGGTCCTGTTAGCTAGGGATGATGGGAGTTGTAGTCCCTAAACATCTGGAGGGCCGAGATTGGGGGTGCCTGCTTTGCGTGTTCACCCAAAACTTACGGGGCGTGCAATTAATGAACTTAATTTGTGCAATGCAATCCTTCCATGGAACAATCTTCTTGGTGGATTGAACAAGGCAAGGAGGAGACAGTGAGGGCTTGCATAATGTCAAGCACTGCCAAACTTTGTCTCACATCTTAGAAGCAAATTAAATGCTTTCACACACCAGGAAACCATTGCAGGGAAGAATGTCATCATGCTGGGTTTCCGGAAGAATGCAGTTTCATGAGAAGCCTTTGGAAATGAAATATGATTATTTGAAATGCCATCTTAATGCAACTCAAGCAATAGTTTTACCAACGTTTTTTTTAAAACGGAAGGCTTGCGCCTGCCACCCTTCCTAGCATGCTGTGTAATTACTTCCTACCAACTAACCAATATGGTATGTCTGGTTTATTCATTTTTTTAAATTGACCTTTACTTTTTTAGTTAGAAATAGTGTCCCAAAAGATAGTAATCAGCCAAGGGAAATTAATCATACTGTGGGTCAGTACATATGCAATGCCTAATTAACCACAGTTTAATAAGTTGGATGCCAGACTCAGAAAGATTGTTTCTTTCCCACTCCATGAAGCAAACATTGCTGTTTGGTTAAGCAGTATACTGGCAGTGACATTGGCTGTTGAAATCTGAAACTGGGTTTTAATGTGGGTTTCAGATACTGGTTTAAAGCAAGCTTTATTTGTGCTGTTCACATATACAACAACAACAACAATCTTTATTACGGTCCAGAGACCCAACAAATTGTTACAAAGCAATACACAATTCATACGGCCTACCTCCAGGTTAAACAAGCATTTTGTTCAGAATAATAGGGATCATTGGTTCTTGCAACCACCAATAAAAACTTTGCCACTGCTAATGTTCTAGCATTTGTCTGGTCTTCCAATAGGAGCCTGACATAGTGAGCCTCTGATTTTCCTGGGAAAGGTACCAGCAAGGGTAGTATCAGTTCAGCCCTGGCTTGCTCATATTTTGCACAGTGCAACAAAATACGTTTTATGGAATCGATGTCTTGAGCACACGAGCAAAGTCTGTCCTGGTAGGGAACAAGCACATTAAGCAAATCACAATTGTCACCCACAAGTTAGAGGGTGAAGTCTAAAGGGGGCGGAGCCTCCTCTACTCAAGGTTTTCTACTCATTTCATTTCATATATTAGGCTTATTAGTCACTTGTCATGCAAAGGTCTACAAGGGAGGAGGAGGAAGAAGAAGAAGAAGAAGAAGAAGAAGAAGAAGAAGAAGAAGAAGAAGAAGAAGAAGAAGAAGAAGTGCAATATATATTATCATAAGGGGGGAAGTGGGAGAAATAAGACAATACATTTATATTTTATATAATATAACATTCATTTTCATAACCTTTCCCCCCCCGCCTTTAAACTCCCCACCCCACCCAGATGTCTGGTGTCAAGGCCAGCTGTTGTAAATCAGGGGTGGGTTGGTCCAGTGTCTTCCAGGGATGGTCAACCATCTCTCCTTTCACTTCAGGGCGCAGCAATAGCAAAACAAAGCAGAAAGGTGATAATGAAAGCACAACTTGGAACCCTGAAATATTGGGATTATAAATCATGGTGGGAGCCTCCAGGAGGAGAGGAGCCCCCCATTGTAGACCACCCTCCAAAGTGTGGAAGGCAACTGAGCTATCAACACAAGGGGCAGAGCTTCCTGTGTTCCCTTGTGCTTGTGCGCAAGATTTCCATGCAATCTGGCACACTCAAATGGGTCCTGAGTCAACTTCGCTGAAGCAGCTGCTACCAAAGTCAACCATTATTAAAAGTGTGAGTGGGTGGGATTTCTCTTGCAAAGCTGGGGCTGCAGGAAACGAATGATCAATCCTGTGGCTGGCTCTTGATTAGTTAATCAAAGTTAAAACAGAACCAGATTTATCCGTGCATTGATCTTCTGAGGGGCTGAGTCATGCCACATGACCATTGGACCCATGGCAACCATCTGAAAGCCAGTTGAAATAAATGTCGAATATTGGGTTACTTCTTCCCTATTGCATATAAGGAGCCACCACAACAGCAAATGTTAGGGGTTTTTGTTTTTTTGCATGCTAAGGTGCAACAAAGGTTGAGTTCAACGACTTGCAGGGCAATCAATTCACCACAGGTTGTAAATTGACCTCCAGGGTTCCAAATTCCTAAATATTGTAAAGGTTGCTTACAATATGTGGCTAATTTTATGACGAGCCATATGTTTTTAACATTGCCTAACATTTTGCCCTGTTTTCAAAAGCCTAGATGATTTGCTAAGGTGTGGTGTGACCTTTGCTGCAAATGTGGTCGTGGTGGATAAGGAAAGCACCATGAGTGCTGAAGAGGACTATATGGCAGATGCTAAAACTATTGTAAATGTACAAACCCTCTTTCGGTAAGTGGCAGTACTTTTGTACCTTTGTTGCATGTGGTATATTCTTGTTATGGTGAAGACTGCTAAGTGGAATGCACCCAGGGCAAAAAAATCAAAAAAACCTGACTGCCCACCCCCTAGATATGGCTTTGTTTAAATGTATGGTGTGAGAGTGACTTTATAAAATTTAAGAACAACTTATTTGTTAAAACCAAACCAAACCCCATGTGATCGATTAGGCGGGGCGGGGCTGACTTGGGCCCCCACAATATTTTATTCAAGTTGACACTCCTGGTTGGCACATACAGTATGATTAAGCCTGAAACTTCATGGCATGTTATATCTGCTCCAGCTCTTTCACCAATGGGTCCCAGAAGGTTCAGTTGAAATTGGTGTGTGTGTCAAGTATAGGTTTGAGGTTGCATCCCCACAGCTAACATTTGGCATCAAGCAGTACAAATGAGGCCTGCACTTTCTCTCATCTTGCGCATCATAGATACTTCTCCGCTGAATACATACTACTAAGACACAACTGCTTGCTACACTTTGTGTGGCAGCTGCTAGAATACAATAACCCGTTAGCAAATGGTGTATTTACTACCGTGTGTAATTAACCACTTAGTAATCTTGGATGAATAAACTGCAGCAATACAGATGGCCATTGCTGGTTTTGCAACAGTGGCTGTTGTTTTGAACTATTCCTTGGTGAGTAGTTCTGTTGCTATGAAATGAAGTTCTTCTCCTACCTACCCCAACGTTCATAGCTAGTGTCAGCCCTTCCTGATTCCCTCTTCTTTTAAAAAAAGAAGAAGCTAGAAGTTATAGAAGAAAGTTGTGTTGGTTTAAGGAGTAGCTCTTGAGCAGTAGCTCTCTGCTTCTGTGTGTAAACTAAGAGATTGCTAGTAGGGTAGAAAACCTGTGCGTGCACAACTATAAGCTCACAGGCTTCCATTACCAATGTTTCACTGAACATGTAGACTTCAGGAGCGAAACCAATGGGAAGAGTCCTGCTTGACATTTCAAAAATTAGGTATACACATGAGAGCGGTGTCAGAAAGCATTTTATGCCATTTTATACAGACCAGTACACTACTGTTTAGTAGTACATATAATCTGCATTCACCTTCTCTTCTTTGTTCTGATATGGCCCTTTCTGTTTCTAGCCACATTTTCTTGGAGCTTAATTCTGTAGTTTCAGGATGACTTCGCTTCCACTTGAAGCTACCCGATACTGAGTTGAAACCATTGGCCCACAGAGCCCAATGCTGTCTACCCATTCTGGCTTAAACGATTCTCTTTAGCTAGAGGCACTAGGAATGAAGCTTGGAACTTCTGCATGAAAAGTCATTAGCTCTTCCACTGAGTAAATTTTCTCTGCCATTACGATTCATTCACATTTTCTGCATGTGAATCTGCTTGTAGTTTGCTACCTTACACCATCTATTTTAATGGTAGATTAATAGACTGGATGGCAGTGGATTTAAAAAAAACAAAAAAAACCCTCCTTCAGGCACCATTTTTTCTTATAGTCCTGCTGTCATCTGTACCCTGAAGATTAACCATGATGAAATTGCTTGGCAATATTGCCATTATTGGATCCATAATTACTTCATCACTATTTTTTTGTGCTCAAGGAACAAATGCCTCCAAGCTGTTAATTTGCAGTAATCCACAGCTGGGTTGCCCTTTCTTAAACAAACAAACACAAACAAACAAACAAACAAGGCCCTGTTTCTTCTCAAAGGAACACAAGTTTCTAAATCACTAACCATGAGAGGAAAATTCAGGAGAATCAGATGAAATCTAAATTAAAGCTTACTTTCAAGATCCAGAAAAGATACTGGTATAGCCAAGAAAAATTAGACACACTTAACTGAAATACATTTTCCAGTTTAGTTATAGCTTGCAATAGGAATTATTTGCTATCTCCTGCTAGTCCATGCTTGTGTGTAGCATATAATCACTAGATGGCAGCCTTCTCCCGTATCTGAAATTTAGGAGAATATATATATATATATATATATATATGGATGGATATGGATATATGATTTAAACAAAATGTTTAGTTTGACTTAGTAAATCAGACAGCTACTCTATGTTTTAAAAGAAATACCAGTAATTTTGTAGCAGCAATGTGAGGATCTAGAAAACACATTTTTGGAAAATGGAGAAAAAGTTTTAGTGTTGTCGTGTTTAGTGTGTGAAGGTGCAACGTAACTTTTATGTTTTACTAATTACAAAGATCTAGTCACGGCCATGAATGGGGAAATTAAACATGTGGCATGCTTGTTTTAATCTCTAGTGTAGATCATTGACAGATAGCAGCCCCATTTTGCCACTCCCTTTGCAGGTAACCAATGGAGGCATTTTTCCTCATGCTGTTTTAGGGACCACAGTTTAACGTCCAAACATTTCATACCACAGCAGCAGGGAGGACTTTTAAACACTGCCTATCCTGAAGACAGATTCAGTATGGCAGCAACAGCAGTAGAGCTGGGGCTGCCTGTCCCATCTCAAAATGTCACTTTGAAGGGCACTAGCATGCTCATGGTAATGGCCACCCTACTGGTCTACTTGTGGGATGCGGGTGGCGCTGTGCTCTAAACTACTGAGCCTCTTTGGCTTGCCAATCAGGTCGACAGTTCAAATCCCTGTGGCAGGGTGAGCTCCCGTTGCTCTGCCCCAGCTCCTGCCAACCTAGCAGTTCAAAAGCATGCCAGTGCAAGTAGATAAATAGGTACTGCTGCGGCGGGAAGGTAAATGGCATTTCCATGCGCTCTGGTTTCTGTCACAGTGTTTCGTTGCACCAGAAGCAGTTTAGTCATGCTGGCCACACGACCTGGAAAGCAGTCTGTGGACAAACGCTAGCTCCCTTGGCCTGAAAGCGAGATGAGCGTCGCAACCCCATAGTCCCCTTTGACTGGACTTAACTGTCCAGGGGTCCTTTACCTTTACTTGTGTCCATTTGGGGTTTTGTCCATATGGCACTCACCCAACTTGGATGAATCCAAATACGAGAGAAAGACTCCTATATGATTGCTTTTGGTTGCAATCCTATACACACTTAACAGGAAAGAAATCCCATTGAACTCATTAGGGCTTACTTCTGAGTACAGTGGTACCTCGGGTTAAGAACTTAATTCGTTCTGGAGGTCTGTTCTTAACCTGAAAATATTCTTAACCTGAGGTACCACTTTAGCTAATGGGGTCTCCCACTGCCACCACGCCACTGGAGCACAATTTCTGTTCTCATCCTGAAGCAAAGTTCTTAACCCGAGGTACAATTTCTGGGTTAGGGGAGTCTGTAACCTGAAGCGTCTGTAACCTGAAGCGTCTGTAACACGAGGTACCACTGTAGTGTTCAACACAATTCTATACACATGTCTATTCGGCAATAAGCCCCGCCAAGTTCCATGGAACTCCCACCTAAAGTTTGTATACGATTGTGTAAGATCTGTGATTGGCTTTGGTAATGGACTGAATGAGACCCCAGAAAGTGAAGCTTAATCCATATAAGACTGAGAAACTGTTAATGGGTGGTTCCCTAGGAGGTGGCCTCCTCTGAGTGTGGTTATGCTTCCTCCGAAGGAGCAGGCATATAGCCTGGGAGTAATTCTGATAACACTTGAGGAGCCAGTGACCTTGATGTTGTGGAGTTCCTTCCATCAGCTTTGACTGGTGGTCCAGCTACACCCCTACCTGGGCAGGAATAGCCTAACCTCTGTTGTCTAGGTTGTGAGTCAAGGCCCTGCCCCTGCTTGGAGATATAATAATACACATGGACACAAGCACTTAGGTTAATGGGCTAAGAAGGCCACAACTTTATTGGTTACAGAATATGAGTGGTATTGGCTTAGGCATTGGATCAGACAGACTATACTTGACGCCTGCCCGCTCTGCTGGGAGTCACACAAGGGTTAACAACCAGTAGGGGGAGCTTGTTGATGCAAATTAACAGGAAGCTTTCCCCTAGAGTCACCGGGGGTCGAGCCATGGCTCTAGCCACCACCAGGGCATCGGACAGGAACCACGACCACCAAATTCCTTTAACAGAATACCCTTCAAGGGGAGGGGTAGGTGATGGCCACAACCTCCCCTCTGACACACAATGCGTTTTCCAATGCCTAACCACCAAACCTTACAGAGTTGTGACAATTTGCTATGATGTAGGCGAAAAACCAAGTGGCTGGTGCCAATCTGCCAAGTGGAAAAAAATTCCTACCAGGCCCCCTGGATAACCAGGGCAACCAACCAAAGTCCATAGCAAGGTCAAGAAACGAAGAAAACAACCTAAGGGAGGGTGGGTGGGTGGGTGATTTGAGGAAGCCAGGAACGAGAGTCTGTGTGCCCACAGTCATTCAAATACAGCTAAGCCACGCCCCCACCCAGCCGTATAGGCTGGCTGGTGAGCGTGACACGGGCACAGGACTCAGTGACGCAAGGAGCTGAGTTACGCCCCCTGCGAGCACGGGAAGCAGTTCCCGCTCACAACACCTCCCCTCCGTGAAGAGGAGAGGCCCTGTGGGAACCTCTAGACTTTACTACAATGCATTGTGCATTGAGCTGCCTTTCAATACAGTTTGGAGACTGTAGCTGGTACAGAATTTGGAGCTCAGAATGTTGATCGGGTCAGGACGGTCTGAACAATTTAGAATGCTAGTTTTTGACCTCTAAAGCCTTATGCAGTTCAGAACTCCAATAGCTCAAGGACTGGCCCTCCCCACAAGAACCACCCAGACCCTGCCACCACCATTCGGCCCCTCCAAGGGAGGTTCAGAGGGTGGCAACACAAGATCCGACCTTTTCAGTGAGGTCTCCTCTCTACTTGTGGAAAGCTTTCCCGAAGCAGACATGCTTGACACCATCTTTATCTAATTGTTGGTGTCAGGCAAATACTTCTCTCTTTACTCATTTGTCACTTAATTTGTAGGGTGGCATTGTGACCTTGTAGCAAGGTGGGATCAGTAAGTCTGTTTTATAGGTTTATCTGGGTTTCTTTTAGAAATTTATTGAAAGTTCTTAACTGGTTTTACTGTAAGTTGCTGTGGGTTCCTCTATGAGAAAAGCAGCTAACAAATTTAAGAACGAGGGGAAAAAAAGAGATGATTTCATTCCACATGTAGTTAACTGGTCTAAAAGGTTATTATCTGAAAGTGTGAGAGAATTTGTTTTAATGAATAAATAAATAATACACCAAATAGGCCAGGCAGTTTCCAGTATATCCACATGAGAGCCAGCATCTACAGCAAGACAAATTACTCAAAGCCAAGGGGACTGTTTTGTAGCTACTGAATACTTAATTGCTTCATAGCACTTGTTTTAAATATTCCACACTTAGCAAATATATGAAATGTTATCTTTACAGTGAGTTAGATTGCTGGGCACTTACAGAACCCCAAACTCATGAAAATATACCCTGTAACTTTTGAAATAGATACAGCCAGTGCTTTTTTTCTAAAACAAATGTTTAGGGATACTCTCATTTTCCTACTCATATTGAAATACTGTCCCTTAATGAGGCCAAGCTTAGACTCACAAAATGTTTAGGGGTATGCGTACCCCTGCGTCCCTCCAGAAAAAAGCACTGGATACAGCTGACAATATCAGCATTGTGGGATGGGTTTTAGTAGGTAGGAGAGGATAGATTAACTGCAATTTAACCCTCCACTGAGTTATAATGTGGGTTGAACAGGTTCCATCCTTCGTAGCAAAACTACAGCATGTGTTGTAAAGCTTGTGTGTGTGTTGTGACTTAAGCTACCCTAGCTTTACAAAGCCAGTCTTCCCCAAATTCTCAAATGGGTGGTGATATGGTACAATTTCCTATGTGGTATTTAAACCATTTCAAATTACTAATTCCAGAGCATTTAACAATTTCGAAAATCAAAATGGCTATTTTTTTTAATGGCAAGAAATTCACCCTAATTATTATTTAGTAGAATGCTATCCAAATCCTCATATGTCCATTTAAGTCAATATTTCTTAGAATTAGGTATGTTCCTAAACCACACTTCGGAATTCTGTCTGCTTTCCTTCTCGTAAAGAATATAATTTTGTGCTTTTTCCTGCTGATTTCAGTTTTAAGAAAGCAATAAAAATGTTAGTTTTGCTCTGTGACTAGCTCAGTTGATGCCTCTGGGATTTCCTGACAGGCTGGAATGGAGCCATCATTTTAGTCATCTTCCATGAATCATGAGTGTAATTTATATTTTCAACACAGCTATATTTTTACATATTGGAAAAGTTATTTCTTTTATAGCCAGTAAAGGCTACATAACCATTTCAATGGTTTATCCAGGTTTTCTTCCATTTCTGCAGAACTGTCTCATTTCTGAGAATAAATTATCAAACACAGCTCAAATAATTACTGTTCAGTGCCTTCTCTGTCATATTAAATGTTATACAAGCCACCCTTCTAAAAGTAATATGCTGAATCTGTGCAGCACATTAGTGCTTTTAGAGGGACATGTTTGCCTCTGCCAAAAGTTGTTATTTCCTTGTGACTAATTATAATTTTGGAGCTACAAGTAATTAGTTTTTGTATATGTTGTCATGTTTTATCTTATCCAGTTGATGTTACTGGAGGAATAACTTATATTATCTCCTTGTAAAAACATTTAGGTTGTTCTCTAGTCTAAGCATAATAACTGAATTAACTCACCCAGCCAACATGAGATTCATGCAATTCAGGGCCAAAGACTGCTACTCTCTTGCTCTGTCAAAATTGGAGAAGGTAAGAAAAATATATATCTACATTGAGTTATAATTAAAATATGTTATTTAATGCCTTTCAAAAAGAACTAAGATAAATAATTTTCCAGTTGTTGTTTTTTTAAAAAATGATATTGCACAGAACTGCAAACCTTACCATCATAACTACCAAAGTAATTGTGAGAATATTAATATAAACCATTGTCAGTGGTGCAAATGCATGATTTCATTTATCACACATTAACATTTGCAAATGTTCACAAAATTAGCAAATTTGCAAAATTTGGAAATTTTTAACGTGAAATTCAGAAGACATATTATGGATGTGAAATGTTTTGTCTTAAAATTCAGATTTGAATGTTTTAGGCTTATTGCCATTCTTGATTTTTTAAAAAGAGTTTGGCAGGCTTCAACTACCACATGAATTTTGTCAGTGGTCAAATGTTAATTACCATTACATACTGCCTGTCAAGTGTTGCCAGATTTAGAAAACAAAAAAACAAAAAAAAATACTTGCCAGCATCACATACTTTCCACTATTGTAACCTGTTCATGCAATATATTCAAAATGGAACTCAGCACTCTGGCAGGGTTTTGTGGGGAGTGGGGAGATTGTGTGTGCTAAAATTCTCTGGTTTTTAATACTTCAGGTCCTGATTTTCCAAACTGGAAAGTAATCAACAAGTGTTTTAAGCAGCCTATTTAATTGCAAGAGCAAACAATAATGAGCATTGGAATAATTTTAGCACAGCAGTTCTAAACTGATGTATCAAGTATTAAGTCAATTATTTGTGGAAATTATTGAAGCTAATATATGCACTTTTAATATATGTGCATTCTTTTGGATAAGAGGGGCAATGCTAATTTTGTTCTGAGTTCAAATGTAGCATGCTATCAGAAAACACTCTTCATAATTGCCTTCATTCTGTTTGCTCTCTGTTTAAAATGTCCTTATATACAATTTCATTCATTAGCTATCTCCTAAGAGCCCATTTTTATGGAGTGCAAATATATGCAAGCCATCTATAAGCTATAAGAAAACTTAAACTTATGTTAAATTAGATGTGCATGCTTGAGTGTGTTTGCATTTGTGCATTGAATGGCTGAGAAGTGCCAGGGACTTGGCCATTACAGATTTGAAACTTGAAGAGTGAGAGCATGGCAAGAACTGCAACATTCTCGGGAGTGGTAAAATATATAAACCTTTTCATGTAATATTTTCAGTAATATTTCCATGCGATATATTTTCCATGTAATACCTGCTCCCCACATCAAATGGGGGGCGCCTTTTGTGTGGTCATGTGCAGCCCCCCAGATCCCAGTGCGGTTCCCGGTAGTACGGGCTGGCTTCGCCCTCCCCAGGCTGGATACCTGGAGGTCTCTGCCTACCTCAGCCAATCGCCCAATCCCGCCTGGGGAGGCGTTGCCAGGGGATTGGCCAGGTAGGGGGAGGGACCACCCTGCCCACACGACAGAAGGTGAATCTTACCTGCAATATTTGTAGTAACCAGTCTTCCTTGTAAAACGCAGCATTAGAGAATATACTAAGAAAAGCCCGTCAGTTTCGGTAGAATGCAATTCATCCAACACCAATAAAACTTTTTATTCCATGAAGTAACTCAGTTGAAAGCATCTTAAAAAGCAGTGACATCACCTTGCCGACAAAGGTCCGTATAGTTAAAGCTATGGTTTTCCCAGTAGTGGTGTATGGAAGTGAGAGCTGGACCATAAAGAAGGCTGATCGCCGAAGAATTGATGCTTTTGAATTATGGTGCTGGAGGACACTCTTGAGAGTCCCATGGACTGCAAGAAGATCAAACCTATCCATTCTTAAGGAAATCAGCCCTGAGTGCTCACTGGAAGGACAGATCCTGAAGCTGAAGCTCCAATACTTTGGCCACATCATGAGAAGAGAAAAGACCCTGATGTTGGGAAAGATGGAGGGCACAAGGAGAAGGGGACGACAGAGGACGAGATGGTTGGACAGCGTTCTCGAAGCTACCAGCATGAGTTTGACCAAACTGCAGGAGGCTGTGGAAGACAGGAGTGCCTGGAGTGCTCTGGTCCATGGGATCATGAAGAGTCGGACACGACTAAACAACTAAACAACAACAACTCAGTTGAAAATGCATATTGAGATATTATTATTATTATTATTATTATTATTATTATTATTATTAATTATATTACACTACACTATAGTTAGGGTGGCCACCTCTCCTGTATAATACACGATTGTCCCGTATTGCAGTGTAAAATGCTGCATCCTGTATTGGTACAGGTCTATCTTGTATTTGAGGTTTTCTCTCTTTCTCTCTCTCTGCCAAGTTAGGAATTCTCTCCAAATGTGTCAGGGAATGGTCTGAAGCAGGGAGGGAGTGCCTTCCCATGCAGAACAGCTTCTCTCAGAAAAGGAGCTCGAGGGGGAAGATTCACTCCCCTTCCCTGCAGCTGTCTCAGAAGCTGAGACAGACTTAGACACAGAGCGGTTTAGGCAGGAGTTGCCTAGCTACGAGATAATGGCAAGTGGAATGGAAGGGAGGGAACAGATAGCAGAGATGTCATTGGAGAGGACCCTCCATCCGCATGAACTAAACGGTTGTACTGTATTAGAGAACAAAGGATGCGGAGAGGAGGCATAACTTCCCGTTGGCACCTCGGCTGTTGCAGAAGACGAAAGCAGGAGGATTTAGAGTAGCCAACTGCTCTCCTTGGGAAGGGATGTGAATTTTTCCTTGCATCCCGATGCCTGAATAAAAGAACTATAAAATATAAACTGCTCGTTAATTCTTATCTGTGAAGTTACCAGAGAGGGAGGCAGACTCTCCACACATGACAGCATGTGTTTGAAAGGGTGTGTGAAATAATAATAATAATAATAATAATAATAATAATAATAATAATACCCTGCCCATCTGGCTGGGTTTCCCCACCCACTCTGGGCAGCTCCCAACAGAATATTAAAATCACGATAAAACATCAAACATTAAAAACTTCCCTAAACAGGGTTGCCTTCAGATGTCTTCTAAAAGTCAGATAGTTGCTTATACATGAAAGGCTCTGGGTAGCCAAGCACAGGCACATTTACAAATTCATGTGTATGTGCACATCTCTCTGTGTGTGACCAGTTCCAGAGGGACCTATTAGACTGCAATAGATTGTAATGGATTGCTTTGAAGTCACTTCAGCACCAAATGAAAAAACAAAATCTCCCTGCAACCGCCCCACCCTGCCCTATATCTTGCCAGAACAAAGGTGGCAACTCTAAACGGTAGTTCTTGAAAGTATGATGTTGAGCCTTGTTTGGCCTACATAGGGAGGAAATTCTAGAAGGATGGGGGCAGAATAGACACAGTTCTGCTCCCCCACCTTGCGAAAACTTTGAATGCTATTTTGGAAGGAAAACCTGAAAAACTAGGGAAATCCTGGAAAAGTTGCTTAATTGACTTCCTGCCTAGTCTCTAATTCCACATGGCGACAAGTGGAGACATTAGGTGAAACAAATAAGCTTCTTTATCATGTGGGGAAAGTCGCTGCAGTTAGTTCCCCCTTCCATTCGTTTCACCTTTACCAGTCACCACAGCCCATTTTGTTGCAGGTGTAGCTGTAGTTCATTAAGCTTCAGAGAACTCCCTTAGGCAAAATGAAATGCAATTAAAATTTGAGAGGAAATTGTCTTATGTGGTCCATTGTACAGCTGATTGTTAATTCCTCTGCTATGCTCCCCCCTTTACAAAGGGACTCTAAAAATGAGGCAGTTGCCTGCAGCTAAAGCGTACAAACATACATGGAAAATTGACTTCGTGGCTTAATGGGTTTCTGAAGCAAGAAATCCCTGAGTCACAGGAGAACTCCATCTGCTGCTACAGCTGCAACTTCCCTTGTTTTTCCTCTTTGGAAATAGCTAAGCAATCACAGTTGGCATCTGAACAAGCAAGAGCCCTTTGCTCAGCAGAAAAATGTGAAGATGAAAAACACGGCAACCATATGCCGAAGTCAAACTCTATCCATTCTGGTTTCTCCATGAAAATTTAAACTCAAGAAAGCCTCCATACAGCATCCTAATAGCTAGGAAATGTTTTGCAATTAAGGAGTAGGGAAATTGGCTGCCTAAGCATGTGTTCATTGCTTTCACTGAAGACTGGGTGCAATATTTGCATAATGAAGCTTCTTAAATCCATTCTGTTTAGTGTAATTTAAATCAGGAGTGGGGAACCTTAGGGTTTTGAGGGACTCCAACTACCACCAGTCCCAGCTAACATGGCCAAAGGTTAGGGACGGAGGAAGCTATAAGTCCAAAAAACATCTGGAGGGCCACAGGTTACCCATCCCTGATTTAAGTAATCTAAGACCTAGTTCAGAATCACAGCACTTGGTTACTGTACACTAGATAATCAGCACTTGTATACTGTATGTAAACTGACTCCATTGAGACGTGAGGTTCTGTCTCTGTTGTAACGTCTCTTCTGTTTTGTTGAGACATGTGAGTCATTTGTTGATGTTGCAGTCATCAAGTGAAGAGCACATATCTGTGAATCAATTTTTAACTGCTTGCAGGATTGCAGCCACTGTCCTTGTGCTTACATACCCTCCAACATTTCTCCAACATTTTCTCATGAAAATAAGGATGCCCTGTTCGATAATAATAGTAATAGCAGCAGCAGCAGCAACCACAACAACCACAACAATTTTATTATTTGTACCCCACCCATCTGACTGGGTTGCCCCAGCCACTCTGGGTGGCTTCCAACATATATAAAAATATAAAACATTTTTTTTAAAAAATCCCTATATAGGGCTGCCTTCAGATGTCTTCTAAAGGTTGCATAGTTACTTATGTCTTTGGTTCAGGGGTCGCATAACTCCATGCCTTCCAACATTTCTCTGATGAAAATTATGGGATCAAATCAGAAACTGGGACGGCTTCTGTAAATCCAGGACTGTCCCTGGAAAATAGGCACACTTGGAGGGTCTGTGCTTACATTTTAGAATTCTTTCTGTTATAGTTAAGAACGCTTTATCTGAATGGGAATATTTTCTAGTTTCATTTTGCAATGTCACTCTCTTCCAATATAAAATCACACACATATGTATCTTGATCCAGTCCTTCTTGTGTAAAGCACTCACCCATGGAGGGACCACAGAGGCTGATGTTCCCCTCTTCCCCTCAGCATACATCCATGGGCATCCTGTGTGCTAGGTGGTTACAGGAAATGGGAGACCCTGACCACCACTATTATTTCTTTGTGGTCAAATAACATGAATTCAATGGGACGTGGGTGGTGCTGTGGTCTAAACCACTGAGCCTTGGGCTTGCCGATCAATAGGTTGGCGGTTCGAATCCCCATGGTGGGGTGAGCTCCCATTGCTCAGTTCCAGCTCCTGCCAACCTAGCAGTTCGAAAGCACGCCAAAAAGTACAAGTAGACCTGTATACCCGAAGGAGCATCTCCACCCCCATCATTCAGCCCGGACACTGAGATCCAGTGCCGAGGGCCTTCTGGCGGTTCCCTCATTGCGAGAAGTGAGGTTACAGGGAGCCAGACAGAGGGCCTTTTCAGTAGTGGCACCCACCCTGTGGAACACCCTCCCTTCAGATGTGAAGGAAATAAGCAGCTATCCTATCTTTAAAAGGCATCTGAAGGCAGCCCTGTTTAGGGAAGTTTTTAATATTTAATGCTGTATTGTTTTTAACAATCAATTGGGAGCCACCCAGAGTGGCTGGGGAAACTCAGCCAGATGGGCGGGGTATAAATAATAAATTATTATTATTATTATTATTATTATTATTATTATTATTATTATTATTATTATTATTATAGATTAATAGGTACCACTCCGGCGGGAAGGTAAATGGCGTTTCCGTGTGCTGCTCTGGTATCGGTGTTCCGTTGCGCCAGAAGTGGCTTAGTCATGCTAGCCACATGACCCGGAAAAACTCTCTGTGGAGCAGACAAACGCTAGCTCTCTCAGCCTGTAAAGCGAGATGAGCACCGCAACCCCAGAGTCATTTGCGACTGGATTTAACTGTCAGGGGTCCCTTTATCTTTTAACATGAGCTCTGAGCTTATGAGCCTTGACTGAGGTTAGTCTACCTTAGGAGGTAGACTAGTCTGAGATTTCCCATCAATGCCTTGTGTGGTTCTCATGTACATATGCTGAAGGAAGAGAGTGGGAAGGTTTTGGTATGCCCTATACTCTCTGTAGATATCTTTCCACACATGGCAGCTAAGTCTAAAATATTTATAATATTAAATATACTTATTGAGGAGCAAGTGGGTAATTAACTTAAAAAGTAGTTCAGCTGCCTGAATTAGTTCAATAACTGAGGAGGAAACATTGGGAGATGACATCTATTTCACATAACTAGTGAAACGGAATTTCCCATGCCACTCGGAGAACTTCCTGACATTTACTAGCTCTGTAACTTGGAGATCTAACGAAAAGCATTCTAGGATTCTTCTCGGATCCCTTCTAAAAAGGCTAAGTAACCACTGGAATATTTATTGGGATGCAAGTTTCTGTGTACCAGAGCATAGGTCATCTAATGCATAAAGCGATCCATAGTTAAAAGTAGAAGTTGGCAAATGTGTTCCCTTTTTTACTCTTCAATATATGGCAACCTAGAGCTGAATAAATCAACTGCTAAAAATAATAGTAATAGTCAACTCTCTCCTTTCAAAAACAAACAGTAAGCTTCCTATAAGCTCCAACATTCATCTCCCCTTCCTTGCCCAACTCTTCATGTTTTACCATTAAAACTTAATTCATTTCCCATCAATTAGAGAAGATGAGAAATAAGTTAAACATTGTTGCCAGTTTGCTAAAGTCCATTGTTAGCCTGAGGCATTTAGTCCTCAGTCTGTTGATTCCACTGTTTGTGTAGTTGTTTTCTAAAAGGCTTTTATGCAAAATAATTGTAACATAAAGATCAAAATGAATCACACCCAAATATTTTAAGCAGCCTTATGCAAATATTTCATATTTCAATATGCACATAATTTAAGTTTGTGTTTAAAACATGAGTGAGACACAAGAAGTGGAATACATTTACCTAATTCATCCTTTCCAAAACAATATGCAAACTGAAACGTGACCATCCTTCAAAATTCACACTTTGGTGAATTTTGCAATGCAGTTCTCCTGCCAAACAATGTGTACAAAAATGAACGCATCTGAGGTAAAGTTTGAATATGAATGCATATGTTAGTGAAAATAATGTTCCAAAATGCACTGCATATGGGAAAATAAAAATATTACAGAAAATATGGTTTGCAAAGATGTGTATATTAGGCAAACCTGCATACAAAATTGTTGGCTTTGTTTATTACGTGGTTACTTTAGACTTCCTTCAAACTGTCAAAAAGGCACCAACCTTTGTAACTTGAAATTCTACATAAATGTAATCAACAAATTTGTTGAAACAAGGAGAGACGCTTGCCTTTTTTGGTTAAGCTAGCCAAACATGGTTCCCAACCGTAAATGTTGGAACTCCTTTGGGCCTGTCTCAGAGGGGGGCATTAATGGGGGGAAAGCCTTGGTAGAGGGTAGCCCCACTAACAGTTACAGCTCACCATGTGAATCCATTGGATTATTCCACCCATTGGTCATCAGTTTGGCACTGGCTGGGAGAGAAGAAGACATTCTGGAGTGCACAGAAAATGTCTCAGTGAAATGTCAACCTGTAGTGCAGGGTCTCCCAAAGTTGGATCTCCAGCTGTTTTTGGACTTAATCCCATAATCCCTGCCCACTGATCCTGCTAGCTATGAATTATGGGAGTTGTAGTCCAAAACATCTGGAGACCCAACTTTGGGAAACCCTGCTATAGTAGAACATAAAATTTCCATTCTAGGTCAGACTAATCTCCCAAGCTCACTCAGCATCATTTGTAGGATCCACAGGGAAGTTCACAAGCAGACTTTGAGGGTAATATCCATTTTCTACTGAAACTCCTTATCTGGTAACCAGTGGCACAGAGTCTTCAAAGCTGGAGCTGGAGCTGAACAGATCTCAGAAGTCCTACAGCTAGGCTCTCTTCTGTAAGAGAACACACACAAACTTGAATCTCCTGCGGTCTTTCCACTTTCAGAGGCTTCTACTGTGAAATATGTAGGAGGACAGAACGATCTGGTTCCAAATAATTAAAGCTGCTGTGGTGGCCTTCACAGTGCCAAGGAGTAAATTGTATCTCTATCTCCGTGCAACTTGGATGATCAATTAAAAATGCATGAGAGCGATTACTGCCGCAATTCAAAAAGTATCTGTTTGCCACAAATCTCGGTGGACAAGGCCAGAGTTAACATCCAGAGCCATGTTTCATTATTCATAAAGCAGATGTAAACTTGAATGCTAGTCAATTGACATGTTAGTGCTGTGATAACATTTGCAATTCCGTAATTATGGGCAACCTGTTTTTTTTTAAAAAAAAAAAACTGTGGGAGTTTTTGGACGGGTTTTTTGTTCATTCCTTCTAACAGGGAAATATTAACATTTACTTTACCAGAATGGAGGATTAGAGGATGTTGATCTTGGATGAGGAAGAGCTGAATTTACATCAGCTCTCAGCCAGTGCCTCAGGGAGTGATCTTAGATAAGATGGCTTTATCTCAGCCTCCTCTCATGCAAATCTATCTCACAGGGTGGTTGGGACAAATTATGAGATAAGAACAGCACACTAAGACGGAAAACAATGGGCATTTGTACTGACTGACAACAAAGACTCACAAGAAAAGTCATTGGTACACAGCCCTACAGGGGGAAGGAATTGCCACATATATGATTAAGCGGCTATTAGCTTGGCAGAGATTTGTTGAGAAAGATAAGAGCTCCAGCTGCTATGTTGTGTGGATGCCATTTTCTCTCAGCTTTGTAGTGGAGCAGGAGGCTCAATTCGGGACACGGGTGGCACTGTGGTGTACACCACTGAGCCTTGGGCTTGCCGATCCGAAGGTCGGCGGTTCAAATCCCCATGGCGGGGTGAGCTCCCATTGTTCGGTCCCTGCTCCTGCCAACCTAGCACTTCAAAAGCACGTCAAAGTAGATAAATAGGTACTGCTCCAGCGGGAAGGTAAACGGCATTTCCATGCACTGCTGTGGTTTCGCCAGAAGCGGCTTAGTCATGCTGGCCACATGACCTGGAAAAACTGTCTGCAGACAAACGTTGGCTCCCTCGGCCAGTAAAGCGAGATGAGCACCGCAACCCCATAGTCGTTCGCAACTGGACTTGACTGTCAAGGGTCCTTTACCTTTATCTTTTAGGAGGCTCAGTTGCTTTCTTGGACAGCAGGAGCAATGGTGTTCTGCGATGGCTTAGTACTTGCAAGTTTTGTCAGCTTGAGGTGTTAGAGGACTGGTCCGACCTTGTATATGATTCTTACGTTGGGTAACCCAATGTCACCTAGTTGGCTCCATGGAAGATCAGAGGCATGCAAACCCAGTTCTCTCCAGCCTAAGTCCAACATATTAACCAGTGCACCAACCTTTGCCAGCTCCCTATTTTCCAACTGTTAGCCGATCCTGATAAACTGAACGCTCCCATGGTGCCTAGCTATGGGAGCTGTTGCAATGAACTCCTCCAGTCCAAAACTAATAGCAATACTGCTGTTCTCTTTATATGATGAAAAGTATTAGGTGGTCTTTTAGGTTGGAGTCCCATAACACCTTATTTATTTAAACACATTTATTGTGGCATAAGCTTTTGTGGACAGTAATATCTGTCATCAGTTGCATGACATGTTATGCCTAGTTGCCAGGTGTATATGGATGGGTGCATTGTGGGGGTGGAGAAAAACAGACAAACATCATGAAGTGCAAAAGAGAAGAAAAAGACACAGGACAACTCAGCGGAAGTTTAAATGTTAAATGTTTAAATGTTTAATGCACAAAGTATAGTGACTATTCCAGTATTATGACATAGTTTTGTGCTGTCCTTTCAATTTAACATTTCTTTGTAGGAGAATTGAACTTTTAGGTAACACAACAGGAGGTATTTATTGGCCAATCTGTATAATGGGAAGAGATTAGAGTCTCGAATAAATGCTCTTGCCAGTTGAGGAGCTAAAGTGATGGGAACTCTCAAAAGAAAAAGTTGTCCCCAAACTGTTGAGACTAAGCTTTTCATCTTGAAAGTTTAGTGAGAGTGTATAGTAGTTTAACGGTGATGACAGAACCTGTACATGTGTGTAGGCACTCCTGTGTATGCAGATGCAAGGACAATCTCTCAAAAAATGGAGGGTCAGAAGGAAATAAAATCCATTTGAGAGCTGGCACTGCATTTCTCCAAGTAGTGTTTTAATGAATGAATCTGCAGCAGCATTAGAGGTTTACTTTGGCAGAATGCTTCCTGTGGGAAGCCCCAGTGTGCCATTCACTTAATGTTTGGAAGTGTTTACCGATTCTTTTCTCTCCCTCTCTCTCATCTTTTTCTCCCACCCACCCCTCTTCCCCATTTGAACAGAAAGAACGAGAGAAGGGCTCCAATCTGGCATTCATGTTTCGGTTGCCCTTTGCTGCTGGTAGAGTTTTTAGTATCAGCATGTTGGACACCCTGCTGTATCAGGTATCGTGAAGGACAGAATTTATTCCTTTTCTGAATTCATACTAGCACCCCAACCCCATACTAACATCATAACTCAGTGGTCTACCCCAACATCGGGATCTGTGACATTGTGCCAGAATGCTAATGCCGTTTCAAAATGTCATGCTGTTCACCCTGAGAAAGCAAAGAGACAACAATAACAAGCAATTTATTGCATGCTGCAAAACATAGAGGAAAAGCTGATACTTCTGGGATGGGATTGATGCTGAGCTGAGAACAGCTAGCTAGCTACCCATCTCAAAAGTTCTTACGCCATTTACAGACCCGGCTGCATTCATACAGCCCATCACATACTAATAATTGTATGTTGTATAGTACATCACCATATACAATACTTTGCAGAGTTTATGCTGAGTGCTAGCCATTATCTAAAAATCCTTGATATTGGGGGGGGGGGGTTGGAAGGGAATGACCGCTCCCCGCTTAAAACAGGGGGCACCCTTTGCGTGGACGCGTGCAGCCCCTAGATCTGGAGCGGCTCCAACAGCATAGGCTTGGCTTTGCCTTCCCTCAGGTGGGATACCTGGAGGTCTCCGCCTACCTCAGTCAGTTGTCCAATCCCACCTGGGGGAAGCGTTGCCAAGGAGACCAGGCCAGGTATGGGAGGGATTACCTGCCCACACAATAGAGGAAGGGAATTGGAGATGTGATGGAACCTAGGATTGCATACTTTGCTATTGTCCCCATTCTTTGAGGGAGCATGGCAAACAATTCAAAAGGTTGCTATGGACAAAGAAAAATGTGTTTCTGCAAACACAGTAGTTGTATAAAGCTCTCAAAAAGTAAGTGCATCATTAGTTGTGAAGCTGGTCTTCCCTCCACAAAGTAAATATCCACTGCAAAAAAAAGCAATATATGTGTTTACCTATTCTGTTTAGGAATGTTGATTGCAGTGGTACTTCTGGTTAAGAACTTAATTTGTTTTGGAGGTCCGATCTTAACCTGAAACCGTTCTTAACCTGAGGTACCACTTTAGCTAATGGGGCCTCCCGCCACTGCCGTGCCACCGGAGCATGATTTCTGTTCTCATCCTGAAGCAAAGTTCTTAACCTGAGGTACTATTTCTGGGTTAGCAGAGTCTGTAACCTTAAGTTAGCAGAGTCTGTAACCTTAACCCGAAGCGTTTGTAACCCGAGGTACCACTGTACTCTGATATATACTAAAGTACTTTTCTTTTTAAAACTTGCAGTCCTTTGTTAAAGATTACATGATATCTATCACAAGACTTCTGCTGGGCTTAGATACTACACCAGGTTCTGGCTTTCTTTGTTCTGTAAGTATTTTTATTTAATCCCATATAATTAAGTTTGTTGATACTTTGGTTGTTTCTTCATTTGTTTTTCATATTGCATTTTCTCCCTAAGAGTAGCTGTCTGATTGCTTTTGGTACAGAAAACAATATTAACAAAAATAGGTGCAAGGCATTCATTTTTGCTTAATGGCAAAGCAGCAAATTGGACTTCTCCCTGTGTTCTCTTCCAAATCTGTTCTCTGAAGCAGATATTGATTTCAGGGGGTGGGGACAACCTCCCACATTGAACAGGTAGAAGTCCTTTCTGCTAACGGGATGACTTCATCGGATACAGTCTCAAGTGCTTTATGAGGCGAAGGGGATTTATAGAAACTGACCCCATACATGAAAAATTGATTCAGCAATTATTTTTATTAATATTCTCCAGATGGTGCAAAGTTATATACAGTTCTGAATTGATTTATCTACAAAGTCTAAAGAGATAGTGTAGCCTAATATGTATGGTGAGCAACTGGGATAAGTCGTTTGTATGCTGCAACAATTGTGTTAATATATCATTTGAGTAAATAAAACGTCTCCAAACAGTCAGGCTCTTTTTGTTGCTGCTGTTGTCTAGATGAAAATCACAGAAGATGATTTGTGGATCAGAACGTACGCCAGGCTCTACCAGAAGCTTTGTTCTTCTACGGGGGATATTCCTATTGGAATCTATAGAACCGAATCTCAGAAACTTGCAACGTCTGAGGTATGGATGGGTTACAGACAAGTTCTGATCAGGAATGTTTCAGAAACATTACTTAAGTAATTTGCAATGAACAGTGACAGAGTGGTTTCACTTAACTTATGTTTTGCTCACCTTTCTTTCATCTCTGATTCACACTTTCTGCTAGAGTTTCAAAACAACAGTGCTGTTTTGAATCTATAAATGTAAAATGTGAGAGGGCATCACACATCTTCAAACATTTTGAAACCTGCACTGGATATAATTCAAACAAATTCAGTTTGCTGTTGCTCCTGACCCCTGTTCACTATTTGTTTAGAGAATTTAGTTCTAAAGCTGGCCCAATATCCCACACATGTATTGTAGTAGTTAAGTTCCCAGTGATCATTTGGGGAGAACAGCAGATTGAAGGTGAGAAACTAGCTATTTTTCATTTTATTATTGCCACTGCATTGTGTCATCATCCAAAGACACACCCCACATTTGTTATGCCATTGGTTGTGCTTCTTCAACTTCTCCATTGCAAGTTTAAAACTCTTTCACATGTGTCACTGCAACCTGAATCAAAGAACTGTCAAAATGCAAGGGGTACAAAGTTCGTTGTAATAAAACCTAGATACAGACCCACATTAAAAGAATCATGAGAATTGCTTCTGGCAAGATCTCTGAAAGACCAATACATATGTTTATGTTTGCCCACCAAAGTGTGTGCCAAGGAAGGATGCAAATTCTGACATAAAGTTACTATAAAACCAGCCCTGATACTTGGAAACAATTTGCTTGATTGCAGATCTTCAGCTTTGTTTCATTCTAGGGATATGTGAAATTCTCCTGGCCAATTTAGTGAAATTCCTCAGATACCGTACCTTTGCCCAAGCTACAACCTTCTGTTTTGCCTCAAATTTAGTTACAGGGAAAATTCAACAACAGCTTTATAGCTTTTAACAAATTCAGCAATCAACACTTACGAGAATTTATTATTTTATAACTGTGTAACCCTGAGGAGTGCGTTAGTAATTTCTGTTGAAATCATAGGCTATGATTTTTGTTGGAATCATAGACCTCTTGTAGCTGGAAGAAATCTCAGTATCATTGCTTCAGTTTTGTGTGCTGAATAATAATTTTGGCCTGGTTCAAACAGAAGGTAAGGTAGTGGAACTATGTAAGAAGAATTAGATCTTATTTGCCTGGAGCACTATCTTATTAGTTGGTAACTTATATTAGTTGTGAATGCTTAAATCTCATTGAGTGGAAAATACTATGGCATTAAAATATGACAGTGTGATATGTGAAAACATGGATCAGGCTCACATTATCCTTATGTAACAGAAACACTTATTTGTATATCAGAATAAAGCTTGACTACCATGGAACTTAATTGAGGAATCTGTTTTCTCAAAACCTTGTGAAAATGTTAAGTAATTCTATACTTCTAAAGCATGAGAAACAGCTTGTAAAGCATAGGTCTATTCATTTAAGTCCATTTTTGTTTAAAAAATTAAGTAGTCCTGCAGTACACCTCTGTTTTTGTTATAATTTACAGTAAAATAAATTTGCACAAATTTTCTGGTATGCAATTGGCATGAATGTATTTCCAACAGCATAACATGTGACTCTGCCATTTATTACATTCTTAGTTATATTCACATTCAGTTATGATGGCCATTAGGCCCATCGTTACTTAGAATCCACAATTTTTCATAATGCGAATTTGTGGAACAGAAATTGAAAGTTGCGGATATGTAGAGTTTTTTTTAGTTTGTTTTTATTTTAAAGAGAGAGAACTTTCTGTGCCTTGAGGAGTCACTAATCAAGTTATAAAACAGGAACACTGCATAAACATTATCTAACACAAAAGAATAGGGATTAAATATTTTGTTGCTTGGGCTAGGGGTGGTGTGAGGCTTGTTCCGGAAAGTTTTGTCACAAAAAAAGCTGGTCCCATTTTGAGCTAGCTGCACCTCTTTCAATCTGGGCCTGACTCAAAATGAAATGCAATTTTCTGTCATGGCTTCCCTGATGTCATTACATTTCTGGGACTTGGTCCAAAGTCGCTTGGCTTAAAATGGAACCATGTGTACATTTTACAGCAAAGGAGACCCCTTGCAGGACATCTGGTGTCAATCTGAGCCCATCCTCAGACAGATGGAGGGAGCAGGTAGGAAAGCAAGGAGTGGCCCATCACTTGGGCTTATCAAGTGTTAATATTGAACTTTTGACAGAAATGCTTGAAAAGCTCAATTGATTTTGGGAGTGGGCAAGAGTGGCTTTGTACATCCCTGACTTGTGCTGGCCAAATGTGTACTGGTGACACCAAACTAGTTTGTTTGCTGCTTTTCTTTAACAGGATAGTCAGATAACAAGGGAAAATGACAAAGAGAAAGTTAGATGGGAAAAGAGCACCTGGAGAGAGATACTGTAAAAATAATAATAATCAACCGTGGTTTCTATTTTGCAGGTTAGGATTAAAGGTGAGTCTCAGCTCTGTAATGGTTGAAGACTAACCATTAATTGACCAATTTCTAATAAATATTTTATTCACTCAATATAACTAAAGTCTTTGTATGAGATCCACAAATCTGGCTTTAGGACTTCATATAATGATGTCCATTGACTTTTTTGCGGGGAGGGTTTGTACATTATATATGTACTTGAGTTACATGGAGTGAATAGAATGTTTTTATATATCTATAACTTACCTTACCAAATAGGATGGTCAAGGGCAACTTGGGAAACAATTCCTTATGTGAGTCCCACATTCATTTGTTCAAACGATTGCAAATTGAAATTGCAAGAATATTTTACACTACACACACAGCTAGCCATGCATTTATTTGTACAATCCCAATATTGTGATCACTACAAATTGTCTGTCTGTATTCATTGTTTGGACACTTGTTTGAATGGTGTTCTGTTTTCTTTCCCCTTCGCCTGACCCCCCTCACTTTGTATCAGTCTCGAGAAATGGCTTCACAAGTAAGTATTTGTCAAATGTTTCCATATGCCCAGTCTTGGCCAGGAACAGCTTACCCTGGGGGAGGGCCTAATCTCCCCATCCAAGACCCCACCAATTTTGTCAGCAGTGACAGAAATATATTAGACACAGTACTGTTGTGTGTGAAGCCCAGTGCCCTATTGTGGCATCTCCTTCCAAGTTATCAGATAAATTATCTGATGAGAGGAGTGGGTTCAATAACACCTCCTCTTCACCTGGTATATATAGGTCAGCTGAGAAGGTGGAGGCCCTGTTTATGTATGTGTGCAAGCATGTGTCATGTGTGTGAGAGTGTGTCTGTGATGTGAGAGTGTGGAACAGCCACTCCCTTTCTGGTGGCCCCCAGAGAGTTGGCCATGGGTGCATGCCAGCCTTGAGCTAAAGAAAGAAAATAGTGAGCTGTTAGATGAAAATCAGAAATCACAGTGAATCAATAGTACTTTTTGTATAGGTAAATTAAACAATTTCTAGCCAAAGATAATACAAATTGTTTGAGGGTCCAATTTAAAGTACTGTTTTTGACCTTTAAAGCCTGTGAACCGCCCTGAGACCTGCAGTTATAGAGCAGTATATAAATTTTATTTATTATTTTTAAGAATTGCTTGGAACCACAAAAACTAAAGGATCACATTCCCCATATGAAACTTTTCAGATCTGGATAATGTCATCTGAGTCCCGTTTCTGTGAGCTACCTCAGATGTAGGTTCAGAGGGTGATAATGAGAGAACAGAGCTTTTCTGTAGTAGCCTCCATTCCTTGTTTATGGAATGCTGTCCCCAGAGTGGCCTGCCAGGCACCAACTTTGTAATCATTTCAGCACCGGGCAAAGATGTTTTGTTTTTCTGGGCATTTGGACAGTCCCTATGCCACTATGTTAAATTGCTGTATTCTTTTGTATTCTTTACTTGCGGGGAAATCGCTTTGGAACTTTTTAGTGGAAAGTGATATACAAATTTAATAAACCGACTTAAGGGGATGTGTTAATACTGCAATCTAGTAATTGCATATAGTCCTGATTGTGTATAATACAGACCACAGGGCATTCCAAAATGAGACATTCTATCTAGTGGTTTTATAGAATTATGAATGTTGTGTGCATTCGTTTCATTTATAATATAAGCCAGTCCTCAGAATTATATCACACTCTGAATGTGACCAGGGAACTCTGTCCCATATATCACCACCTATGGGAAAACGAAAAGCATAGGAATTCATTGAAACCTTATTGCTCTTGTATTATATAGGTTCTCCTATTATGAACACACACCCGATCAGTGATAACAAAATGCCATGCCTGTCATTATATTAATATATCATTGTGAATGTGGAAATTGCGCCAAACTGGCCTATGTTCTTGTACTATTGTAGCTTCCACTCTGTTTTGCCCAGTGCTTACTCATTCTGACCCTCACATGGAATAGTAGATACATGAGCCTAAGGAACATGTGCTCACCAGCTTCTTTGATCTCCTGATGCAGCAAAGGCTTAGAGCCAGGGCAGTTGGGCTGTGCCACTTGGTTGTGGACCTTCAGGGGCCCAACGTAAAACTGAATCTGGTTCTGCAACAGGTTCAGGAATCTGAATAGTCTCCCTCTGATGAACAAACTTCTAGCTTGTTCCATTGTTTCCATTGCCATTTCTCAGACTCTGCTTGCTGTGAACCTATTGCACTTGTATGCTGAATGCAGATGTGTTGTTGGAACAGGCAAAAGTAAAAGTGAGGTGCAAACCCAAATGAATGAATATGCCAAAGTATTTGGGCCTGATAGCCTTGGCGAGATTTAGCCACCACGTTCATGTTCTGCCCTTTATTTTTCTTCTGCATACTCTTTCACCAACACCATGCATTTTGTGCAATATGGCCTTAAGTGATTCCATCCCAACAAAGTTCTTCCTACAATTGTCTAAAGGTTGGTCCAATGAGTTTCGCCAAAGAAATTCATAGCTTTTCTTTTGCATGATTCATATCATGGGTCTACTGTGGCAAATATTGGCTGTATTGAATAGTGGAACTGGAGGCAGGGAAATGAAAGGGAGGGGAGAGTTATTTTTTAAAAAATGATAAATGGGAAAAGCATTTTCAAAAGGATTTAATTTCTTGAATGTTTTGGTGTTGTTGTTTTTAGTCTCAAATTTCCATCAGTGTGGAAGAATGGGAGGACACTAAGGATAATAAAGAACCGTTTAACTGCCGTAGCAACCATCGTAACTCAACATCGAGTGATCAGTCAGACCATCCTTTGCTGCGACGGAAAAGTATGCAGTGGGCTCGGCGGCTGAGCCGAAAAGTGCCAAAGCACTCGGGGAAAACTGCAGAGAAAATCAGTCAGCAAAGAATGAATCTTTACAGAAGGTCAGAAAGGCAGGAACTTGCTGAACTGGTGAAAAACAGAATGAAACATTTGGGACTTTCAACAGCAGGATACGGTAGGACATTCCTCTCTAAAGATAGATGCAACTTTCATTTTATGTAGCAATGCATTGGATGAAAGAAAGTGGCCGCATTCCCTTGCCAAAGGCTCGTCAGTGAACTTTAGAAATAGTGGAATAAGAGGGCAGACCCCCTGATAGATAAATAGCTCTAGAAAGCAGGGAATAGGTATGAATGGACAGTTCTTTCAGTGGAGAGAAATAAGGTCCCTTAAAACTATGTATTGGGCCAGGTGCTACTTCATTTCTTCATCATTTTTCTGGAATTAGTGATAAGCAAAGAAATGGCCAAGTTTCTGGAATACACCAAATTATTCAGGTGAAAACCGAAGCAAAATATGTTTCTTGTGAAGAAAATGAAGATCTGGCGAATATTTCAAATTTGGTAAGGTAAGGGTAAAGGGACCCCTGACCATTAGGTCCAGTCGTGACCGACTCTGGGGTTGCGGCGCTCATCTCACTTTATTGGCCGAGGGAGCCAGAGTACAGGTTCCGGGTCATGTGGCCAGCATGACTAAGCCGCTTCTGGCGAACCAGAGCAGTGCACGGAAACGCCGTTTACCTTCCTGCCAGAGCAGTACCTATTTATCTACTTGCACTTTGATGTGCTTTTGAACTGCTAGGTTGGCAGGAGCAGGGACCAAGCAATGGGAGCTCACCCCGTTTTGGGGATTCGAAACGCTGACCATTGGATCGTCAAGTCCTAGGCTCTGTGGTTTAACCCACAGCGCCACCCGCATTGGTAGCCACTTTCAAATCATTGCTAGGTTTCTGTACAGGGTCATCATTTTTCTTTTAAAAAACAAATAAACATTTTTTTTAACTAAAATGCTTATAAAAGGATCAATGATAATTCGTTAAATATAGCTTTCTCAGTTCATGTAATTATAAGAGCTGGAAGGCACCACAAGAGTAATCTAGTCCAGAGATTCCAAATTGGTGGTTTGCAGACCCCCCCATGTGGTCTGTGGCACTATTCATATAACAAAATCTACCACAGAAATAGAAAAAAAATCAAAAGTAGGGGGCCCATGGCCTGGCTTTTGAAAAACAGGAGGTCCACAGTACTTAGCTAATTGGGAACCACTGATCTAGTTGAACCCCCTGCAATGCAGAAATCTTGTGCCCAATGACCCTGAGATTAAGAGTCTTGTGTTCTACCGACTTTCAGAAGCTATCATGCTTTCATAAATAGTATAATAGAGTAATATTCAACCATTTCAGAACAGGACCAACCTTTTGTTCCTCCGTGAAATACAACGTGGGACATACTTTCATTGATGATCAAATATTTTATACAGTAGTACCTCGGGTTAGGGATGTGGGTGGCGCTGTGGGTTAAACCACAGAGCCTAGGACTTGCTGATCAGAAGGTCGGCAGTTCAAATCCCTGTGATGGGGTGAGCTCCAGTTGCTTGGTCCCTGCCCCTGCCCACCTAGCAGTTTGAAAGCACACCAAAGTGCAAGTAGATCAATAGGTACCGCTCCGGTGGGAAGGTAAACGGCATTTCCGTGCGCTGCTGTGGTTCTCCAGAAGCGGCTTAGTCATGCTGGCCACATGACCCGGAACCAGCTCCCTCTGCCAATAAAGCGAGATGAGCAACGCAACCCCAGAGTCGGTCACGACTGGACCTAATGGTCAGGGGTCCCTTTACTTTTACCTTTAACTTTACCTCGGGTTAAGAACTTAATTCGTTCTGGAGGTCCGTTCTTAACCTGAAACTGTTCTTAACCTGAGGTACCACTTTAGCTAATGGGGCCTCCCGCTGCTGCTGCTGCTGCTGCTGCAGCTGCGCCACTGTCGTGCAATTTCTGTTCTCATCCTGAAGCAAAGTTCTTAACCCGAGGTACTATTTTTGGGTTAGCAGAGTCTGTAACCTGAAGCGACTGTAACCCGAGGTACCACTGTATTTCTCTTTCACTTTCTGCTTCCCCTACCACCTCATCTATTCCTTATCTTTTCAATAAAATAAAGTGGCGGTTTTGGTATGTCTGCTTTGACCCATTATAGGCCTAAGTATGACCTTCATGTCTGAGTCATTTGAAGTACAAGCCACACATGCTTTATTATTCTCTCTCCCTCCCTCTCTTTATCCTATAGATGAAATGAATGATCATCAAAACACTCTTTCTTATATTCTGATCAATCCTTCTCCAGACACACGACTTGAACTGAACGATGTTGTGTAAGTTGAAGTCATAAAACATAAGAATTCACTTCTAATTTGCACTTTCATGCAGCAGAGAACATTTATTTCTAAAGCTTAGCTGGGAATTCTCTTTTTTTTTTTTAACATTCCCAGCTTGAAATTGGAGGATTAAGCAGAGTGAAATATTTTGGCGTCCACACACTTATCACAACTGCTTCCAGTTTGCATAATCCTGATATTTCAAGCAATAGCACCCAGCGCTGCATGTCATTTATCTTGTCTATTTACTCATGGAATTGTCATGAAGCCAAATTGGAGTGAAGGGAGGAAACAATGCTTCCTCAACAAGCCATCTTGGTTTGTTGAAATAAATTGTGGCAGGTATGCATGATACATTGATATCAGTTGTGCTCTTACTAGCTATGATAGGGAATCATTGTGAATTCAGTTGGGAGTTTTCTTGTTAAATCTAATGGCAACTGTATGTCTATATTTTTGTAGATATTTGATCCGCCCAGATCCATTGTCATATGTTCCAAACACTTCATCCAGCCGGAAAAACAGCTTCTGCAATGCCGTTGCTCAGGACACCAGGGAAGAAACACAGCTTTGACGCTTCACAGAGATCATTGATGAAAAGACATTTTTATACAAATAGCTGTTTTGAAATTTAGTGAAAATAAGATGATGGATTTATTATATCCAAGCCTTTAGGCATAATGGTCAGCTAACACACACCGGGCAACTACTTTACCATAACCACGGGAATGATTAGGAAAAGCTGGGTCTGGTTTCAAAAAAACTAATCTGTCTTGGAGATAAAAATAACAAAGAGAGACTAAAATCAAACAAGTGTGCCCAGAGTGTTGCTCAGTGAAAGGAGGATTTTAATGGGGAATCTAAATGGATTATTTTTTCAAAGAGATATTAGAAATTAATATATTCTTTTCTTATCCTGGTTTTCGTCAGCCGCTGTGGGGAAGTGGCTCAGTTCTCAACCATGCTGTGTACAGCATTCGTTGTTATTTCTTTGTCCCACAACCATAAACTTCTGGTTGTTGCAGTTAAATTAAAAATCAAAGGAAGTTTCAGGCAAGTCCTAACATCTTAAAACTGGAATTCAAAGCGAATGTTCTGAAAATTCACTGCTTGGTGACAATAACCCAGTATGCATTTCCGCTGTCTTTAAGTTCGTCGCGTTTCATATCTCTCCTATAGCCTTTTTCAACCAATTTAAATTCCTGGCTAATTGAAAACATTGTTTGTTTAGATTTGTAGCCCTCAGCATTTAAAGACTCAGGGCAAATGTAGCATCACAAACAAAAATGCAGCAATCAATCTCTGTACTAGAGACTCGCAGTCTAAAGGAGAGTGGTGTAGCAAACAGCTCAGCATTGTTCCCTGAGTTTGGAACCCAGCAACCTGGTAACCACAGTCCTGCTTGCTGTCAATGTACGAAGATGTAGAAGTTCAGAAGATTTTATCAGACTCAGGCAGAAAATTAAGCTATTTTGTACACTGGATTTGGGGGGAGGGTTTTTGTGAAGCGTCTGTCATGAAGAGGGACGTGCAGAATGCTTGGGGGTACCTGCTACTATAGCACTGCTGAAGTTAAATAAATGGCTTGTTCAGTTCCTTGGTCACCATTTAAGGACAGGATCTTGTGCACTGTTTGAAAAAGCAAGATGTATGGAAGATAGCCTATAAAATGTTCGGACAACAAGTAGCTCAAGTTCCACAGGCTTGTAATCTTTCTACGAAAACGTTTCTGCCGGACAGCTTAGCACCATGCTGCTACTGTATGGAGAAGGATTTGTCCACAAGACAGTCATTCTGTAAGAAAACGAGAGAACAGTTTTTTCGCTGGAGAAGGAGCTTTGAAAGCCGGAAGAGACCTACAGATTTTTGGGGTGGGTGGGTTGTTTTTAGTTTTTACAGATTTTCAGTTGCCTGCCCCTAGTCTAAGCCAGTAGTTAGACTATAATTTTGCTGGAGTCGTGTTCTGCAGCGTAGTTAATCTAATAATTCATCCAGCCCTAATCCTATCTAAGGCAGGCCAAAAACCAGTTGGATAACTTTGATGTTGTTCTTGACTGAGATTTATCCACATCTATGGCCTGATTCATTCATTATTGCTACTGTACGGGAGCTGCTTCTGTGTCACGCCAGTTAATGTCTTTTGGTGTGGACAACTTCAGATGCACATGTTGAAGGAACATGAGGTTGTGTCAGTTTCTCATATTTTTTCAGTCTTAAATTTAGTTCTCCACATTTGTGATTATTTATTATTTTAAAAGAGCCACCATGAAAATTCATCAGTGTTTTGATGCGAATCTCTCCTAATATACACAGGTTTGTATGCAACTTTGCCTGTTATATAAATTTTTGCAAAGCAATTTCCCCAGATAAAGTGCATTTTGTATGTTATTTTCACTAATATATGCATTTTTAGGCATACTCTAGTATATGCATTTTTGTACACGTTACTTGGATGGAGAAACTGCGTGGCAAAATTTGGGGAGATATGAATTCAAAGGATGACTGTGTGTCAGCTTGTGTACTGTTTCAGAAAATGCAAATTAGGCAGATTCATCCTTAAATGCAAGCTGAAATGAATTTCTTCCCCATCCCTAAGTATAAGTAGGGATGTTTATATATTTTTTACTAAAATAACAGGAGTACATACATATTACTACACAAAGAACTGTTGGGACATGACAAATGGAGTAGGTTAGGGACAACGTCGCCTGTTGTTTGAAGTCCTTATTAGTGTTACATGTATAGGTTATGTTTTCTATATTGTTTGAAAGAACTGTTACAAGTTTGTGTGTACAAATCAAATGACGCCAAAACTGCTCAACAAAACTATCCGTGCATGTGACGGTAGCCTACTGCATACGACAGCATTTTAAATGGTTGTAATATTTGTTGTAGGAAACCAGCTATTGTCCCAGCCATATGCACTAACAGTTTCTTTATTTCTCTTTCTTCCATGTGTCAACTATGTGAATTAATAAAAGCCATTTTCTTATGCAGTGTCACAGTGGTAGCAACTTCTCTCACAACTCCCCCCTGTGTAGCTATGCTATCTGAAGCTCAAGTGCCCATTTCCATGTGTATAGATACAGCATGTTGCAGGGCGGAGGTCAGTGTCATGTTTTTCCAATTGTTGAATCTGTGCAAAAACTCCAGCTCGCCAGATGGAACAATACCCTCTCCATCTTCTCCTGACACCCTGAGTAAATTTCATAGGGTATGGGAAAAGAGGAAGGGGGTGGTGGAAGACCTGTTGTACAAGTGGAAGTTCTTGTACAGGGCTTCCACTGATAGAGCTTGTGAGGTGAATGCTGCTCAGAATATTTCCCCTCCTACTTGCTTCTTGGGTGTGTGATTTGTACAGGCTGACAACAACTCATTGAAAAATCAGAGGCCCTCATGTGGCAATTAGATATTGTTGTTATTGCTGTTTTAAAAAGATCCAATTCATGTGAATGAAACCTTTTTTCCTAATGACCCTGTGGGGAGGGGATGGCAACTGAGGAAGAAAAGGTTAACCTTTTGCAGTTTACATGTTGTGAGCCTTGAAAAATCACCTCCACTTGTCTGGTCATTAAGCCTGGGGGGCGGGGACGCTCCTATTGGTTCAGATGGGGAAACAATGACAGCCAAAGAAGGAATCGGGAAGAGAAGAGACAATGGGTGGAATATGTGTAAGTGTAAGACAGACAATGTGAGATGAAGGGGTTCATGCTTGTTTTTGCATGTGGATGGAGGAATGGGGAATAATAGTGCCATGCCTTTTTTTGTAAGGGGGCAGCGGCTGGTTGTCATTGTGACTCTGAAGCCAACATGGACTCATAGGAATTAATTCTATATGCTTCGTCTCCTGGTCAAAGTGTTAGAAATTTGATGATCCCAATGTTTTCCAGTGAAATTTTGCAACTTCACTTAATCATCCAGTTTCTAACACATTGGTCAGGAGACAAAGGATATAGAGCTAGTTCCCATAAGCCTATGTCAAAATGCTGATGAATACTATTCTCTGAGCCATTTAAAATCTCAATAATTTATGGTCTGGAGAATAATATCAGAACATTTTGACATTTACTGATAAAAGTCCAAACAATTCCATTTCCAAACTATATCCATCAACAGCAATTACCATGGTATGGGCAAATGTTAAAAAAGGAAGGAAGGAAGGAAGGAAGGAAGGAAGGGAAGAAAGAAAGAAAGAAAAAGAGCGGGAGAATAGGCTCATGATCCTAACATTTTCCAGTGAAATTTTACAACTTCACTTAAAATCTTAAGGTTTCACTTTAAATGTATTTCGTGTTTCTGACATAGTACAATGTTAGGATTTTCCCCCTGTCTAAACTGGGATGCCTTCCCTATGCCCCCCCCCATTCCAGCAACTTAATTTTGATCTCCACTCTTCCACATATTGCCATTGTCAGTCCTTCTGTTTCATCCATTTATCCTGCTTTTCATTTCAACCAGTGTTAGGGAAGAGCATTTCACCACATAGATTCTTCAGTTTCCTGCCAGTCCTTCAGTTGCGCACAAGCAGAACGAATTTTCAGCAACAGCACTTTACAGTTTCCTAAGCAAGGATAAAGAAGAGATTTGTGCTACCTTTGGTAAGGAGAGGTTTATTCATAGAGGTTCCTTCATTGAGTAATTGAGTAGATGTGCTTGCAAAAGTGAACATCACTGCAGAACTCCCCTGACATGCCACACGACAAATCATTTTTCAAAAACTGGCCTTTTTTCAGAAGCAGTTGTGGGAAGTGAGAATCTATTGTTAGAGGTAAATAAGTTTTCTTAAAAAAATATTACTTGACTGGACTTGACAAAGTTTTGTGCTACCAAATAGGTAGCTATTTGCTGTCCAGATCACATGCATAACAGGCCTTTAGTTTTTAAAAGATTGTATGAAAAATATAATATGTGCAGCACAACATTTGACATCTGTCTGGCTAAATTGCATGAAAAATCGAACCCCCACCAATTCCAAGAAAGATGTAGCCGCTTTCAATTATTTAGAAGAGGAACAGAATGCTTATAGGAATTGGACTATTTAGTTGCATATTCATGATGCTTTAAAATGGTTATTGCTCTCAAATTTGCAAAAGGAATAAAATATCCGTCATAATATAAACTAGCCTTGGGTGAAATTTTCACCCCCATCCCACTTAATTCACAATTCACTCATTCAGTCCAAGCTTCTGTCTTGAAAATGCAACGAGATTTCTCTCCCTCCCCTCCCCTCTCTTACTCTCTCGTGCTTTCCTGGCAATTTTCTCCTCTTCCATAATGTTGGGGCATATACACACACATTTATTTACTTAATTCTGTTTTAAATATTCCTGCTCCTCAGCCAAACAATGCACCCAGATCAGCTTGGCAGAACTGTCCTTGCCCTTGTTGCAATCTAATAGATATAAAACAAGAGGGAAAGGGATTGCATAACAATTGAATAAGAACAACAACACAGGTGTGGGTGAAAGGAGGCCACAACTTTTATTGACTACAGTGAGTAGTGACTATGTTGGTTTACTGCCTGCCTCATTGCCCAGCAGTCTCCTTGCCTGAGCTAACAGAGCTAGTCTCGGAGGCCATGTTGAGGACTTCCCGACTGCTGTTTTGGGGGAACTTCAACATCCATTCCAAGACCACTGGCTCTGGGGTGGCTCAGGACTTCATGGCTGCCATGATGACCATGGGGCTGTCCCAACATGTCATCAACCCAATTCATGAGGCAGGCCACACTCCGGATCTTGTATTCTCAACTGGGCAGAAAGAAGGTGATATTAAAGTAGGGGGATATTGACATAAATCCTTTGTAATGGTCCTATCACTTCCTGCTGAGATTTAGGTTTTCAGCAACTTTTCCCCTCTGCAGAGGTGGGGGACAAATTGGGACGGCCCGCCCTTGGAGACTGATGGATCCAATGGGTTTCCAGAAAGCTCTGGAGGATTTTCCAACTGATCTAAATGATGCTGCAGTTGAAGCCCTGTCCTCTGTCTTGCCTCGGTCATGGACTGGATGAGAGCCAAGAAACAAAACTCAATCCAGATAAGACTGAGGGTGGGTGGTTCCCTAGACAAGATGGATGGGAAGTTGCCTGCTCTTGATGGGGTTACACTTCCTCTGAAGGAGCAGATACGTAGCTTAAGGCAGTGGTTCTCAACCTGTGGATCCCCAGATGTTGTTGGACTACAACTCCCATCATCCCTGACCACTGGTCATGCTGGCTAGGAATGATGGGAGGTTTAGTCCCATCTGAGGACCCACAGATTGAGAACCACTGGCTTAGGGGGAACTTTGCTATCACTTGATGCTCAGGTGGCCTTTGGTGGCACAGAGTGCCTTCCATCAGCTTTGACTGGTGGCCCAGCTTTGCCCATATCTGGACAGGGAAGGCTTAACTTCTGTTGTCTATGCTCTGGTAACCTCTAGGCTAGATTACTGCAAAGCGTTTTATGCAGGGCTGCCTCTGGAGATGTTTGGAAACCAGCTGGTTCAGAATTTGCTGGCCAGGGTGCTACCTTGCAGGGTACACGGTGATTTGAGCATGTAATACCACTCCTGGCCTGACTGTACTGGGTGCCAATTAGTTTCCAGGCCCAATTCAAAGTCGTGGTTTTGACCTACAAAGCCCAAAACGGGTCAGAACAAAATACAGTGGTACCTCTGGTTACATACTTAATTCGTTCCGGAGGTCCATTCTTAACCTGAAACTGTTCTTAACCTGAAGCACCACTTTAGCTAATGGGGCCTCCTGCTGCTGCCACGCCGTCAGAGCGAGATTTCTGTTCCCATCCTGAAGCAAAGTTCTTAACCCGAGGTACTATTTCTGGGTTAGCAGAGTCTGTAACCTGAAGGGTATGTAACCTGAAGCGTATGTAACCTGAGGTACCACTGTACTGTATAAACTTGAGTATAAGCCGACCGGAATATAAGCTGAGGCACCTAATTTTAGCACAAAAAAACTTATTGACTCAAATATAAGCCAGTTCAACACACCACAAACCTGGTGGTGGTGGCAACAGCAGAGGGAGAACAAGCAGCCTGAAAGGGCTCCCTTCGGGCCGCTCATCCCTCCGCCACCACCTCTGCCACTCACAAGAGCAGGCATAGGAGCCGCGGTTGGAAGAGGCACAGCGCAGTGCCTCTCCCAACCGCGGCTCCTGTGCCTGCCCTTGCGAGAGGCGGGCGGTGGTGGCGGAACTAGCAGTGAGAAAGGGCTCCTTTCGGACTGCTCGTCTCTCTGCCGCCGCCACCCACCTCACTCGAGTATAAACCGAGGGATTTTTTCAGCATAAAAAATGTGCTGAAAAAGTTGGCTTATACTCAAGTATATACTACTGTATATACTCAACGACCTCCTCTCCCTATATGAACTAACCCAGACCCAGACCCTGTGCTTGTCATCTGAGGCCCTTCTTCATGTCCCTTCTCCACCAGAGGTCCAGAGGGTGGCAGCACAAGAACGGGTCTTTCCTGCAGTGGCTCCCTGTTTGTGAAATGCTCTCCCCAGGGAGGCTTGCCTGCCACCTTCCTTACATATCTTTAGGCACTAGGCAAAAACTTTTCTCTTCTTCTAGACCTTTGGTTCATTAAAGAATCTATGGCCTTTTAAGCTTTTTTGGGGGGATTATTGTTTTCATTTGTTACTATGTTATGTATTTTTGTGTTTTTGTTTTGTAAACCCTCCCCCCTGATCCTCAGATGAACAGTGGTATAGAAATTTAATAAAATAAATAAAGTGGGATTGGCATGACAGTGAATCAGGGTCCGTATCCCGTAAGACTTCCTGTCTGAAGATTGATACACCATACCTGCTAGGTCCTTTCATGCTGGTCAGCTCCCATGGTATTCCCATACCTGAAGACCCCTTAAGAAGACTCCCAGGGATGTTGGGAGTTGTATGGACTCAGAACACCAGCATTCCAGGTGATTCCATGTTTACCATTAATAGCTGTCTATACCCAATTACAGGGACGCGGGTGGCGCTATGGGTTAAACCAGAGAGCCTAGGACTTGCCGATCAGAAGGTCGGTGGTTCGAATCCCCGTGATGGGGTGAGCTCCCGTTGCTCGGTCCCTGCTCCTGCCAACCTAGCAGTTCAAAAGCACGTCAAAGTGCAAGTAGGTAAATGACCCAGAAGCTGTACGCCGGCTCCCTCAGCCAATAAAGCGAGATGAGCGCCGCAACCCCAGAGTCGGTCATGACTGGACTTAATGGTCAGGGGTCCCTTTACCTTCACCTATACCCAACTACCTTTGATCCACCATTTTCTTTTAAATAAGCAACTTAACACCAGGCTAGGCTTTGTAGCTAAGGGCTTACTTACTGAAAGAACTCTAGCAAAGAGAAGCATATTCACAAAAATAACTCTGTCGTGTAGCATTAACATAGCACACAATCGATCCAATTAGCGATTCTGCTGCCATCTAGAATTTTTGCATATTCTCGTTAATTGTGAATTCTATCCACATGAGGGGTGGTTTTTTCTTTTTCTTTTTCTGGAGTGAACAATATGTCATTATAGCCTCTGAAATTCCTCGCAATTACGACTCAAAAATACATCCAAATGAACTATCCAAAGTTCTGTTCAGTGTTCCAAATTTGAAGCATCCCATTTTAATGCATCAGGAGGTTCTTTTGTATTGATTTATTTATTCGCCTCATATGCATCTCGTACTCTTTATTTCTCTGGCTAGCATGGCAAGGGCTCAAGCCTGCCAAGGTTCAGACTGCCAGGCTGAAAAACATGTGGCAGCTACTGGCCTATGCACAGTGCTCAAATACTTGACATGGACTGTTTCTAGTCTCTGTCACTTTAGCATTTATACCGCTTAAGCCCATCCTGTCCCATTTCCACATTAAACTGCTTTTTTAAAAAACTGCAGGGAAATGTCTATGTAAACACATAGGTAAAGGTAAAGGGACCCCTGACCATTAGGTCCAGTCGTGGCCGACTCTGGGGTTGCGGCGCTCATCTCGCTTTCTTGGCCGAGGGAGCCGGCGTACAGCTTCTGGGTCATGTGGCCAGCATGACTAAGCCGCTTCTGGCAAACCAGAGCAGTGCACGGAAACGCCGATTACCTTCCCGCCAGAGCGGTACCTATTTTTCTACTTGCACTTTGACGTGCTTTCGAACTGCTAGGTTGGCAGGAGCTGGGACCGAGCAATGGGAGCTCACCCCGTCGCGGGGATTCAAACCGCCGACCTTCTGATTGGCAAGCCCTAGGCTTTGTGGTTTAACCCACAGCGCCACCCGCGTCCCTATGTAAACACATACTTAAGAATTTATTTATTTTAAAGCATTAAAAAATTAAAAATCTCCAAGTGGTATGGAACATAAAAGCAAGAATATCATTTAAACAAACAACAACATAAAACTAGAAAAAGAAACAATACTATAAAAGTATTATTACAATTATTATTGTTATATATAAAAGTACTATAAAAACAATACTATAAACAATACTATAAAAGAATATCATAAAAACAAATTAGGAACTCAAGCAAATGAAAACCAGGTCTTCATGGATCAGGAAAAGCCTGAGTGTTGGGGGGGAGACAAGGCATCTGAAGCCAGTGATGGCTGCTGCTTCACATATTAGAGAGGGAAGGGTATCTGCAGTCAAGGACTATTATTATTATTATTATTATTATTATTATTATTATTATTATTACCCCACTCATCTGGCTGGGTTTCTGCAGCCACTCTGAGTGGCTTCCAGCACATATAAAAACATAATAAAATGTCAAATCTTCCTGAAAAATAGTGCAAAATGCTAGTTTTGGGGTCACAAGAACATGGATTTACCCAGAAGGAGTGCAGAACACACATACACGTGCTTTTGACTCACCAGTCTGTAGCCCCACTCTCTGTAGGAAGGTAGAAATGGACTCCTCACCTGTCATTTGGTGTTAAAGCCAGACAGCCACCAACTTGCTTTCTATGTGCTTAACACATGGATCTGCCGCTGTTACATTGTGCTGGGCCCTGATTTGTCCAAGATCGTCAAACAGGTGAGTTGCAAAGGAACCACTGACGGAATCCATAAATATTCAGGGAAGCCAACACATTTGACACATCTGCTGAACCACGCTGCTTCATTACAGGGCTAATTACCCTGGAAATGGATTTTGCCTGCTTGAACAGATGACTGCCTCTTGGGCACACCCAGCAATTCCAGACTTTATTTAGCTGCCTGACAGGAAGCACCCCTTTTCAACCTTTTAAAAGGCATTTTGCACATTTACACCCATTTAACATGTAAATTATGCCCCTCCCAAATGTTCAGCACATGCATAGGTTAAAGCCTATATTGATCTCCTCTTTGCATTCTACCCTCTGTTAAATTGTTTATTGAGGTCAAGCTAAGATCAAGCAACAGAAATGAAAACGTTAGGTCCATGAACGGTTTAGTTAACCTTGAATTATGTACACATGCGACCTATTGCAGATGTTATTTAAATGTATTGGTGGTGCAAATCAAGGATAATCTTGATGGACACAAGAACATTTCAGGGGTTTGAGTACATGGCAAATGCAAGGGCCAATTGTTTTATTAGGCATTAGTTGATTGGTGCTATCTTAGCTGTAAGGTCAGGAATAGGTGACTTGTTGGTGCCTCCAGATGTTGCTGGATTAGAGCTTCTACCATCCAGGACCACTGGCTTTGCTGGCTGAAACAACTCAACAACATTTGGAGGACCATCATTTTCTTCAGCGACGTCCACTGAGGCTTCTTCTTCTTCTTCTTCTTTTCTTCTTCTTCTTCTTCTTCTTCTTCTTCTTCTTCTTCTTCGGCGATCACTTGTAGCCGAGTAAGATTGTCTTCCATAAACATGGTTTTAACAGTGAGCCTGTAAGTGACTGTGGAGGCCAATTCTGGATCCACATGTCCTTCCACAGTGGGGACATAGGTTTCTGGGTGGGAGTTGATCATGGTGAGGGTTTGCCAAGCGTGCCTTCCTCTTAGCACATTTCTCCCTTTCGTCCTGAGTTCAAAGCCCAAGACACCTTTGGTAAAGGCTGTTGGAGCACTTGCAGGCCAGTGTTTCCCAGTGGTCAGTGTTTATTTTTTTAGATTTGCCTTGTGAGAGTCTTTGAACCTCTTTTGTTGACCACCAGCATTACGCATTACCCACATTTTAAAGTTTGGAATAGAGTAGTTGCTTTGGAAGACGATAATCAGGCATCTGCACAACATGACCAGTCCAACAAAGTTGATGTTGAGGAATCATGGCTATGACACTGGTGATCTTTGCTTTTTCCAGTACACTGGCATTAGTTTTCCTGTGTTCTCAAGTGATGTGTAAAATTTTTCAGAGACGCCGTTGATGGAATCTTTCAAGGAGTTGGAGTTGGTGTTTATAAGTGGTCCATGTTTCACAAGCATACAGTAAGGATGGTAGTACAATAGCATTTTGGTTTCCCTGTGAATGTCCCGGTCCTCAAACACTCTGGATTTCAATTGGAAGGAAGCTGAACTCGCAGAGCTCAGGCAGTGCTGGATTTTGGCAACAGAGTTGGCCCTTGTGGAAAGATAACTGAGGCAGTGTGGGTGGAGCACCATTGCTCTCCTGGCTTCTCAAAGTAGTAGTGCACTGGCACTTACCAAAAGCTTGGCCTGGAGCAATGTAGGCTGGCACCACCACCACAAGCTGCACCAGACCAGACAGCCCCACCCCTGTCTTCATGGTAAGCACCAGCAACCCACTGTGATGGGAAGCTGGGAAACCAACAGTGGTCCAAAGCATCGCCTCACCAGTTGCTACTGACTCTTCCCAGTCCTACTTTAAATGCTGCAATGCAATGAGATAAGACACAGCCCTGTGCAGGTCTCCTCAGTTGAACTCCCTGTCCATTAGGCCAGCTTGCTGGTCATTTGACCTAATGCCTTGTGTTCCCAGAAAAGATGACCATGAAGGTAACACACGAGTAAGCCGCTTCCCTGACCTACAACTAGCAAAACTGTACCATGGAAAATTATGCCCATAATTTTAATTCTGTTTTCATTTCATTTTATTGATTTAGTGACATGGCTAAGATTTCAGAAATGAAATCTCATTATCAGAGCCATCCCCTCGGGCTCGGAAAGATTACCATGCTATGTGCTGTACAATTACTTGATTGAAATTGGACAGATGATCATAATCTCTGAAGCGGCATACTGGGTGCCAATGAGGAAGCTGGTGAGGCTAATGGGCATGGCTAACTTGGAGCCATTAATTTCAATGGGTCTACTCTGAGTAGGACTTTCTTGTAGCTTCCAGCTTGAATGATTTAACACTGTAGCACTAGGGGAAGGTCTCAGTTAGCAGTGAGGAGTGAGGGATATTTTGCCCTTCATGAAATAGGGATTTTTAAAAATTGTTGCTTATAAAAAGAAGAAGAAGAAGAAGAGGAGGAGGAGGAGGAGGAGGAGTTTGGACATGATTTCCTGCCTTTCACACCCCTTAAGGAGTCTCAAAGCGACTAACAATCTCCTTTCCCTTCCTCCCCCATCACAAACACTCTGTGAGATGAGTGAGGCTGAGAGACTTCAGAAAAGTGTGACTAGCTCAAGGTCACCCAGCAGCTGCATGTGGAGGAGCGGGGAAGCGAACCTGGTTCACCAAATTACGAGTCCACCGCTCTTAACCAGTACACCACGCTGGCTCCCCTTTGCACTCTGAAGTCATGTTTCAAGCTTAGCTTTGGTGAGGTCATACCTGAGCAGAATTTTAGATTGAGCAGGGGCCATCTGGGATCACAGTGCTGGCTGAAAATATATCTGACTACCATACTTACTATACTGTACGAGGTGTGCTCCCTTTAGTGGCTATCCCAGTGCTGGGGACTCAGCTGATACTGAATTGTGAGAAGTGCTGAGAAGTGTAATAAGAATCAAGAATCAAGTTTCTCATGATCTTGTTTAATGTCTGTTACTTCTTTGCCTCTTCTTTTCCTTTAAAGGTAAAGGTAAAGGGACCCCTGACCATTAGGTCCAGTCGTGACCGACTCTGGGGTTGCGGTGCTCATTTTGCTTTATTGGCCAAGGGAGCCGGCGTATAGTTTCTGGGTCATGTGGCCAGCATGACTAAGCCGCTTCTGGTGAACCAGAGCAGCGCACTGAAACGCCGTTTACCTTCCCACCGGAGCGGTACCTATTTATCTACTTGCACTTTGACGTGCTTTTGAACTGCTAGGTTGGCAGGAGCAGGGACCGAGCAACGGGAGCTCACCTCATCGTGGGGATTCAAACTGCCGACCTTCTGATCAGCAAGTCCTAGGCTCTGTGGTTTAACCCACAGCACCACCCACGTCCCTTCTTTTCCTTTACAACAGTGTTTATTAATTGAACCAGTCTTGAGGTTCTGGATTCTGTCCCTTTGAATGCAGAGAATATCATTGATCTGAGCTGTCTCTTTGCATGTGCCTCCTCTGAAAGTGACAGTAGGCATTTATATGGCAGAGGCAGGTGACACGGTAGTTGTGGCACCCCAAGCAGTTATCTAGTTTGCTTCCTTGACTGAGTCATATCAGTCTTCTGCTTTGACCCTGCTGCCAACTCCCGTAACAGAATATTATCCCCATTGGGAAGGTGTTTCCAAACCTCCATCCAGTTAAAGGAAACCTAAAATCACCATTTTCGCCGGTCATCAAAGAGTAATCAGGCTGTAATGTCTTTGCTCTGCAGCCTTTGAATTTCAATGAATTGCCTAAGAGCCGAAAGCACTTCATGTCAGTACCATTTTCCTGAAGCTGCCCATTTCCTTACACAGAAGATTATTTTAATTACAGTGATATATCCTGCTAGTTAAGTTTGATACCTGTAATGAGACATGCCATTTTTACATTGTTAAATGGGCAAAGCTCAAACGCTGAAGGCTTCTCTTTGATCTTGTAGATGAAGATAGCAAATGGGAAGGGATTAAAAAAAATAAATCTGGAACATAATTCTGAATTGATTGCCACATCTCCTGGAATCTACAGTAAAATGGTTCAGATAATGAATTAGTCTAATGTTTGCTCAGCACTTTGAAGATCACACACACACACAAATTAAAGCTGAAGGTCTTGTAGCAAGTGATCAAAATGGACTGTGGCTTTTGGCCATTTCCACTTCAAGTTAGATAGCTATCTCTGCAGGGCCAGCCAAGATTTTCTATGGCTTGAGGTGAAGGAAAGGGTGGCACCCTCCTTAACTGTGGCATCCTCCACCACACCTAAGGGCAGCAGGACACACAATGCTGTTTTCCATCACCTTGCAAGTGCTCCCCACCTATCCCTTCCAGCACCTGCTTCCTGGGGAAGCAGCCTCATTCTACCTAATTAGGGTCAGGCCTGATCGCTAATGTGCAACAATAAACCCATTCAGCATTTCATTCCAAATTTCCAAAATTTCATACACAGCTTGCTATTACCTGCCTTTCACCCTAACGTCCCAGGGATAAGGCAGCAGACAACTTTGTGTGTGTGTGCTTAATTTGCCTTTATTGGTGAAAATGATGGCGTTGAGCCAAAACTATTTATAGTTTCATCCCAGTGATGTGGACAAACACCATTTTGTCTTCTGACTCAGTGAAACCGTGTACATTGTTTAAAGACAAATTTCCATGTGAAAATCAGAAGCCACCCCCCAAAAATGTTGCTTAGGCAGCAAGAATTTATGGAGTTCAGTTTAAATTAAGTAAAATAATGCATTGAGCAATGGAGCAGAATTTTCTGGTGTCATGGCATCAATGTATTTTTAATAATAATAATAATAATAATAATAATAATAATAATAATAATAATAATTTATACCCCACCCATCTGGCTGGGTTTCCCCAGCCACTTTGGGTGGCTCGCAACAGAATATTAAAAACATGATAAAACATCAAACATTAACAATTTCCCTAAGCAGGGCTGCCTTCAGATATCTTCTAAAAGTCAGATAGTTGTTTATTTCCTTGACATCTGATGGGAGGGCGTTCCACAGGGAGGGCGCCACTACCAAGAAGGCCTCTGCCTAGTTCCCTGTAACCTCACTTCTCGCAGTGAGGGAACCGCCAGAAAACCCTCGGAGGTGGACCTCAGTGTTGGGGCTGAACGATGGGGTGGAGACGCCCCTATTTTCTCTAATAGGATACTGAAACGGTGGTTGCTATTTCTGCTAGTGATACTATGATAATGCTTCGCTTGAGAATTTAAATGCCTTTAAATGGCTCAAGTCCTCAAAGACTATCTCTCCACATACAAACCAACCCGGATATTGTGATCATCATCTGAGGCTCTTCTTCATGTGCCTCCTCCATGTGAGATCTGGAGGATGACAATACCAGAACAAGCCTTATCTGCAGTGGTTTCCTGCTTGTGGAATGCTCTCCATAGAGAGGCTTGCCAGGGGCCCTCATTATATATTTTTAAGTTAAAGTCAAAAACCTTCCTCTATAACCAGGCCTTTGGCATATAATTTTCTGTGGCCTTTTAGAAGTGGGTGGGATGTTTTGAATGTATCTCTGTGGGGTTTTTTTATTAAAAATCTATATGTTTGGTTGGTTGTAAGGTTTGGGTTGCCCTCTACAAATTATATTCTGCTCCAACAGAACCTGATGTTGAAAGGGCTGTTGCCTGGGAATCTAACTGTGAGACATCTATTTTTCATAGTAAAGATGAAGATCCCAAGATCTTGATCCCAAGACTAACAATACAAGGGTGTACTGAAGTCCCTGAAACATTACCGTAAAGAGTTAAAACCTGCAGGAGGACCCATAACCCACCTAGAGTCATTATGGGAAGAAGAAACCCTGGTGTTCGTTTGTGGTATTTTTTTTTTAAAAAAATTATTTTTTATTCACTTTTATTAAACATACATTACATACAAAAAACAAAACAAAGAAAAAAACACAAACTAATCTTACACTGGATATTTCTAGATTAAAGATAGTTATTACAGTATACGTAATCATATTATCAAACATCTAGAATAAATATGTATTATATAAAAGAAATGAAGAGGGAGAGAAAAAAGAAAAAAAGGAAAAGGAAAAATGCACGACAATGAAACCGAAAAATTCACAAGACTAAAAATACCTATCAAACAAAAAACATTATTTTGTTAATTTAAACCAGTACTAGGGTATGCTGCTGACAAAGTCCCTCCTACTGGATTGAATCCCTTTTTTAAAAAATGTATTTTTATTAAAGATTTTCTTAGTTTACAAAAGTATTGAAAAGATGGCTGGCTGCTTTTAAAGGCTCAAAGCTTCTGTTGTGTTTTATAGTAGAATAAAATGGTTTAAGTTATTTTCGTCAAGCAGCAGTGTCTTTTCTTACAGGAAGACACCTCTGACTCTGCTACCAGAAAGGGAAACTCTGTCAGGAAAATGTTTCAGGTACCACAAGTGCTATTTTCTCTAGAAAAAGAGGTGCTGGAACTCATCATGAAAGTTCTCTTATAATGGCAATGGTGCCCACCTGAGAAGTGCCGGAATGGAGTTCCGGTGAGTTCTGGTTGAAAAAAAGCCATGGGTGTCACTATTATAGGCACAATTTTGGCCAGCTGAATCTCTTTCCCTCCGCCCCCACCCCAGTGTAGTCATATTTGAGGTTGACACCAGCACAACCTTATTGTAGCAGAGCCTAGTTAGAATTTATAGCAAGAGGTAGGGATTCTTGTATGCAGTGCCCAGGAGCAGAGCTTGGGTTAGCATTGGTGTATAACCTGCTGGCTGTTGATATTTTGGCGTGTGATTGGATCAGGACGTGGGTGGTGCTGTGGTCTAAACCACTGAGTCTTTTGGGCTTGCCGATTGGAAGGTCGGCGGTTCAAATCCCCACGATGGGATGAGCTCCCGTTGCTCTGTCCCAGCTCCTACCAACCTAGCAGTTTGAAAGCACACCAGTGCAAGTAGATAAATAGGTGGCGGGAAGGTAAACAGTGTTTCCATGAGCTCAGATTTTCATCACAGTGTCCTGTTGCGCCGGAGGTGGTTTAGTCCTGCTGGCCACATGACCCGGAAAGCTGTCTGTGGACAAATGCTGGAATCCTCAGCCTGAAAGCGAGATAAGTGCCACAACCCCATAGTCACCTTTGACTGAACTTAACTGTCCAGGGGTCCTTTATCTTTTTTACCTTTTACCTTGGGATCACATGCTGGCTATGCTAACTCCAGGTTACTGGGGTCCTTGGGCAGAAGGTTTCATTTCCATGGAAAGGGCAGCTTCACAAGCATATTTCCATACATTAATGGATCTGCCCAACCCTATGTGCTAAGCAAGTACCTACTTGACTAGGGTGTATTCAGCATTCTGGATAGTGTTAAATTATCTTTGTTTTCAGACGGAATTTCTCTGCCTTTCAAAAGTCTACATTTTGTTTTAAAGCATTAATACAAAGAGCCTTCTTTAGGAATGGTTTGAGCCATTTTTCAAAACTGTGCAGCGGGACTTAATCTCCTCTATGAAGTCTCTTCAAGCATCACTCATTCCTTAATGCCTTCTCTTTCTTTTAAAATAAAAGTCTCTCTGCTTCATGAATATCCAAATCTCTTCAAGGACTGAAATGTGGAAATGTATTTCAATCTCTCTCTGTCTCTCTTTTAAATGGCAATGAGAGAAAAAGTATTTTGAAAATAAGAATATGGCATTGAACACACACACACACACACACACAGAGCCACCGCAACTAAGTTCATCCTTAATCCTTGCAGCTGGAGGGATCTCAGTAGGCTTTATAAAACTATTGTACTTTGAAACTTGTTCCTAAATTATCCGTTTCCAAAATAGGTTCCAAAATATGTTCCAAAATGGAGATGGCCAATTTTGCTGAAGGGTCGTTAAAACAAAAAGAGATTGTGAAGAGCTCTGAAAGGAGCTATACAAACTGAGTAAATGGGTTGTACTCAATTCAGTGTGTGGAAAATGTAACCAGATGATAACTTCTTCATTTCCAAACATTATGTGAATGTTGGGAAATTATGGTGGGAAATCAAGGTCCCGTTGTTCGGTCCCAGCTCCTGCCCACCTAGCAGTTTGAAAGCACGTCAAAGTGCAAGTAGATAAATAGGTACCGCTCCGGCAGGAAGGTAAATGGCGTTTCCGTGCGCTGCTCTGGTTCTTCAGAAAGGGCTTAGTCATGCTGGCCACATGACCTGGAAGCTGTGTGCGGACAAACACTGGCTCCCTCGGCCTATAGAGTGAGATAAGCACGCAATCCCATAGTCGTCCGTGACTGGACCCAACGGTCAGGGGTACCTTTACCTTTATCTATCATCTATCTAACCAACATGCATCACTTTATACTTGTTTACATTGAATTGCATTCCACTTGGGAGCTGTTGAAATATTTCATGTGTATAGTTAGGGAAAATATTTGTTCGTCCATTGTGCATTTTTTACATCAGAGAGCTATTGAACAGGAGAAGAATTAGGAAAGAATGACTGATTACGAGCTCAGTGGAAAATTGTCTTCTATTTATAATCTAGAAAGGTTTTTAAATTACTACACTTCGGTATTTCACATTACTTGGTCTACTAACAGCTTGTGTTGTTGTTTTATATCAAGAAATAAACCCAAGTAGTGCATTAGAGAATATTGTCATTGATTTCACAAGGAAGCCTCAGACATTTAATAATGAAAAACAAAGCTTTTAAAACTATGTAATTACAATCCAGATAAGTCCAGCCACTGCATGTCTCGTAATATCCATTCAACAAGAAAAAGTTTTATATACTTTGCGCAAGTCTCTTTGGATGAATAATCTTTGACTCCCACAGTCTGTCAAAAGCTGGTTTTAACATCTGGTGGTTTTACTGTGTGTTTTTAAATTTAGAATTCAATAAGGCAAGGAGAAAGATTGGAGGGTTATGTCTGAAAGAAGTGAAGTTGCCATGAAAGGTTCACGTTTATTGAGAGAGGTTTTTAGTACAAGGCAACAAATATCTAGCAAAACATAAAATAGGAAGCACAGGAAAACATTTAAAAAATGGGTTATTTAGGATCTCCCACAGAAGAGCAAGTGGTGCAGACCATAATTCTTTAGAAGGAATGTGTAAACACAATCATTTGGAGCAGATGGGTTTGGACTGCAGTTCGGAGCACATCTGATTTAATGGTTCATTTGATATAATAATCCTACTCAGGTAGGTATTCAGTTAATCATGCTGTTCAGCATAACTATGGATTGTGAAAAATCAATAAGATTACATGACTATAAAGGTAGAATGTGTACTTCAAAACTTCTCTACTTCTCCACTTTGTCTTAACTACCAAATGTGACCGAGATTACCCAAAAGCCCATATTCTCAGTTCATCTGAAGGTCACAACAGGGTTACAGATTTTGGAGATGTTTGTGTTCCTTCTACAGATGGACCACTCAGTCTATTTCTGTTCCATATCTTGCTTGTATATGTTAAATTGTAAATCTGTTCTGTCTCATTTTGCTTTTATAAAATGACACCCCAAATGTACTTTAAATTGTACACGTTTCCCCTTAAAAACGCACTCCCGTGTACCTCTTCTCTTAAAATATTTATTATTTTATGTTATTTGATTCCACTTCTAAATCACTTCCCATAAAATATCTCAAAGTGGTTCCACAGTTTAAAAAGTGCATTTTTGCTTGCACCCCCCTCCAAAGTATGCTTCCCCCTGCCATGTTAATGAGCCGGAAACAGCATCACACAATTTGGAGGTGTGACATTTGAAGGATAACTGTATTCTGCTCTGTGCGTTAGCCTGAAGGGTACATATTAGGCTGGTTTACTCTAAAAGCACCAGACCCAACAAAATACTCTTCCACTCATTTGGGGATGTGGGGGAGTAGTTGTATGACCAGAACAAGGTCCACTTTGCTCCCCCCCCCTTTACTTACTCACACCACCTAAATTTGCTTCGCAGGTTTGAGGAAACCCCCAGAAAGGTTTAGGGGGTACATAGGTGGAGATGGAGCAGAATTCCATCCCTACTTTCTGATCAATTCATGGAAACTTCAATTGTTTATGTTTCTCTGTGGGATGCAGACAGGGATGGTCTCAGCCAGGCACCCCCAAACTTGGCCCTCCAGCTGTTTTGGGACTACAATTCCCATCACCCCTGACCACTGCTCCTGTTAGCTAGGGATGATGGGAGTTGTAGTCCCAAAACAGCTGGAGGGCCAAGTTTGGCCATGCCTGGTCTAAGCAGACTAATTTTATTCAGTTTCCGTTTTGGTGACGCTCAAATGATAAATCTATTTCATCCTGTTTTGTCTGCGTTTTTTTAAAAGAATGCCAAAAAAAAGCGTTTAAATTATACACATGTTGAATACATTTTTGTCATGGAATACCCATTTTTCAATGCTTCCCAATCCCTTAATCCCTGTAACTTCAATTCTCATTTTCTACCCCTTTTTGTGCAGCAAAACTGCATTTCCAAACCCTGAGAAGCGCATAACCTGACTAGAAGCTGATTCCTAAGCAAGTTCTGCAATGTTTGGTAGAGTTAGTTAGCTTGAAGGGTAGACGGAACAAATTCTTCACCCGTTTTTTGAAATAAATAACAAATTAAATGCACTACCAATGTTTGAAGTGTACACTTATCTACTGCTTCCATTTTCAAATTGGATGGAACCTGGTTTGAGGGGAGATGCACCAAACAGCATTTCTTCTCTGGAAACTATTTAATTCATATGGACTGCAGAACTCATGTGTACTCAGTTTCGTATACCCGCAGTGGGAGAACACTGGAACTGGGGTAAATGTTAATGTCCATATCGAATGCTTCCTCACATTCAAGGATGCCTTTGACTAGCCTGTGGGAATGTGAAATATTATTTTGCATTAAGTAATTACACTTGTCAGAGTGACCTCTTCAGATAATTTATGGATATGTTCTGGGTACATGAAGAATATTTTACAACACAAAAGCAAACTAAAAAAAAATATTAATTGTCTCTGGGCATAAAAACAACGCTCTGTAAATATTCAGAAAATCAATATACTTTCTGAGGCAAGACATTACTTTTTAAATTGAAGGACACAGGTGTGTGTGTGTGTTTTAAAAACTTTTTTGGATGAATGCATCCTTTTAAAATAGCTAGTTTCTGGTGAAGGTGCCATTTCATTCCCTTTTTTGATTTTTTTAAAATTAGTTTTCCAATATACCCCCAATAATAGCCAAATTATAACAATAACAATTAATTCCCAAATTGTATAATGATCAGAATGCCAATCAACTTCCAATTAATACATTTAACTTCCTCTCCGCATGGTAGATTGGGTGCATTTCTGATCTTTTATCACTGTGTTCCATAATCTTAATATCAGCTACATTTTAGTTATGATAATAATCCCTTTGTAAGAATCTCTTAATAATCCTAGCTACATAATTTATCATTTCCATTCCATTTATAAAGCTTCAGGTGAGGAACTCAAATTATTATCTTTATTCTGCCCTGCATGTGAAAACTGTAATGTCAGTGGAGATTCCTTCTTTCCATATATGGTGCTGTCTCTTCCCAGCTGTTGTTTTCTCCCATCATGACTTGGGGCGGAACTGAATCTCAAAGTTTCTCAGAGGGCTTATCTCTCTCTTTAAAAAAATTAAAATTATTGGTTTTTCACAATTTTATACATTTTAACTTTAGCCTTTTCAAACACTAAAATAAAAGTTATTTCGAACCTTCGGACCTCCTTCCCTCCCTCCATAGCTTCCATATTTAAGATTAAATTTACTGCATCTTTCACCACTGTTCATCTGTTATATATCCATAGTTACCACAGTTAATCCCACATTGCAAGTGTCATTACATCCCTGCCAGAGATTTTAACTGTTTACAGTGGTCTTTTAAATAAATTAAAATTTTACTCCAGTCTTTTAAAAATACTTGATCTTCCTGGTTTCGGATCTTCCCCATCAGTTTTACCATCTCTACATACTCCATCAGTTTTGTCTGCCATTCTTCTTTTGTTGGTTCTTCTCCTTCCTTCCATCTCTGGGTTAGTAGCATTCTCACTGTCATCGCTGCATACATAAAAGTATTTTATCCTCTCTTGGTATCCCTTCACCTATTATACCTAACAAAAAGGTTTTTGGTTTTTTAAAACTAATGTGTTCTTAAACATTTTCTTTAGTTCATTATATATCATTTCGCAAAAGTCTTTACCAGTTTACATGTCCACCACATGTGGTAAAAAGTACCCTCCTTCCCTTTACATTTCCAACAAAAAATTGAGCTTGTTTTGTACGTTTTCACAATTTTACTCTGTGTTAAATACCAACGATACATCATTTTCACAGTTTTTTTTCAATGAGCAGCATGCAGAAAATTTTATTTCCTCTTTCCTTAACTTTTCCCAAGATGAAAGTTGAATATTATACCCCAAATCTCTAGCGCAATGTATCATCAGTGTGTCTTATCTCTCTGTCCCTTTCCTTGATGTCTCGGAACAGGGGACAGTCTGCTAGAAACCATTCTGTCTCACTAGTTAAACACATTGCAGATCTTCACCATTTTCCCCTCAGCCTAGGTGGGCGATTTTTGAACACGCTGAAGATTTAATACTGCTTTCCAACTCCCAGAATCTCTACAGTGTTCTTATCACAGCCCCCAAATTCCTTTCCTTCCAGCTAGAGATTTATGACCCAATTAAACTTTATCATAGGTTACATTATGTCAGCAGCACAAACATATCTCAATCTCTTTTTCCTTGTCTGTTGTTTTTAAGTGGAGGTGAGCGGAATTACTCTGTCTTTCCAACACACTTGAGCTTCCCCTCTGCTGGAGGTGCCCTTTCATTCTCACTGTAGAAACAAAATGGTGGCCTGGAACTATAAGCAAATGATTTGTAAATTTTTGCATTTGTGGTAGGTGCTGTTACCATAGAAGCTGCTAAACAAAAGTGCTGAAAATAGTATAGTAGTTGCTATAAGAAACAAGCTAAATTAAAATGATGTAAATCACCCAAGAACAAGGCTGGATTGACAATTAAGCAAAATAAGCATGTGCTTAGGACATCTAGGGAAGGGGGGCAGATTGAAATTTTCTATTGCTGGATTTACAAGTCTAGGCAGGAGGAAGGAATGGACTGATATGTATGTGGGAAACTGAAGTTAACTTTCCCAGCCGGGGTGTCTTACCCATAAAGGCTAGTGGCACGGGGCGCGGGGCGCCAAGTTCTGGAGGGTACCAGGGAAGAGGCGGAGGCTGGACGCAGCGCCTCCTGGCATCAGCTTGCCACCCTCGCCCGCCTCCACCATGCTGCGCTAAAGCAGCGCCGCGCCCGGAGCCTCCATCTGCCATGGCCACCGCAGCATGAAGCGGCCAGCTGAACCGTGAGGCACCGCGTCCAGCCTCCACCTCTTCTCCACTGGAGAAGCTGCCCTCCAGCTGCTGCCTGCCTCCTCCAGCCCCTCCAGCAGCGCCGTCCTCCCTAAAAAAATCTTGTAAATGGGGGGGGGGAGGCGCCGGAGGGAGCTTTGCACCACGGTGCCGGATATGCTTAAGACGGCCCTGTTCCCAGCTCCTTCCCCCCTAAAAACTGAGCAGGAGAATATCACTATATATTGAGGGAGGGAGTTAACAGTACCTTTGAGACAACAGTGATCATTATCCAAGTCCACACTGTCACCTCAAGCTTTTAGCATGCCTCACAACCAATACACCTTTCACTAAAGAAAGTGTCAGGCTCAATAGGTATGGAAACAAGGTGTCAAGAATGCATGCAGAAGTACATTTATGAGCAACAACTGATGCAGCATTTGTCTGGAAATACATTGGGGTGATAATGCAGGATTTGTGGGAGCAGGGACATGCTTTTTAAGATTTGGTGTCAGCCAATAACTTCCTCCCGCAAAGGGCTCAGCATTTCTAGACCGCAGTTCCACACATATTTCCACCATTTCAGTAGCATCTTGTAAAAGAGGCAATTTAAGAAAAAAGAAAGCAAAACTAAGCCTCTATGAAGCTCCAGGCAATCTGATTTCTAAAGTGCCAGGCAAAACTGTCTCCTGAGTGCTGTAAAGGCTGAAATTATTAAAACCCTGATAGACAGCCAGGAGACCAATCTCACAGTAAGAATTTCAGTGAAATAAAGAGCTCTGTTCTGTTGTCTCCTTGGATCTATGGACAACAATAGGGACAAGAAGTACTCTCAATTAACTTCACTCGACATTCAACAGTAGGAGAACTTGGAACCCAGGACCTTGTTAGTTTCATATTTTCTATAGAGGATGCCATAATTGAAATCTCCAGATGGTGGCTTTCACTTGGTGGTGGGTCAATTTTGACCGCATAATTGTGAACATCTGTACTGAAGGCCTAGGATAGATAAATTTGGCCCTCCAGATGTTTTGGGACTACAACTCCCATCATCCCTAGCTAACAGGACCAGTGGTCAGGGATGGTGGGAATTGTAGTCTCAAAACATCTGGAGGGCCAAGTTTGCCTACGCCTGGCCTAGGATATCATGGCATTTGAGGCTGGTAGAAACCCATACTGTGGAGCATCTGTGGAATAAGCCATCCTCTTGCAGAGAGGAATCCAAAGAGGTAGGATAACTCATAAGAGGACAAACATTTTCCGCAACCCGTACCTAGAAATATCCCCCACATATCAGACAGAAGCTCCCCCAACTTCCAGAATCCCTTTTTTGGCCACACTGACTATCCTGCAGGTGGTAGAAAGTACACTAGGAGATTACCACTGTTTTACACCTCAGAATCAGTGCACTATGCATTCTACTGGAATTGAACCAATGTTCTTCATGGAAATGGTGTCAAGACTACACACATCCAAGCAGCAGTATTTCATCCTACGTCCTTAAGTACTTTAGGAACTCCCTAAGCTTTGCAACCATGTCCAATGTGTTCTGCTCAGTGTCCATGTATCTTTCCTGCTCAACACTCTTGAATGTACCTATCTATTGACTTAGGCCAAGCATAGGCCAACTCGGCCCTCCAGATGTTTTGGGACTACAACTCCCATCATCCCTAGCTAACAGGACCAGTGGTCAGGGATGATGGGAGTTGTAGTCCCCAAACATCTGGAGGGCCGAGTTTGCCTATGCCTGACTTAGGCTGTGATCCCATATATGATAACTTGGAAGCAAGCCCCACCGAACTCAGTAAGAGTTATTTCTGGGTATATGGTTTTGTTATGGCTTGGTCTCTCCCACAAACGCAAGACAACTCTGGGTGTTAATTATTTCAGATTTATTGCTAAAACAACAAACTAAGATGGAGCTCCTCTACTCATCGTCCTCCCCAGAAGATGGAGTTGCCCGGACTGAGCTCCTCCCCCTTCCCCATCATGGAAGCCCCCATCTTCTCTTCAGGTATCTTTCGTGCGTCTCTGCCACTTTTGAAATCGTACGAGATTTGGCAGAGCGTATTTCCTGCATTCCAACGTCTTGCCCACTATCGTAGTTCTCACACATCTGTCTGTCCCTTTGGTCAGAGCTCAGATTACAGCTGCTCTCCCCCTCCTCTCTGCTTTCTGCTGTTAACTGTCCTCTCCCTGTGCCTGCTTCTTCTCCTCCTGTCAGCATCTGAGCTTTGCTGACAGGTTTGGAGCCAAGTTACCCAAAATATCACCTTCTTCCTGGACCCTGAGATCTTCATCTTCAAGGTTGCACACTTAAAGAGGTAAGGCTGGTAACTGATGTCCTGATTATGCACTGCCCTCCCCAGTGAACTTGACTTGGCACGTGGATTAAGATCCTTTCAGCACCACACAAACATCTGTATTTCCCAGTTCCCACGATAGAAATGTTGTCATTTTGTATAAAATGGGTCTTAAAGTAGGTGCTGGGCAATCTTCATTAGGGAGGGCATTCCATAATCTGCAATTCCTTGATCTGCCCTTGGAGTAGAATATTTTTGCTAGGTTTTAAATGTTGTTTTGCTGCTTTTGCTGTTGTTTAAGGCAGGAAGCTTAGAAGAGAGTCTTAATTTTAAAAATATCTTTTATTTCCTGTTTTTAATGTTTTAAGCAATGCTTAAACTTGGTGTAACCCCCCTCCCTCCCTCCTAGAGAGGACTTTGTACAGTCCATCCATTGAGAGCATTTGTCAACTGTCCAGTGTTCTGCTATTAGGATACTTTTGATCGCCCTTTCTATACAAGTCTCCGGCAAGTCTTGAGTAGAAGGCCAGACCTCTGAAAATGGAAGGAAATATTTTCCCAAACATATTAGGAGGGATTGACCTTTGGTGGTGGTCACTGGGGTCCAAAGAGTTTAAGGGAAGAAAACATTTACTGTGTATAGTCACTTCTTTGAAATTTTCTTGCGTTTTTCTTTTTTTAAAAAAAAATGTTTTGAGTGAGGGATCTGACATGGACATTCCATTAACATCATTTTTTAAATTTATTTTTTAAGATGGCATTTTCAGATATACTGTTGTCATGAACACTCATGATTTCCTGGTCCAAAAGACAGACCTCCCAGTGTTTGTCCTTTAACATGAAGCAAATATTACAGCCACTGAATTCTTCCCTGGCTCAGATTTTCATCCAGCCAAGAACCTCTCCCTCTTCCCCACCCATGCATGCACCTGGCTGATGTAGTTTTCTACATATTGGTGTGTAAGCTCCCCGGGCAAAGAACAGTCTTGTGCTTTGCTGCTATGTTATAAAGCACTGTAAGTATAGTGATGTGTGTATTAATAATAGGTAATGCTAGTCCAATATTTTGACCAGCATTTAATTTGACAGTTCGTGGAAAGGAAGAGGAGAATAGATACCCCAACAAAGTTTGCATGAGTGAGGAAGAAATTGCTGAAGAAAGCCACAAGGTGTTGCTGGTACTGCTTGCTTGTCTGTTTTTCCTCTTACGTTAGCATTATGAGGTGGCCAGTTGGAGCGTGCGTTTGCTTTTAACTTTTAGTCTTGTCCAGCTTTCAGCCTCTCTGCAGGTTGCTGGAATGCCATATAATACGAACCTCTTCGCTCCCTGTAGTCCTGCCAGCCCAGCTCTGTTTGCTGTGGTTTCCACGGAAACCAGATATTTTCATGGACGCTCTAGCAAGTTCCGGCAAACTACAGAAAGCCATGAGAGCCATTTCTAACAGTTGTGCTCTAGTTATTCCGGAAAGCATTTGGGTCGCTGGAGGAAGATTGAAGAAGCTTCTTTTGTGGATTTTCTGCTGGCTGTTTTATTTCCTGATCCTACCCTATGATTCCTACTGCATTGTTAGGTCTTAAGGACTTTAAAGGAGCTCTGAAATCCCTGAAGACTTATAATGGAAGCTACTATAATGCAGTACTAGACAGAAGTGCTTCTCTGAATAATTATCATTTTTTATTCCTATTGAAAATACTCACCAGGTCCAGGTTACTTTAGCTTTTGCCCATCATTCATTAGTTTTGTGTGAATTGCTCAGGTATAATCCATTATTGACAACTGGCTGAATGTAGTGTCTACGAAGATGATATATAACACCAGTGAAACTAGCAAAAATGCATAGAACAAATCAGTGTTGGAAATGTAAAGAAAAAGAGCGCACTTTTCATCATATGTGATAGCAGCCTGCTTCCTGGAGCGCGGGGCGGGCTGCAGCAGAGCGCCCCGCGCTTCCGGCAGACATCCACGGCCTGCTACACAGAGCGCTGAAGCCGCGGCTGGGGGGTGGGAATTTTTTTTTCTTTATTCCCCCCCCCCCAAAAAAAAACTAGGTGCATCCTATGGGACGGTGCGTCCTATAGGGCGAAAAATACGGTATGTTGTATCTGAAAGACAACTGTAAACATTTGACATTGCTAATAGGGTTACAAGAAGTTTTGTAGGTTTTAACTATCATGAAATAGATGATGTAAAAGTATGATTCGATAGTAATATTAATAAGAATAAAATGCATATACAGTTATTAGGTTGGAAAACCATTAATCGAGGATGAGGGAAGTTTTAGGCTTATATAGCCAAATGTTTTTCTTTTGTATTTTATTTATAAAATGGATGTTACGATGGAAAATTAGGAAAATCAATAAAAATTATTATTTTAAAAAGAAGAATGTAGTGTCTACGAGCAGGGTGGGAGACCACCAACCTTCAGGCTGGATACCCTTGGAGCCTCTCTTTCCATCTCACACCACACCCTCCTCAACCCCTCACTCAATTTGGACTGAAAAAGAAGTCTTTTGAACCCAGACATTTCACTACTAACTGTGGATGGTGGGCAGCTGGGGAAAGAAGGGTTAACCCTACCATTCCTTTGAAAATGCCCCAGTGTTGTAATGGTGGGTGGGAATGAGGTGGGTGGGAATGGGGCGAAAGCCTTCTATTGGCTCCAGTAGAGGCTCTTTCAAACCTTATTGTGGGTGAGGCTATCTGGGAAGGGAAGAGTTAATGCTACCACCAGCTTCCAGGATAGTAACTGGCCCAGTATACTTGAAGGAGCGTCTCCATCCGCATTGTTCAGCCCAGACACTGTGGTCCACCTCCGAGGGCCTTCTGGTGGTCCCCTCACTGTGAGAAGTAAGGTTACAGGGAACCAGGCAGAGGGCCTTCTTGGTAGTGGCACCTGCCCTGTGGAACGCCCTCCCATCAGGTATCAAGGAAATAAACAACTATCTGACTTTTAGAAGACATCTGAAGGCAGCCCTGCTTAGGGAAGTTTTTAATGTTTGATGTTTTATTGTGTTTTGAATATTCTGTTGGTGAGCCCCCCAGATGGGTGGGATGTAAATAAATATTATTATTATTATTATTATTATTATTATTATTATTATTATTATTATTATTATTCAAGTAAGCTTTTAAAAGATAAAATGTCAAATCTAACTGCTGGGTATATGCATATGGGTGGCCAGACAAACCAATGCTATGCAGCCCCAGAAGTCTGGCAAATTGGTAATGAAGCCTAGCCCAAAATGCTTCACCACCCAGGTCTAAAGTCAGCTGTGAAGTTCACTGGATAATTCTGAGCATGCTAATACAGTGGTACCTTGGGTTACATACACTGCAGGTTACATACGCTTCAGGTTACACACTCCACTAACCCAGAAATAGTGCTTCAGGTTAAAAACTTTGCTTCAGGATAAGAACAGAAATTGGGCTCCGGCGGCGCGGCAGCAGAAGGAGGCCCCATTAACTAAAGTGGTGCTTCAGGTTAAGAACAGTTTCAGGTTAAGCACGGACCTCCGGAATGAATTAAGTATTTAACCCGAGGTACCACTGTAATTTTACTCCTAACCTACCCCACAGATTGTTGGGGGGATAAAACAGCACTCTGAGCTCCCTGAACAAAAAAGTAGATATCCAACGCAACCAGCTCCTGTGTTCTTCAGAGTAAGCCCCATTCGATATAGTGAGATTTATTACTGAGTAAACATGCATAGGACCATGCCATTATTTACAGGGTCTCTTTCTCCCCCCCTTTCTTTGCTGATACAAACCCCAGCAGCTATTATTTTATATACATATTAGATTTTTTTTTTTCATTTTCTGGTGCACTTCGTTGGGAAGATTTGCATGACTTTCTTTCAAAATTTGGGCTTGCATTAATGACTTGGCATTCTTTTAAAACCTCTTTCGCTTATAATGATTGAAGCAATTTGAATAACAAATAGCTCCATTATGCGTGAAAGGAATTAAGTACTTTTAAGATGCCAGCACACACACACACAAAAATTACAAACCATTAATTACATTTAATGGCACTTAATGATTTAGCAACTTTGGAAAGTATTTATTTTCTAAAGTTCCTTAGATTTACTTTAATACAGTTTTTCGGATTAAAATATACATCTTAGTTTTCGCATGTCGTAGTTACTGCTGCCTCTTGAAGTATAGCATCTTTAGAGCTACCAAATTGGCTCTATATTTTTCAGAATCTATTGACCTTGTAAATGCCTGCTGCATAGCCGTGAATGCATTTTATTAATCCTGAGACAGAATTCCTAAAACTACCAAGTCCTGTCTCTTCCCTGGAGAGTTTCTATACTGAATGGAAAGTTTGCTCAGCCATTGCACAGTTTCAGTTAGGCCATGATCCTGCCTCCCGTCCCCCCTCCCTCAGCCAGCGATAACAGAAGGTGCTTTGCCTGCACTTGAGTAATATGGGGATGAAGGAGTTTGTTTCTTTGCTGGAGGGTTTAAACAAAATATTCCCTTCCTGTTATTTGTTGCTGTATTCCAGGGTTGCTCTATTAGGGATGTGGGTGGCACTGTGGTCTAAACTAAGGTTACCAGATTTTTTTCCAAAGAATCCAGGGACACTTTTTTAAAAAGAAAGTTATTAAAAATATATTATTATTTAAAAATATCTTCTCTTCTGTGGTCTCTTCTGTAGCGCAGCCTTCCTCTGGGCCCTATCCTGCTCTCTTGCAGCGCTGGCCACCATGGAGTAGGCTCGGGTCAGGCTCTCCTACCTCTCCTCCTTGGTGGCAGATGTGCGGCAAGGTTGTGGCTCCCCTCTTTTTTCTTCTTCCTCTTTCTCTCTCTTCCTTCTCCTTCTCCTCTCCTCCTTCTCCCTGCATCGACTCCGGGGTTTTTACTGGCGTCGGAGCGCCACTGGACAGTCAGTCAGGTGGCTGGGCACTCTCACTCCCGGCTCTATTTGGGTCACAGGGGGGGTGTCAGCAGTCCCCCCAGTTGATGCGCCAGGTGTCCCCGGTTCCCCCTTGGCAGTGGCGGCGGCAGCAGCAGTCTCAGCAGCCTGGAGCCAGCCTAGTAGCGCAGTTGGCTCTGGCTGGCTTCAGGAGCAGCTCGCTGCCATGGCACCCATCATTTTGCCTTGCTGGAAGTCCCCATATGATGTGTCTTGTGCCGTCGAACCAATCACACAACATTCATTCCCTACTAATAAATCTACAACACTTAAAATATAAATCCGGGGACATTAAATGAAATCTGGGGACATTCCGGGGATGGATTTTGCCTGGGGACAGATTTGTAAATCTGGGGACTGTCCCCGGGAAACAGGGACATCTGGTAACCATAGTCTAAACCACTGAGCCTCTTGGTTTTGTTGATCAGAAGGTTGGCAGTTTGAATCTGTGCAACGGGGTGAGCTCCTGTTGCTCTGTCCCAGCTTCTGCCAACCTAGCAGTTCAAAAGCACGTCAAAGTGCAAGTAGATAAATAGGTACCGCTCCGGCGGGAAGGTAAATGGTGTTTCCGTGCGCTCTGGTTTCCATCACGGTGTTCCGTTGCACCAGAAGCGGTTTAGTCTTGCTGGCCACATGACCCAGAAAGCTGTCTGTGGACAAACACCGGCTCCCTGGGCTTGAAAGCAAGATGAGCGCCGCAACCCCATAGTTGCCTTTGACTGGACTTAACTGTCCAGGGGTCCTTACCATTCCAGGGTTGACCAACCTTTTGACATGTTCCTGTCAGTGTTCCTGTTACTTTAACAATGTGCTGATGAGGGGATTTTTTTGTTGAAGATGCTTTTGCTATATTACACTGTTGCAAGGTGAGAAAACTAGGCCTGCCAAGATGTGCTTTTCTCCACATTACAATGGCAAAAGGTTACCCCCAGGCTAGACTAAGAAATCCAACCAAATGCCTTTTCTTGCCAAAGTGATGACAGTTGGTGTGAAGAAGGCAAAATCCCCAAACAGGTCTAATTTGTCTGCAGGGAAATTTCTCCCTGGCCCCAAATACAGCGACCAATTAAGACTCCACAGCAAGGTCAAACCCACACAGCCATTCTTAAAGGGTGGGTGGGATGATCATTTGCCAGCTGAAATCTGGTTGGGAACACAGTCGGCTTAAATATGCCAGGGAGGGACCCGAGTGTTGTCTGAGTTCACCCGACCCTGTTCTGGAACCCTGTGGCTGAGCTGGGCCACAAAAGAGGAAAGCAGCCTCTCCCATTTTATAAACTCCTTCTTTGAATCATCTACCAAACCACGGAATAACCAAAGTCTGCAGCTAATATGAGCACAGTAATTCTTGCCGTATTTTCTTGTTCCGTTCCAAGGAAGGACTGAGGTTAGAGAATATTAATCCATCTAACTAAACTGCTCTCTTGATGAGCATATGGAGCAAACCTCTATTTTACTGGGTTTTATGGCTCACGTTGCACCACTTACCGTGATAAATAACTGTGCTCGCTCGCACTAATAAGCACTGTTTTTACTGTGGCGTTATAACTTTAAAATACATCCCTAGTTTTCTTTAAGCTCTGGATTTTATTACATCTGTACACTCTGAACACTTCTTCTCCAAAGAGTTATTAGCATAAATATATACGAATATCTTATACTAATTAAATAACACAGTCTGTTTACTGCATTGTTTCCTTATTGCTGAAAATTGTAATGTTCATTTCCGCCCACACAAATGTTGCTCTCATGGGTATCTATGTATCTTTCAATGTAGAATCTTGAGTGCATTTTTACAGCATAGTCAAGCACCTCCTGAAGATTCGGGATTCTTTCGCTTAAGGGAATAGAAGTTTCCTCCGACATTAGCTAGAGGGTGGCAAAACATTTTCTGACTTCAATGCAGATCAGGAAAAAAAATCTGCTAACTTTTAAAAGGAAAAAGTATCTTTACATATGTATTTGTTTTTGGTTGTTTTAAAGACTTGTGAGCTGGTCTTGGAATCAACTCTTGAATAGGGCTACCATACGTCCAAATTTTCACAGACATTTCCAGGACTTAAAAGGCAGAAATGACATGGGGGGGGATTTCCGAAATGTGGTGCTTTGTCCTGGATCTTAGGCAAGTCAATCGAAAAATCATGTTTGAGGTTTTCCTAAAAATAGATCAACAATTTGGGGGGTCTGTGTCCTGGTTTTTACTTTTTGAAATACAGTGGTACCTCTGGTTATGAATGCTTCTGGTTACGAACGCTTCAGGTTACGAGCTCTGCTAACCCGGAAGTAGCTGCTCCTGGTTGCGAACTTTGCCCCAGGATGCAAATGGAAATCACTCGCCAGAGGCATGCGTGCAGCGGAAGGCTCCATTAGTGAAAGCGCGCCTCAGGATAAGAACAGTTTCAGCTTACCAGACTTTTAGAAGACATCTGAAGGCGGGCCTGTTTAGGGAAGCATTTAATATCTGAAGGACTATTGTATTTTAATCTTTAGTTGGAAGTCTCCCAGAGTGGCTGGGGAAACCCAGCCAGATGGACGGGGTATAAATAATAAATTATTATTATTATTATTATTATTATTATTATTATTATTATTATTGAGAACAGACCTCTGGAACGAATTAAGGTCGTAACCAGAGGTGCCACTGTATGGCAACCCTGCCCTTGAATTCAACACTGGAATAATTGCAGTTGCAGTTCTATAGAATATGGAAGAACGACTTCAAAGGCTGTACGCAGAGATCACTGAATAGAAAGGGTAACGTAAAAGAGTATTTGGATGCCAAAATTCATATGGAAAAATAAGTGAAAAATGAAACAGACATTAGTTTCTTTTCCGTGTCTAGCTGGACTTTTGAGAAAGTCTTTCCGGATAGTTCCATCTAGTGGCCAATAAGAAAATGGTACCCAAATGTAAAATAACACTTCCCTCCTTTCCCCAATGTATTTGTAATGTGTTGAAATATGGGAGCTGAATTTTGTCAGAAGATCATTCTCGTATTCTGAGCTAACAAACCCAAAGAACTGTTGGGATTTGTAAGGTCTAGAGCAGGATTACACATGATGAATCAACAATTTAAACATATGCTATGTTGTCATAAAAGTGGTAATCCGCTTACAGCTGTGCTGATATTTTAGCTTTCTCTTTCCCCCAATATGAGGTGGGAGTGCAGCTCCCACAGAACGAAGGCGAAATGGGAGAAATATCCCAAACTTTTTGGAGGGAGAAGGGTTTGGCTTATCTTTATTTCTTAAACAAGGTGCTCTCTTTTGACTCTCCTGCAACTAACACCACAAATTCCATCAGGCTGCAGCAAAGGAAGAGAAGGGAAACAGAACTATTCCATCAGCTTTACAAAGATTTCAGCAGTCCTTAGCTTTGCCTTGCAAAGATAAACCCTTTAAGCTCACCATTATGTTGGAAAGGCTGTGGAGAACGAGGTGGGAGTGTACCGTGGTCCAGGTCTTTTGGGGAAAAGTTTCTAATCTGACCTCCAAAATCACTAAACAAACTATCCCTCCTAATTGGGCACTTGCCTTATTATCATTAGATTTGACCCCAAATTCTACCCTTATATCTAAAGAAATATTTCCCCTCCTGTTCACAGCAGCTAGACTAGTTATTGCCCAATGATGAAAGGAAACTTCTAAAATACCAATAGAAGCTTGGATTAATAACATCTGGAGCAGTGCTCTATCAGAACGCCTCACATACCATCGATGAATAATCAAAGGCATCTCCAAAAATGGTACCTTTGACACAATCTGGTCTCCCCTTTTCTCTTTTATTGATGAAGAACAGGATATTTTCATACCCTCGTCATCATAGAGGTATCTGTGGGGGAGATACAGTGGTACCTCAGTTTTTGAATGTAATCCATTCTGGAAGACTGTTTGAGTTATGAAACGTTCAAAAACTGAAAACTCAATACGGAAAATTCAATACGGAAGCTGCATGGCATGTTCGACTTCTGAGGTGTGTTCAAAAACCGAAGCATTTACTTCTGAGTTTACGGCATTTGAAAACTGAAATGTTCGTCAACGGAGGCATTCAAAAACTGAGGTACCATTGTACAGTGGAACCTCTATTTGTGACCATAATTTGTTCCGGAGGTATGTCCGGAGGTCAAAATGGGTCGCTGGGAGAAGCGCCATTGTGCACAGGCATGGGCGGCAATTGCCCGCTTCTGCGCATGTGCGAACGGTGATTGCCCACTTCTGCACATGCGCGAATGGCGGCAAACCCGCCGGTTACTTCTGGGTTTGCCGCTGTCGCGACTTGGAACAACAGTAAGAAGAGGCGGTGGTAAGTAGAGGTTCAACTGTATATTGAATGAAAATGTATTTTATTGTAACTGTATTGTAACTTTTGAATAAATGGTTTTTGATTGATTTATTTTAAGTATGACTATTTGCACCTGTCCTGCCCCAGCCTCTGGCTTTGGGAGCTTTCAAAATAGCCAGTGCCAAGTTCACGATGGTTAAGGCACGATGCCAGAAACCGGCCCACCAATGAGGCAGAGTGAAGCAGCTGCCTCAGATAGTGGAATTGCAAGAGGTGGCTCCCTAAATGCCCCACCGCTTCTACTGCCGAAAGAACAGCCTCCTGAGTTTTGGTGAGAGGAGGAAATTCCAGCATTGCCAGTCAACTTCCCCACCCCAGGGTCAGAGAAGAAGAAGAAGAAGAAGAGGAGGAGTTTGGATTTGATATCCCGCTTTATCACTACCCTGAGGAGTCTCAAAGCTGCTAACATTCTCCTTTCCCTTCCTCCCCCACAAACAAACACTCTGTGAGGTGAGTGAGGCTGAGAGACTTCAGAGAAGTGTGACTAGCCCAAGATCACCCAGCAGTTGTATGTGGAGGAGCGGAGATGCGAACCCAGTTCCCCAGATTATGAGTCTACCGCTCTTAACCACTACACCACACTGGCTCACCACACTGAAGATGATTGTGAAGGCCTTGTAGGGTGTCCCCTCTCTCGCCAAGCTCAGCAAGAGAGGGCAGTTCCACTACACAGCTTTGCTACTGATCTTTTCTGCCCCGGGGACAGAGAAAATCAAGGCATTTCTGAGCAAGTTTGAGTTTGGTGAAAAGGAAGGCATTCTGGCATGCTGCGTTGATGCTCATCTTACCAACCCCTGCGGTTGATGTGACCTTGTAGAACACCTCCTCTCTTGCAGAGTTCAACAAGAGAGGGGACATTCTGGTGGCAGTGGTGGTGCATATTTGTCAGAGACACGCCCAGCAGAGAGGAATCTCCAGAGGAAGAGGAACTGGCTGCACCTGAGTCACCAAGAAGCAAGTGATTAGCGTAGAGGCGGGCCAGCAGGAGGCGGGGAAGGACTGTTAGGATATTGATGTTCTGTTGTGTGGAGTTGTTGCTGGGAACCTCCGTTTGTGTATAGCTTTTGCTTATGCTTCTTGCTTGGACATGAAGGGGAGCAGACATGTTTTCCTTTGTCCTGATGCTGAATAAAATGCTTGTGAATACACTTTACTCAGCCTCTCTCTGCCTTTCTGTTGCAAAGAGTTCTTATCTCTGCTGGCTTGCATGCCCAGCTTCTGATGGCTTCTGAAGCCCGTGTCACAGTTTACATGCAGAACCGAGGACTGGACTTCGACCAGCAACTGTGATCCATGCAACGGTCACCTCCAGACTGGATTATTGTAACTCGCTCTACGTGGGGCTGCCCTTGAGACTGACCCAGAAACTCCAGCGGTTGCAGAATGCCGCGGCGAGACTCCTTATGGGGTCTTCGCTGCGAGACCACATTCATCCGGTACTATACCAGCTGCACTGGCTCCCGGTGGAGTACAGGATCAGGTTTAAGGTGCTGGTTTTAACCTTTAAAGCCCTATACGGCCTAGGACCCTCATACCTACGGGACCGCCTCTCCTGGTATGCCCCACAAAGAAACCTATGGTCTGCAAATAAAAACATCCTGAAGGTCCCAGGCCTCAGAGAGGTTAGGCTGGCCTCAACTAGAGCCAGGGCTTTCTCGGCCGCAGCTCCAATCTGGTGGAACGCTCTGTCACAAGAGACTAGGGCCCTGCGGGACCTGACATCTTTCCGCAGGGCCTGCAAGACAGAGTTGTTCCACCAGGCCTTTGGTCAGGGCGCAGCCTGACTCCCTCCTCTGGCAACCTGCACAGAGTTTTGCTTAATGGTTGCCATCAACTTGATTTTAATTAATTTTTATAATGAAATGTTTTTAGAATGTTGGTTTATTTGATTGTTTGATTATTTGATTGTTGTTAGCCGCCCTGAGCCCGGCTTCGGCTGGGGAGGGCGGGATATAAATAAAATTTATTATTATTATTATTATTAACTGGCTGGTGGGCTGGAGCCAGCTGGGGGTCTGCCAATTGCCCCCGTTCCCTTGGACGCATCACAACATATCTGGCCTTGGGAGGGGTCAGAAGCCAGTCGAGTCAACTGACTCTGACAGCGAAGGATGAGTTGTGGAAGCTTGGACTGCTGTAAGCCTGTCATTGAGAAATAAACCTCAGCTACTTAAACTGCCAGCGTTCCATGTCTTGTGTGGGAGAAGCGCTAAACCTGACAATATTCTTGTTTCACCTCAGGTGACAAAACAGGCTGGGCCACCCCTGCATAATGCAGACCCTCCAAGTGTCCCTATTTTCCACAGACAGTCCAGGATTTACAGGATTTGGAGGAGCTTTGAAATATGATCTGAGATATTGTATGGACCTTGGTTCTAGCTGTGGAGAGTTGGCTGGCCTGTCAAGAGGGAATGGGGGCATGGTTGGGTCGGGGCCCCCCCGAGACCTGCTCTTCAGCATCTTCAGCATCAAAGAATATGAAGAAAAACTGCAGAAGGGACTTGGAAAAGATTTAAGAGCCTCGGACAGACGATCTCCAGGTTGATGAACTATATGGAATGGACGGAAATGATTGGCAGAATCCGAGACCAGGGAGAAGAGATGGTGGAAGAAGATTGGGAAAGTTTAAAGTTTATATATAGAAATATTGTAAAATTAATGAGTGTTAGAAAATTGTTGGAATGAAACTTTATGGCTTTAGCAGAAATGTTATAAGGAGTTAAGTATAAATAAGTACTTTAGTATTAATGGAAAATAAGGCTAAAAATATGTTAAGATATTCATAATGATAAAAATAGAGAAAGATGGAAAGGAATTGCTGAAATAAGTAATAGAAGTGGAATACAAAAAGGGAGGTGAGAGGAGGTCGATGAAATAAGGGAATGAAAGATAGAGTAATGAAATGGTATGGTATATGTTTTTAAATTGTTGTTGTTTTGTTTTGTTTAGATTAGTGTGTTAAGGTTGCGTTTTGTATTGTTTATATATTGTATTGTATTGTTTCTTCTTCTTCTTTTCTTTATTTCTTTTCTGCTCTATTTTGTCTTTCTCTCTTGCCTTTCTTCTTCTTTTTCTCTCTTTTTGTAAGTCTTAAAAGTAATAAAGATTATTTAAAACAACAACAAAAAACAGAAGCCATCCCAGTCTCTGACTTAATCCCGGAATGTCCCACTTTCCCTTAGGATGCCCCTATTTTCATCATAGAAATGATGGAGGGTATGGAGTTGTGCAACCCCCAAAACAAATAACTATAAACCTTTAGAAGACATCTGAAGGCAGCCCTGTATACGATGTATTCAGTGATACCTCAGGTTAAGAACTTAATTCGTTCTGGAGGTCCATTCTTAATCTGAAACTGTTCTTAACCTGAGATACCACTTTAGCTAATGGGGCCTCCTGCTGCCACTGCAGGGCTATTCCTCTTCTCATCCTGAAGCAAAGTTCTTAACCCGAGGTACTATATCTGGGTTAGCGGAGTCTGTAACCTGAAGCATCTGTAACCTGAGGTATCACTGTACAGACATTTTTTTAAAAAAATGTTTTGTGTTTTATTATGTTTTTCTATGTGTTGGAAGCTGCCTAGAGTGGCTGGGGCAAACCAGTCAAATGAACGGGGTATAAATAATAAAATGATGACGATGATGGAATAGGGCATCTCTATTTTCATTGGAGAAGTGTTGGAGGGTATGCATAATGCTCAGGGTTTCGAAGCTCTGTGGAGCCAGGCATCAAATACCCCACTATTTCTAGGAGGCATTGCAAAATAGGTAAAATTCAATCACATTGCCCATATAGGAAGCAAGGGCTCATGGGGAAACTAGGTGTACATGGCAGAATACAGCCATCTATTTTGCAAATTAAAGGCAAGCAATGTATTTTAAGATTAACACTGTGTCTTTCCCTGCTTTTGTGGCAGCGTCCTCTTTGCAAATGCAATATATATTTAAATGCCTTCTTTTTTCTGGCATTTAAGAATTGGGTTAGTAACCGTGGGAGAAACCGGGAATCTGTTTACAATGAGTTACATGAATTTCGTTGTATGTTATATGGAGGCAAATCTGGATTATTATTATTTTTAATGCCTGAAGCTTATAGAAAACAACGAGAGGGGGATATCCAGTGATGCAATGAATGATGCTTTCAAAACCGATCCTGAGCAAAGAGGAAAACCCCTTGAGGAATTTACAAAAGTGCATTTATTTTGTTGATGCTGAGAAAAGGAAGCTTTGGTTATTGTTTGTTTATTTGTTTCAGGCAAAAGTGATTTCATATAAAACATTTGGAAAACAGCAAAGGAATAATAATAATAATAATAATAATAATAATAATAATAATAATAATAATATTATTATTTATACCCCGCCCATCTGGCTGGGCTTCCCCAGCCACTCTGGGCGGCTTCCAAAAAATTATTAAAATACTGTAATACATCAAACATTAAAAGCTTCTCTAAACAGGGCTGCCTTCAGATGTCTTCTAAAAGTCTGGTAGTTGTTGTTCTCTTTGACATCTGGTGGGAGGGCGTTCCACAGGGAGGGCGCCACTACCGAGAAGGCCCTCTGCCTGGTTCCCTGTAACTTGGCTTCTCGCAGGGAGGGAACCACCAGAAGGCCCTCGGTGCTGGACCTCAGTGTCTGGGTAGAATGATGGGGGTGGAGACGCTCCTTCAGGTATACTGGACTGAGGCCGTTTAGGACTTTAAAGGTCAACACCAACACTTTGAATTGTGCTCGGAAACGTACTGGGAGCCAATGTAGGTTTTTCAAGACTGGTGTTATATGGTCTCGGCGGCCGCTCCCAGTCACCAGTCTGGCTGCTGCGTTCTGGATTAGTTGTAGTTTCTGGATCACCTTCAAAGGTAGCCCCACGTAGAGCGCATTGCAGTAGTCCAAGCGGGAGATAACCAGAGCATGCACCACTCTGGCGAGGCAGTCCGCAGGCAGATAGGGTCTCAGCCTGCGTACCAGATGGAGCTGGTAAACAGCTACCCTGGACACAGATTTGACCTGTGCCTCCATGGACAGCTGTGAGTCCAGAATGACTCCCAGGCTGCGCACCTGGTCCTTCAGGGGCACAGTTACCGCATTCAGGACCAGGGAATCCTCCACACCTGCCCGCCTCCTGTGTGCGCATCCTCCCTTTTTGAAACTCGCTGATATTCCTTATTGAAAGTTTCATGTGCAGTCCTGAACCAGGTTGTTGTTGTTGTTTTTCCCTTCTGCAATTTTCACTTTACAAATTCACATGCTGGAATCATGTGCATTTTGTAATTAGAAGCTCTCACAATAATGTGTTGTTCAGATCAAGTGCTACAGAAATTAGCATAAATGTAATTACAGGTCTTTTGTGAGCTTGTAGTTCACAAATGCAGTGTCTTGTCTCAGAGCTGCATAGTACAAATTCTGGGGAGAGCCCCAATATTCCAGGTGTTATTAATGGTACCAGCATGTCTGCCTCACTTGCTCCAGCACTGTGTAACATGTGTTTTTTACTTGATAAAGTAGTGTGGATGATCCAGTCCTGTCAAATAAATGCAGATAAATAAATACATCTACCAACCAACCTACCTACCTATATAATAGCTCTCTGAAAACGGTTTGGAAACTTCACCTAGTGCAGAATTCAGCAGCCAGGTTGCTCACTGGTGCTTTTTTGCATGCTCTTTTTACCAGCTTATACATTTCATACACATTTCCCCTTTAAATATTCGTACTTATTACTTGAGTGAAGAATAACATTGCAAATTCATAGAAGTACAAATTTCAAAGGCTAGCTGTGTTTTGGCACATCTACACCATCTCCATCATCTATTCGATTTATATACAGTCCTTTATCAAAATATTCCAGGGCAGTATACAACATTAAGAACGGATTTTATGGAGCATCAATAATAAAAGCATAATAAAGGCAGCATAAATAAACAGCTAAAGAGTTTCTTTGGGGAGAACATTCCACAGACAGGGAGCCACAGCAGAAAAGTCCCATTCAGGTGTTGCCACCCACCAAATCTCTTGGGATGGGTACACAGAAAAGGGCCTCAGATGGCAAGTGTAGAGTCCAGGCCTAGATTGTCTCCTCTCCCCCCCTCCCCGCAGCACTGACACTGGGGCTCTGATATTTTATTTTTTATTTTATACATTCTTTTTTTGACAAAGTAATAATAATAAATAAATAAGAATAAAAATGTGCACCCCACCACAGAGACCATTCCATTGTAACTATCCAACTTCCCAAAATTTCAACACATCTTGCAATGGTTTGACCCCTTTCCGTTTTAACAGTACAAATTCTACAAACACCTTCCCTATCTCTTCAAAATCATTTCTTCTGCATATTCCCCTATCTTACCTTAATGGCACATGTTGATTTATTGTTACAGTAATAGCTATATCCCACACCTCTTTATACCATTCTTCCATTTTATATTCCGCTTGCCCCTTCCGCTTTCTAGCTATAATAATTTGTGCAGCTGTCAATAAATTTGTGAGCAAGTCCTTCATAGCCTGTGAACTTTCCACCTCATCGTAAATTGATAATAACGCTACCTCTGGACTTTTGGTCAGCTTTAAACTGGTGATTTCTGTTATCTCTTTAAAAACCCTTTGCCCCCAAAATTTGTACATATTTACACCCCCACCACATGTGAACATGATTCCCTATTTCCTGGCATCCCCTCCAACAAAACACCAACTACTCCTTGTTTATTTGATTTAATCTGACTGGTAAAGGTAAATAGGTAAATAGGTAAAGGTAAAGGGACCCCTGACAATTAAGTCCAGTTGCGAATGACTCTGGGGTTGTGGCACTCATCTCGCTTTACAGGCCCAGGGAGTCGGCATTTGTTCGCTTCTGCAGACTAAGCCACTTCTGGCAAAACCAGAGTAGCGCACGGAAATGCTGTTTACCTTCCCGCCCAAGCAGTACCTATTTATCTACTTGCACTGCATGCTTTTGAACTGCTAGGTTGGCAGGAGCTGGGACCGAACAACAGGAGCTCACCCTGTAGTGGGGATTTCAAACCGCCGACCTTTCGATCAGCAAGCCCAAGTGGCACAGTGGTTTAACCTACAGCGCCACTCGCGTACCCTTAAAAAGGTAATGGTAAAGGTAAAGGTAAATACAACCTTCCAAATTAATTTATAATATTTTTTTATTATTCTATTATTGTGTGAGATCAGTTTCAGCCAGTCGCTGTAAGGGAAATCCATCTTGAAGTCAAGTTGATTTCAATGAGAGAGATTTAAGCTTTGCTTGCTTGTATTTCCATCAGTAGTACTAAAGGATGCTTAACTGGGTAGATTGGTCCCTGTGGTTGAAGCATTGACCTTGCAGTTACCCGAATCAAATAGACATTTAGACAGAGTGAAGGAAAAGTCTTCCAGGAGAAGTGTCAAGAGATGATAAAAGTGAGCTTTTTGCATAACAAGTCATTATGCACCAAAATGTCATCTCTTTCGGGTGTCAAGTATTATGGGTATTTTGCTTCATTATGCACATTGCCATACTCACTTTATTTCATTACAAGACGGGTGGCACCTTAAATTATTTATTTCCCATTTTTGTAAATAGGAGGAAATGGCTCCTCTGATAGGCAATTCGGGTTATTGCTTATGAGTGCCATCAAGTTACAGATGCATTGAAGTGCAGCAGGAATGAAAATACCTATCACTCGGCTGCTGAAGATGTGTCCAAAAAGCTCAGGAGTTTTAATGGCTTGTAATATATTTTGTCACTGGAAGTCACTTTCACAACTGACTGTGCAACAAATCATTTTAACTCTTGCCAATCTTTCCCCCGATTTCAAAGCACCAATTAATGTTCAAGTTCTGGCTGCTCAAGTGCCCTTTCCAAAATTTTATCTTACCTTATACAAAAATGAGCCACACCTCGGTGACTATGTCTTTCTTGACACCTTCTCTTCCACAGAACAGCCTTTTTTCTCACCAAAAGCTGAGAGTCTGAGAACAGACTGAGGAATCTGCAAACTTCCAGCCTCCCAAATGCCTTTGCTTGGTGTTGGTGTTGACCTTTAAAGCCCTAAATGGCCTCGGCCCAGTATAACTGAAGGAGTGTCTCCACCCCCATTTTTCTACCTGGACACTGAGGTCCAGCGCTGAGGGCCTTCTGGCGGTTCCCTCATTGTGAGAAGCAAAGCTACAGGGAACCAGGCAGAGGGCCTTCTCGGTAGTGGCGCCCGCCCAGTGGAACGCCCTCCCATCAGATGTCAAAGAGATAAACAACTACCTGACATTCAGAAGACATCTTAAGGCAGCCCTGTTCAGGGAAGTTTTTAATGTGTGACATATTAGTGTATTTTTGGTATTTGTGGAAGCTGCCCAGAATGGCTGGGGAAACCCAGCCAGATGGGCGGGGTACAAATAATAATAATTAATAATAATAATAATAATAATAATAATAATAATAATAATAATAATAATTTACACTCCCTAAGGAAGTCAGTAGTGTCTTTATGATATTGCAAATATTTCACCAATCCCCATCTTCTCCCCAGCCCTGTTTGCAGGCTTATCAATTAACACGCCTCAGCCAAAAATGAATTTGGGCATATGGAGCTGAGCAACAACTAGCACATCTGCTTGTGGTTCAGATCAGACACAGCTGAATGACAGTGCAGAACTTGTGGAAAGTGAGACATGTTCTCAGGACTGCTGAAAGGCAGGCACAGGAATGAATGATGTACCCAGCCCACGGTCAGCAAAGGCCTGAGACTCTGAACTTCCTTCTTTTAAAATAAGTCTCTAGCGCTCCTGGAAAAAAAAGTTATGAACCAAAATGTTCATGTACCCTTCTAAGTAATTTCTGTGAGATGGGGCAGCCTGACTGCTCCTGCTTTTCAGTGTTAGCCAACTGGTGAAGTCAGAGAGCTGTGATTGACAATTGAGTTGTTTGCATAGGAGAGCCAGTGTGGTGTAGTGGTTAAGAGCGGTAGTCTTGCAATCTGGGGAACTGGGTTCACGTCTCCGCTCCTCCACATGCAGCTGCTGGGTGACCTTGGGCTAGTCACACTTCTCTGAAGTCTCTCAGCCTCACTCATCTCACAGAGTGTTTGTTGTGGGGGAGGAAGGGAAAGGAGAATGTTAGTCGCTTTGAGACCCCTTCAGGTAGTGATAAAGTGGGATCTCAAATCCAAACTCTTCTTCTTCTTCTTATGAGCTGCTGTTTTCTCCCCCCCTTTCGTGCACCTTTCCTGCTTTTGTCTCTCTGCTAGTCCTTGGAAACGCTGCAGTTTAACCCTGCCCTTTCCCCCAGCAACCAGCATACAAGTTTCCTGTGGTGGGTTTGTCTGAGATCAGATACCCCCTAGAACTTATTATCTGTGAATACACTACGCAATAGTTGCAAGTGGATAATAAAGAAATCCTCCACGGGGACAAATGGGAAATGTCACAAAGAGGCTTAGGCATTTCTCCTGCTGTGCAGAAGCTAAGAATCAGGCACCAAAAATAATTCACTGTGTACCTAATTCAGTAGAATTATATGTATGTCTATTCAGACATTGTCAGAAGAAATATCCACAACCTCAGATATGCAGATGACACAATCTTGATGGCAGAAAGTGAGGAGGAATTAAAGAACCTTTTAATAAGGGTGAAAGAGGAGAGAGCAAAATATGGTCTGAAGCTCAACATCAAAAAAACGAAGATCATGGCCACTGGCCCCATCACCTCCTGGCAAATAGAAGGGGAAGAAATGGAGGCAGTGAGAGATTTTACTTTCTTGGATTCCATGATCACTGCAGATGGTGACAGCAGTCACGAAATTAAAAGACGCCTGCTTCTTGGGAGAAAAGCAATGACAAACCTAGACAGCATCTTAAAAAGCAGAGACATCACCTTTCTGGCAAAGGTCAGTAGAGTTAAAGCTATGGTTTTCCCAGTAGTGGTGTATGGACGTGAGAGCTGGACCATAAAGAAGGCAGATCACCGAAGAATTGATGCTTTTGAATTATGGTGAAGAGAAGACTCCCTGGAAAAGACCTTGATGTTGGGAAAGATGGAGGGCACAAGGAGAAGAGGATGACAGAGGATGAGATGGTTGGACAGTGTTCTCAAAGCTAACAACATGAGTTTGACCAAACTGCGGGAGGCAGTGGAAGACAGGAGTGCTCTGGTCCATGGGGTCACGAAGAGTTGGACACGACTAAACAACAACAAACAACTCTCAGGTAGGTGGGTACCAAACTCCCCTAGCTTTGATTTAGGATTGGCATTGGGGGTAAACAGGGTTATTGTGCCCTTAACAGATGGGGGTGGTGGTGAACAGAACAGGTTAAGCCTTTTCTAGTGTGGAAATTCAATTATGGGGAAAGCTTCCCCTGTTCTCATTCTCTCCATCATAAGTTTTATGTGTATGGTCACTGATTTATTTTTAGGCCTGAAATTATTTTTGTTGTTGTTTGGCTGTTTTATTCTTGCCTGTATACTTGGTTTTAATGTTCATTTTTCTGTAAGTTGCTTTGAGTGTCATTTTTTGGGGAAAACAACAACAACTAAATAACAGCAGCAGCAGCAGCACATGAAACCATAGAGTGGAGTTTTCACTCTCAGCCATATTTCAACTGAATCACAATTATTCTATTACAAAGGGCTGTTCTTATGCCTTGGTATTCTTCTCTATGGCATCAGCATGTAAACTTATTTTTTCCACCTGTCTAACTGCATTGCAGACTAATATACTTTACATTAGCTATTACTTCTACAAATTCTCATTTTCTCTGTCAAATGATGCATGAAAGTTTGAATCACTATAGCTTAATAGAGTAAGCGTCTTATCAGCACACTATATCAAAGGCATCCCTTTCAGAACACCCAAGGACAGACTCTCCTCTTCTTTAGCTCAACTTATTGTGCTTATAGGGTTAAGCTGCTCCGCTTTAAAAGCTATATGTTTGTTTGTTTGTTTTACTCTATCCTTTAGTCAAAGTGGCTTTCATAAATCAATACTGTGTTGAGCTCTGCACTCAGGCTTACAATCTAAAAAGAAATGGTGTGCAAGGAAAGAAGGAATGGGAGGGATGAGGGGGAAATCAAGATTAAGCAAAAGTTTCTGAAGAGTTTTGGCTCAAACTAGTGGAATTTTCTTAGAGAGCTCTGCAAATATTTAGGTTCTCGTGCACTGAGTGAAATCTGAAGCATAAGTGCAGGTTGAAGTCAACTGTGATGTTTCCTCCTCAGCTGAAAGTTCTGTGGGATATCAATAATTACCAAAAAGAGTTTCAACAAGTAACTAAGGGAGAGTCCTCACCTCTTTAATTTCTGAAGGCTTTGTGGCATCCCTCATTCTCTTAGAATTGCAATGGAGCCCACCTGAGCTCCTCCAGAAATGAGTTCCAGCTGGGAAAAAAGCCCGCCAGAGAGACAGTGTGTTGTTCATACTAATAGAAGTTGGTTCGATATGTGGCCTTGCCTATTTTATATGCCCACATGACCAGGGTATGATCAATATAAAACAACTTTCATACAGAAAGTGTGCAAAGAAATGCAAGAGGAAAGATGGAGTTCCACTAGCAGCTTGGAGCATAGGAACCTGCCCTATAAACAATCAAAACTTTGGTTCCTCTAGCTCGGTATTGTCCATATTGACTGACAGGGTTTCAAGTTGGATTCCCTCCCAGTCTTATCTGAAGATGCTGGGGTCTGCATGCAAAACAATACTCTCTCACAGAGCTACGGCCATTCCTTTAGAGCTCCACCAACGCTTCTGACAGCCTAAATATTTCAGGTGGAGTCCATTGCTTCTGGCTACCAGCAATTGAATAGAATGGGAGAAAGCGGATGGGAAAGCAATTAGATAAATGAATGATAACAAGCTCTTGCAGTACCAGCAGGGTATACCTATATCAGACTGAAATGTGTTGTTTATGAGTGTTCAGCTTTCAGGCAAGGCAGCAGGAGTCATGCTAGGGCACTGTGTGTTTCTGAGCACAGTTCAAAGTGTTGATGCTGACCTTTAAAGCCCTAAATGGCCTTGGCTCAGTATACTTGAAGGAGCGTCTCCACCCCCATCATTCTGCCTGGACACTGAGGTCTAGTGCTGACAGCCTTCTGGCAGTTCCCTCACTGCGAGAAGTGAGGTTACAGGGAACCAGGCAGAGGGCTTTCTCAGTAGTGGCGCCCACCCTGTGGAATGCCCTCCCATCAGATGTCAAGGAAATAAACAACTATCTGAGTTTTAGAAGTCATCTGAAGGCAGCCCTGTTTAGGGAAGTTTGTAATGTTTGATGTTGTTATGTACTGAGTTGAATAGGATCCAAAATGCATCGGTCTGATTGGTCCTAGAACAATAGGATTCAGAATGCAGCAGCCTGATTGGTCCTGGAACAATAGGCTCCAGAATGCAGCAGTCTGATTGGTCCACAGGAGCCACCTAATGGTGGTCCACTGGAGCCACCAGCTCCAGGTGGAAATGAATCTGCAACCTGATTGGCCTACAGGAGAATCCTGGAATTAGCCAATCACGTGGGGCCCATTGTGTAAATAATGTATACAAAGCAGACATTCTGGGGGAACTTCCATTCCTCCTCACCACTATGAGCTAAATAAAGAGCATGAAATCCACTCTCAACTCTAAGTATATTTCAGATGTTTTATCGTGTTTTGAATATTCTGATGGGAAAACCTAGTCAGAATATTCTGATGGGAAAACCCAGTCAGATGGGCGGGGTATAAATAATAATAATAATAATAATAATAATAATAATAATAATAATAATAATTACGATCATCATCATTATCATCATTACAGTGGAGAAAGAGCTAGCAGATGGCAATTATGTCGAGTTTGCTCCCACCTATCAAATGGGGTTGGCATAGTATGGACTTCTATAGTCATCTTCACTCATTTCCATTTAAGAAGAGCTGTGAAGTGGTTTCCTTTCCTTGACTTTTCTTTTTAGCAGATTTCATCATGCTGTGTGGCTTATTTAAATTCTAACCTAGATTACGAGGGGATTTTATTTTAAGAAGAAGAAGAACAGCAGCAAACAAATGAAGGAATTAAAACCACCCAGGCCCAGGGCCTGTTGCCAGGTCATGGGCATCTTGTCTATTTCATTACACACATCAACACCTCACCCGACGATAGTTCTTTTTTCTTTCAAATTGTGCTTCTCGGTGCACAGTGTGGCAGCACAGCTCCTTTGGCTGGAAAACAATGTTTTTGGCATCTTCACGTTCAGCTAATATGAGAAAGATAGAGGGGTTTGACTATGGGAAGAGCAGTGAGATGTGGGTTCGGAGATGTCTACAGCCTGCTCTTTTGGCAGGCAAAGTTAAGAAGAACACACTTCTAATCACCAGTTGACTTTATATTGCCCAGTTTGCTAAACAGGAGAGACTGCTGAGGAGCTGGAGCAACTGACAGCAATTTAAATTCAATTTCAACCTCGGTCTGTTTTGTTGCATGCAGACAACTGGGGATGCCAACAAACCTCTGCTTTTGTCTCTTGCTTATCATAGTGTGTGAGGTCAAACCATTCCCCTATAAAGTCACCCCAAGGCCCAGGTTACGACCCATGAGCCAGATGAGAAATTGCTTAGCATTCAGCGAGTTATTTGTTATAGCCAAGACTTATAGAGGGCTGACTTCCCAGAGGGTTGTTATGCTTACCCTGAGCCCAGTCCTTGCTCCTTGTGATTGGTTGCAAAGCAGAAGTCAGTTGCACTGTCTCAACCCTGAAACAACCTTTGGTCAGGCAAGGTTGAAAGCAGAACTTCCCGAGGCTGAGCAAAGACCTTATGTACAGTTCAGGGGCACAGATTAGCTCTGCTTGGCTTGGAATCACAGCAAAGGCTTCGGAAACCATGCCCTTCTGGCTAAGGTGAAGCCACCATGTCTTTGTAAAATCATTACAAATATCTTACAACACCCTGATATGATCTTGATGGTGTCCTTTCCATAATTTGGTTTTGCAAATGTTGGGGTGAAAACTAAAACTAAAATTTAAAAATGACGCTAATTTTCATACATGTTAGCAGTGGGCTGTTTTCAGTCTAATTATTAAAATGCCTATGGATCAGATTACTCATCCATCCCTAGTCGTATATAGTACTGTTTTCTTTAAAACATGCAAAAACTTCAAAACCTAAAGTTAATAACTGCAGTCCACTAGGAAGTGTTTCTCTGTACCACTATCTGCAAGTCCATTACTTGTAAAACAGCTTCTGTTCACCAGTCTGGGACTTGTATGTGGAGATAAATGCAGCTATTTTGTGGAGCAGTTTTGGTTCTGAAAAGTGTGCACAGAATGCATGTTTTCGGGGGGGGGAGGGAAATGTATGCAAGAATGCTAATATTAGGAGAAAATGCATTCAAAACGTGCACATTTTTAGGGCAAAACAGTGGTACCTTGGGTTAAGTACTTAATTCGTCCTGGAGGTCTGTTCTTAACCTGAAGCTGTTCTTAACCTGAAGCACCACTTTAGCTAATAGGGCCTCCTGCTGCCGCCGCACCACTGGATCACAATTTCTGTTCTCATCCTGAAGCAAAGTTCTTAACCCGAGGTACTATTTCTGGGTTAGCAGAGTCTGTAACCTGAAGCGTATGTAACACGAGGTACCACTGTAATATGCACAAAATGTGTTCAAAAAAGATACTTCAGAGGAAAGGGTGTACAATTTAAATGGAAAATTTATATACATTTTCTTGAGGTGCAAAAACTGGGCAGAACGGAGCTATATGATCAACTGCATGCAAAACTGATATGAAACACAAATAGACTGATTTGTCACTTCCTCTACAGGACACAAATCCTAATTTACTATAGTCATCACACACATACCCTTATGAAATTTTTGCTCTTGCATATGTCATCCCAACTCTCTTGTATTCTATAGCTGCTCAAAATATCTGCTAGATTTGCTGTGCTTTTACTCTTCCCTCAAATGGTTATATTTGGAAGATCAGAAGCATATTGATTAAATGGGCCCAGCTGCTGATCTCAGTACCAGTAAGTTTGTTTCGATTCATTTTGATGATATTAGTCTCTGACTGTGTGATATGTGCTCAGGAAGAAGAGGGGGGGGGGGACAGCTGCAGTTAAAATTAAAAATGTCTACAGTATTTGGCTGTTTAAGCCATTTGCAAAGCTACTTTGCAGGCAATAAGTACCAAATAGAAATGTTAAAATGAAGAGTGGCTGGCTTCAACATGCTCATTCAAATGCTGCTACAACTTTGACCTTTGAAGTCCCCAATTACTTATTTGAACCTCCATCTTTACCTCTGAATTTCCTTCCTAAGCTTGCTTAAGAGCTCATATCAATCTCTTAGTGAAAGGTCACCATGGCCTGCCATGTTACCTGGATTTTCATTATTTCCTCATAAACTATGACATTTCAAAAATGTCAGCATCTAAGGAAATCTGTGCAATATGGATATGGGAGGAGAACAAAGCATGTTTATTCCAATATTTTTTTGCAGAGCTACTCATATAACTGTGTTGAATATATGCAATGGATGCTGTCTGCAGTCCAAGTAAACCAACTTGGTATTTTCCACACCATGAATAAAATACATATCTTCAAACCTTTGGTATGTCTTTTGGTTTATATTCAGCTCACTGGAGAACACCAGATTGAGGGCAGTTCTTTGGATCTAAACTCAGTGAATTAACCAAAAGTTCCTGGGTAAATCACATCCTGTCCATTCACTGCTTGTAAAACTGAAATGGCAATGACCCACCTGCTGCACAGTGTCTCTTTCTTTCTTTTCTTTTTTTTTGGGGGGGGGGATGAACTAAATGAGTCTTGCAAAATGTCCTGCACACTGAACTTCTGTAACAGCAGATATTCTAAATGCTGAGAGAGTTGACAGTCATCAGAAACTGGGCGAATGTTTGAAATGATACATTGGTGACATTTGGCAATTATCAACAAGTGACGATGCAGATTCACCGATCTATTTTTCTCTTTTCAAATATTTACATCCTCTGTGAGATTGTCAGTGCACTCCCGTGCTCTGTGTTTTGTATATGCCCTGAAATGCAAATATAATTTAAAATAATTTGCTTCCAGGCATAATAGTCACTTGGCCCATGCTTGTGATACTATCAAGCAGACCTTGCATTTTGTTATGTTTGATTCAATTGCTTCATTTAATCATTTCATTTTTTTGCATCTAGTCAGTCTTTTAAAGTTCTTCATGATAGAGTAAACACTGACCCAAAGCAGGACGGGGAAGAAACTGTAGCAAAGTGAAACTCATAAAACTGCTATCAATCTCATTTTCACTTAGAACCATAAATTGTTGGCTCAACCTCCATGGAAGTGCAAATCCCAGTGGGTTGCCCTGATTCATCAAAACTGTTCTTACATCTAGCAAAACAGATTAAGATCATTCAAGGATTTTATCCACTTTGGGACTTGAAGCATTCTAGCATGACATTTCTTTTGTCAGATGCATAATCTCCACCAAAAAGGTGACATTTGTGTGTCATAAGGACTGCTGGCTTGCAATGCCACGGGGATGGAATGCCTGATGCCCATGTAACATTACAATTCCCATTTGAAATCATTTAATTGTAGAAACAGCCTCAGTTGCAAGACACTGTCATTCCTCCTCCATAATTTATCTTCAAGAGTACATATGGCATGCATCTTGGCTCATTACGTTGCCTCATTATATGCTTAAAGATATGGTGTTTCTTTCCTTTAAGTACATCATTTGATATTGTCAAGGACAGAGCTGTTGTTGTTGTTGTCATTTAGTCTTTTAGTCATGTCCGACTCTTTGTGACCCCATGGACCAGAGCACACCAGGCCCTCCTGTCTTCCACTGCCTCCTGCAGTTTGGTCAAACTCATGTTAGTAGCTTCGAGGACACTGTCCAACCATCTCGTCCTCTGTCGTCCCCTTCTCCTTGTGCCCTCCATCTTTCCCAACATCAGGGTCTTTTCTAGGGAGTCTTCTCTTCTCATGAGGTGGCCAAAGTATTGGATCTGTCCTTCAGGATCTGTCCTTCCAGTGAGCACTCAGGGCTGATTTCCTTAAGAATGGATAGGTTTGATCTTCTTGCAGTCCATGGGATTCTCAAGAGTCTTCTCCAGCACCATAATGCAAAAGCATCAATTCTTCAGCGATCAGCCTTCTTTATGGTCCAGCTCTCACTTCCATACATCACTACTGGGAAAACCATAGCTTTAACTCTACGGACCTTTGTCGGCAAGGTGATGTCTCTGCCTTTTAAGATGCTGTCTAGGTTTGTCATTGCTTTTCTCCCAAGAAGCAGGCATCTTTTAATTTTGTGACTGCGGTTACCATCTGCAGTGATCATGGAGCCCAAGAAAGGAAAATCTCTCACAGCCTCCATTTCTTTCCCTTCTATTTGCCAGGAGGTGATGGGACCAGTGGCCATGATCTTAGTTTTTTTGATGTTGAGCTTCAGACCATATTTTGCACTGTGCAAAGATGGACAGGTCATAGTGGAGAGTTTTAACTAAACGTGATCCACCTGGAGCAGGAACCGACAAGCCACTCCCGTATCCCTGCCAAGGAAACTCCATGGACAAAAACAACAGGCATATAAGGACAGAGGCATATAACGACAGGCATATAAGGACAGAGCTAGAAAGTAAGAAAGGGAATATATCTATCTATCTGTCCATCATCTATCTATCAATTATCTATCTATCATCTATCTATCTATCATCTATCTATCTATCTATCTATCTATCTATCTATCTATCTATCATCTATTAACCAATCATCTATCTGTATCACCTATTATCTATCCATCTATCTATCATCTATCTATCTATCTATCTATCTATCATCTATCATCTGTCTATCATCTATCTATCTATCTATCTATCATCTATCTGTATCTATCATCTATCTATCATCTATCTGTATCTATCTATCATCTATCTGCTTATTGAAATATATCATAGGATGTTTGAATCTTAGTGGCACATGGAATCAGTGTTTCATTTTGTATGTCTCTTTCCAAAATGTTGTATTAAAAGAGAAATGTACATGCAACTGGGAACTGTTGTGTTACTAAATCAAGAGTTGGCTGCAGAATAAAGCCCCTTCTATAGTAATTCGTTCAGTTATTTTACAACTTCTTATGAGCACTGGGCAAGCAGTTGTGTTGAGATAACATCTCGAGTTACTGAATATGAAATCTAGATTTCTCAGGCTAAACTGTAGGTTCCTGGTAGATGGGTGGTCCTGCTTTGAAGTGGGGGATCAGTCAAGATGACATTTTATTGTAACAAATCAGCCCTTGAACATGACAACTTATCACAACATGTTATTAGGCAGTAGAGTTCCCACAAAAGCATGGGTATAAAATGAAATGTTGTATGAAATGAAATTCAGGGAAATATCTGATGTTCCCCTTCAGTGGAAACATCTGAAGAATGTGGAGGTAAGTTAAAAGAATGTAGCACAGGCCATGGAATTTCTTGGGTGCTTGATTTCCCTTATATTCCTAGGTCATCATTAGTTTTCATCCAAAGTGAAATTCATTGTGGGTTTGGAGAATCTACCTCAAGGCAAAATGTCTGAGAAAATTTGAGGGAAGCAAGAAGAGTTTGATAACATTAAAGTTTCTAAGCACTTTCACTCACCTCTACTAAGCAGCTGAGCAACAAAGGCCCTCAGGATGGCAGCACAGTTGCCTGACTGAAACTTTAAATCCAGCAACCCAAAATGAGTTTCATTTATTATTCTCAGTGTGCTCAAAATGTTGGTGCTGACCTTGTACTTAATTTTTTTTTTGATAGTGCAGTTCTAAAGCTTGAAGAAATTGGGTGAGTTATGTATGAGTGGTTCCAATTGGATTACGCCTACATCCCATAAAAAATATCAGTCAACATCCACTTTTATGAGCTAAATTTAAAGTGCATCTGCATACATTTGCACATGAATAAAACCAGAGTTCTCATGGGAGCAAAGTGTGTGCTTTCTCTGTTTTTAAATCACACAGGCATTGTACACTACATCTTGGGACATGCACACATTGCGTGATAATGTATGTTCAGGAGATGGGGGAATCTTTTTAAGGCAGCATTTGCCACCTGCAATTTTATAAGTGCTTATATTAATTCAGAATTAAAATCTTTTTTAAAAAAATCTGGTGCCCAATTAACATGTTTAAGCGATCATATACTGTTAGGACTACCATTTGGCAGTTTAGCTTTCCTCATTTCCCAGTTACCCAGACAGAAATTTCAGAGAGCTTTAAAGTCATAGATCAAAAATTTAGTTTATATGCAATAACATTAATCTGTTTGTCCCGTGTTAGAAATAACAGGTGGTATGCAATTCTGTCTTTCTGCTGGTAAGAGGAATCCATCAGCATAAGAAGAGAAGAAAGCGATTTCCCGCGATTTCCCCTCCTTTCTGGGTCATCTCTAATAGAGTGGCAGTAAGATAAATACTTATTCACAGTGACTTCCAATTTGTTTGCCTTTATTATTTATAATACAGGGTAAGCTAATTCATTTTATTGCATATAAACGAAACCTCGCCTATATTGCAATAATTCAACTCAGGGAACAACTGTGTGCTGTCTTTTTGGACAGATTAATGAGTGGTTTTATGGAAAGAGCTCGTTTAGGAATGATGACTGAAGCCATATTTGCACATATTCGCACGCACACACACATACAAAATCATCTCCAAACAAGTACATTAAAGGTGGTAAAATATTTAGAATTACTTTAATTAATCAATTCTTATTTCCGAGAGAAAAGCTAGGCTGGCACTTCATGCTGTTAGGTATTTAATGGGAATGGTTTATATGCTGATACATACTGTTTAGTTAGCTTTCCTGCAGCTAATTTGCTCTGTATTATTGAAAGCTTCCTACAAGACATGCTCACAGGAGTGGTGTGTTTGGTTTTTTAAGTAGCATCAGCAATTTTCTTAAAATTACTGTACTGTGGAGTTAACTTGTGGGCTACAAATCCATGCTCCTAAATGTGCAACTGCACACATAAGAGGAGACCTATTTAGACCTTGATGGGGTTTTCCCCCTCCCCACCTCCTCTGAGCTGCTTGCTATGAATGAGCACATAGCAATGTTTTTGACCATTATCAGGCAAGTGTAGGGGATTCCCTGGTCCTGAATGCAGGGATGTAGGAAGGGGTGTGTGCGTGGGATGCGGTGCGCCCTGGGTGTCATCCCTGAGGGGGTGACAAAATGGCACACTGCAGGAGGCGGCACTTACTGCCGGGCCTGGCCTGCAGCGCGCCTGAGCAACACGTCTCTCCTGGGAGTGACACGGGGACTTGGGGCCCCACACGGACTGAAACTGCAACGTGGGGCTTTCGTCTGCCAGGCGGACGAGATGTGCAGCCTGTGAGTCATTTTGGACTCACGGCTGCCCGTGGAGGCACAGGCCAATTCTGTGTCCAGGGCAGCTGTCTAACAGCTCCATCTGGTACACAGGCTGAAACCATACCTGCTTCCCGACTGTCTTGCCAGAGTGGTGCATGCTCTGGTTGGCTCACACTTGGACTACTGTGTGGGCTTTCATCATAGTGAAACTCAGACCTGGTCCAACTTATCATTCAAGGCAAATGTAATGATACCTCTCTCCAAGTGTTAGTCTGTAAGTCAAGAGCCAGTCTTGGGAATGTGCTGCCTTCTTTGGAATAATAAGCACCAATGCTACCCGGTACGACACCTTCTCAAGGGATGCTTGAAGAATTCGGCCATTGCAAATTCTGAAAGGAACCGAACAGATCCACACTTCCTTTGCAGAGCAGAAGTTATCCATTCACTTCAACGCTCTGATGGAATTCCCCCCTTTAAAAATGTATTTTTGTGTATTTTGAGAGAAAACACATTTTAAACTGCATTTAAAACACATTTTAAACTGCTTTTTAAAGGGTATTTTTCATGCAGGTTTTATGTGGAAATGAGATAAATTGATTTATGAGACAACACAAGCAAAATTGATATGGACTGGAATGATCTGATTAATCAATCCCTCTGCCCAACAGGACATATTCCTACGTAAATGCATACAGAATTGGACCCTATATCAATTTCATTCCTGGTTGTTTATTCAATGAATAGATATTGTTACATTCTGCACTAAGAGCCTCACAAAGTAAATATATAATGTCCAATGATCACAGGCTTTACTAGGAACTGACATTTCTCCTATTAACCAGTTTATGTCTCTCCACTAGATGACACTGCCACTCCTAAGTAAAACCCTATATTTTGTACCAAAATAAAAATAAAAATCCATCAATGAAGAACAAGTTCAGACAGTAAATGAAATGTACACTATAGAAATACATACAAGTACATCACAGAGAGAATACAGTTTGTACAATGAACCTCAGTACCTGCTTCATCTCATTACAACAGACTTTTGGATAGGATTTTTCAAAATATGTTTTCTCACTGATTTCAGTCTGAAGAAATGGAAGCTGTGCTTTCCATTCAATATGCAACTGAATGCAGTAGCAAACGTTACACTGTCAAGGATACCTACATGCAACTGTGCAACAAAAGGGGACATGTTCTTGCAATGGAAAAAGAAATAATAGCATGGCAGTGGTTTTCCTTAAATGTGTTCATGGTGACCCTGAGTATCTCCAAAGTTAGAACCTAATTTTAAGTGCATTCTGTCCACAATGCATTTTTCAATTTCTGCTTCAGCTTTTAGCTAGAGTCTCCTTCTTCATCTTCCTTGTCTTATTCCTGCATTCCATTCAAGTGCTTTGGGGGCATTTCTGTGTACACAAAGGAACTCTGTACATGCTTATAGTCCTTTGAACGGGAGCAACTGTGAGCAACTGGAGCTCACACACCCATAAGAAATTATTGGATTGTACCACTTGTTGCAAAATTATACCTTAGAAAATTGTTTATGGGGAAAGATATGCTTCTTACCCCCTATTGCTGCTATGAATGTGCTTCACCCAAAGATCTCCAGGGGCACAGAGACCCATGATGGCAGCAGTACATTTTGTCTACTGTCTGTTGTGGGGTGTGCAAACTGTGGAAGAGGGGAGGGAAAGCAGAAAATGGTTCCTCCCTCTGCATCACCTTCTTTGACCACCATAATTATTGTGTGGTACCCCCAAGCCCACCAACTAGTGTTTGTGTGTAAGCTGGTCTTTCGTTTCCAGTGGGAATAATTGTCAAGCTCCTGAAGATGCTTCAAAAGGTGGAAGGCACTGAAAACACTTTGAGAATACAAATGATCCTACTGAATGTGGTTTTGTGGGAGACTATTTTTTAAAGACTAGCTTTTGAATTATGGTGCTGGATGGAGGAAACTCTTGAGAGTCTCATGGACTGCAAGAAGATCAAACCTATCCATTCTGAAGGAAATCAGCCCTGAGTGCTCACTGGAAGGACAGATCCTGAAGCTGAGTCTCCAATACTTTTGTCACCTCATGAGAAGAGAAGACTCCCTGGAAACGACCCTGATGTTGGGAAAGATGGAGGGCACAAGGAGAAGGGGACGACAGAGGACGAGATGGTTGGACAGTGTTCTCGAAGCTACCAACATGAGTTTGACCAAACTGCAGGAGGCAGTGGAAGACAGGAGTCCCTGGCATGCTCTGGTCCATGGGGTCATGAAGAGTCGGACACAACTAAATGACTAAACGACAACAAAGCTTCCTACAGATTTCTGGGCAAAATTATAGCCAATTTATGTGGACTTCTTCTTCTTCTTTTTAAAGTGTTAAGTGGCTGGACTTTGAATACCACAAAGATCTAATGCCTCCTCCTTGTTTTGCAAGATGGTCTTCTTATTCAAGGTGTGAAATGAGTGGATATGTCAAAGTTTTCAGGGGTCAAGATGCAAACAGTGAGTGAGTACTGATGGAGATTGGAACTAGAACTCTAGCACTAGACATTCCTTGATGGTGTCCAACCATAAGTCCAGCATGAACAGCTTTTGAAAAAATACACAAGGCATTTTAGTTGGATACTTATAACTTCTATTAGGGCTCTTTCTGTTATTACATTGTTTTAGCTACATGGGAGCCACTGCAGTATGTGAAAGGTCCATGGTCACACTGGAGAGAATCACAGTGGATTCTTCCCATGCCAAGTGATGCTGGTATGAGAAAAAGCCATGGTGTGGATGCCTTCAAAATGACCTCAGATGTCTGAAATCACACACAGCTTTATCATGGCCCACAGACCCAAAATATGCAGTACAATACAGTGGTAAAGGTAAAGGTAAAGGTAAAGGTAAAGGTAAAGGGACCCCTGACCATTAGGTCCAGTCGTGACCGACTCTGGCGTTGCGGCACTCATCTCGCTTTACTGGCCGAGGAAGCTGGTGTACAGCTTCCGGGTCATGTGGCCAGCATGACTAAGCCGCTTCTGGTGAACCAGAGCAGCACACGGAAACACAGTTTACCTTCCCGCCGGAGCGGTACCTATTTATCTACTTGCACTTTGATGTGCTTTCAAACTGCTAGGCTGGCAGGAGCAGGGACCGAGTAACGGGAGCTCACCCCGTCGCAGGGATTCGAACCGCCGACCTTCTGATCAGCAAGCCCTAGGCTCTGTGGTTTAACCCACAGCGGCACCCACGTCCCCTACAATACAGTGGTACCATGAGTTAAAGATGCCTCGGGTTACAAACGCTTCAGGTTACAAACTCCGCTACCCTGGAAGAGTTACTTCGAGTTGAGAACTTTGCCCCAGGATGAGAACGGAAATTGTGTGTTGGCAGCGCAGTGGCAGCAAGAGGCCCCTTTAGTGAAAGAATGCCTCTAGTTAAGAACAGTTTCAGGTTAAGAACGGACCTCCAGAATGAATTAAGTTCATAACTAGAGGTACCACTGTAGGCAGAAATCACCAAGACAGTCTTCCCTAACTTGGTGCCCTCAAGAGGTTTCAAATCCCAGCAGTCCCATCAAGCATGGCCAATGCTTAGGGTTGATGGGAGTTGTAGTCCAACAACATCTGGAGGGTACCAGATTGGGAAAGATTACACTAGGCTGTGCAGGAAGGAGCCATGCTGCAGGAATTTCCTCACCACTAACAGTGATGTAAGGTGGGGCATGGAGAATAGTCTTTGTCACCTTAAAATGCTAAAGCACTCTAAGCCTGTGAGAGTGTATGGATTATAAGGGTGAAGTAGGTCTAACACTAGGAAATTTGGCATATAACATAAACTGTTGTGGATTGGTGATGTTGCCCAATAAAGTTAATTGCAAAACTTCCATTGTCCTTAGTGATGCAACACTGATGCAAAAATGAGAGGATATAAAGAAAGTCAATGCACTATCATTATGGTGTCCTGAAATGATGGAGACTACCAAAGAGAACTGGGAACAGTCATGGTCCAGAAACAACTCCAACCATCAAATGTCTACTCCTTTGATTATCTTCTTCCTACAATAAAGAAGACAGACCTCCTTAGTAACACTGAATTTGCACAAACCATTTGTTTTATTGTTTGCAATCATGCCGCATCATTTGGTTCCTTAGCCTCTAATTGTGTTTAATTCCAGATGTTTAGCTCTACAGCATCTGACCTTCTAGGCACTATTATAATAAAGTTCTTAAGTGTTTGCTGACAAAGCAGATGCATCCATAATCACCTCTCTTTTACCACTTATGAGCAAAAGCAAGTTTTCCGCAGTGTGTGTTCAGTTCTGTACCTGCCCGGGGGGGGGGGAGGGGGCTGAATAAAAATATGCTTAAAGCAAAAGAGTTTTCAGTTGACAATATAACAAATCTGTGGGGCATTTTCCTAAAGATTTAAGATTTGAGGTTGAAGAAAAGCCACACAATATTAGCACAACTTTAGCTCTGCCTTACATATTCTGTAAGGCAGCCCTCTAAGGTTTTGGTTCATTATATAGCAGGTTGTATTTCATGATGATGCCTAAGCTAGTCTCAAAACAAGGTGATAACATACATAAGGGAGGGCAACACAATTCTCTGAGCTTGGTTATAGAAGTGAATTTCAGAGGCCTGTAAAACCTTGCCTTGAAGGACAGCCCAAATTTACCCATTCCAACATTTTATCTGGTTCAGATTCTAACCACAACCTACCAGAGAAGGGTCTCAGAAGGCAGTATGGAGGTCTGGGTAAGTGATGGGAGGTGGTAAGAGGATATATTAATTATATTTAATCTTCTAGAAACCCATGTGTGGGGGTTAACCAGAAAGGAATCGACTACAAGCCTGTATACCAAAGCAAAGGGCTTTGCAGACTCTCTGACAGGAGAAAGCCCCCTAGCAGAGTTTATTTCTCATCCTTAGACATATTAGTGAAGTGTATGAATAGGCTATTAAACCTTACTTAATTCCGTTCAAGGGACAGAGCCTAGGACTTGCCGATCAGAAGGTCGGCGGTTCGAACCCCCGAGACGGGGTGAGCTCCCGTTGCTCGGTCCCTGCTCCTGCCAACCTGGCAGTTCAAAAGCATGTCAAAGTGCAAGTAGATAAATAGGTACCACTCCGGTGGCAAGGTAAACGGCGTTTCTGTGTGCTGCTCTGGTTCGCCAGAAACGGCTTAGTCATGCTGGCCACGTGACCCGGAAGCTGTATGTTGGCTCCCTTGGCCAATAAAGCGAGATGAGCGCCGCAACTCCAGAATCAGTCACGACTGGACCTAATGGTCAGGCTTCCCTTTACCTTTACCTAATTCCATTCAGCTGCATGACCCCTTCTATCCACCTGTTGCGCAACAGACCACAAACTGAAATAAGTTGAATAATGCTTTACTTACTTTTTAAAAGTCACACCGTGCATTGTCCTCCGCAGCAACATTGAGAAATATGGGTAAAATATGCTTGGGTAGAGACACAGCAAGCTAGCTTCAGACACTGAGAAGCATGTTCTTCCTCCATGAGGGAGAGAATGAGGAAATGAAAAGAACAAATACAGTGGTACCTTGGGTTAAGAACTTAATTCGTTCTGGAGATCCGTTCTTAACCTGAAACTGTTCTTAACCTGAGGTACCACTTTAGCTAATGGGGCCTCCCGTTGTCACCACATGATTTCTGTTCTCATCCTGAAGCAAAGTTCTTAACCCGAGGTACTATTTCTGGGTTAGTGGAGTCTGTAACCTGAAGCATCTGTAACCCAAAGTACCACTGTACATTGCTTCTTCCCTCACGTATGTGAGGGGGCATGACCTAACTGAGCCTACTCTAGCAATTAGAACTGTGTAGTCCTTAACCCCTTCAAATACTAACTAGCAATCATGCAGTTAATATTTGAAAGAAAAATCTCCCACAGTAAGTATATTGGAGGATGAGTGGCGCAATGCAGAAGATAGACCTATCAAAAGCTACTGTATACTGAATCAGATCACTAGTCCATGTAGCTCAGCATTGTCTACACTGACTAACAGCACCTCCCCAGACTTCAGACAGGTATCTCTGTCTCAACCCTCAACCTGCATATGCTGAGCATTGACGTTGGGGCCTTCTGCATGAAAGGCAGATGGTCTACCAGTGAGCTATGAGCCTGTTGAAGAGTTAGTTATTCAGGTACTCTGGTCCTGAGTTGTGAAAGGGCTTAACGTCAGCCATGGCCCATTTTATGCCAGACATTAAAATCCTCATTTTAGCAAGCCATTTTCGGTAGCTAATTTTAGATTTCACCCCCTCACAAAAGGCTCCTCTCTCTTTCTGAAAGCGACCATTGCCACAGGCTACAGATACAACTGGCTCTTTTCACAAAGATAACTAACACAACGACTAAAATACGTCTCCAAAGGAATCGGTGGTTAATTGTAACAGAAGTCTTTGGAAGCTACAGAAGAGAGGGACAATGTGTGAAGGCCATTATGAGCCGCAAATGCAGACATAGGGGAGGCTGTATCTGTCTCAAGCGATACAGCCTAATTTAAAACACATGTGATTCGTACAATTTGCTGCTGAAATGGAATACACAAGATGAAACGGTTAAATCGGTCATGATTAAATGGGCTCAGGACATTGGTCATAATATCTTGTTTGCTGATTGGGAAAAGTTGTGGACCACCGGGATAAAATTTACGGCATGTAATGCCTTAAGAGAAAACATTATGAAAATGATATATAGGTGGTACATAACCCCAGTCAAGCTTGCAAAGATTTACCATGTGCCTGATAACAAATGTTGGAAATGTAAAGAAACTGAAGGTACATTTTTTCATCTTTGGTGGACTTGCCCGAAGATTAAGGCATTCTGGGAAACGATCTATAATGAACTTAAAAAGGTATTTAAATATACTTTCCCCAAGAAACCAGAGGCCTTTCTCTTGGGTATTGTCGGCCAAGGGGTGTTAAAGACGGATATAACTTTCTTTATGTATGCTACAACAGCAGCTAGAATACTCATTGCGAAGTACTGGAAGACGCAGGAACTACCCACACTGGAAGAATGGCAGATGAAGGTGATAGGCTATATGGGCTTGGCAGAAATGACGAGCAGAATCCGAAACCAGGGAAGAGAAGCAGCGCAAGAAGAATGGAAAAAATTCAAGGACTATTTAAAGAAATATTACAAAGTTAATGAAAGTTAGAATGATGTTGGACTGGAAAGTAAATGGTTACTATTAGTAATGGTTAAGACAAGGAGAATAAGGAAGAATAGTCTAAATTTAAATTAAAATAAGGGAAGATTTGCTGAACAATCAATAAGAATTTGGAATACAGAAAGGGGAGGCATGAGGAAGTCGGGGAAGATGGGATATGAAATTAGGATATGAAATGATACATGTTTTTTGTTTCGTTTTCTGTTTTTTGTATGTTTATGTTCGTTGTATTGTGTTTAAATGGAAAATAAAAATATTATAAAAAAATAAAATAAAACACATGTGATTCAAGCACCCACAATAGGAGCCAAGTAGAATCTATACAACTTGGATCATTTTGTTCAGCAGCTGAGTTCTCCTTACCCCCTGAACAAAGAGACAGAGATAGAAGAGAAGATGGAGGGAAAGAATGGTGACAAAAATGGATACACCACTGAATATATTCTTCCCCATGCTGTTGATTAATAGCTCTGCTTCCCATCTCCCATGTAGTGAAAACCTGACAATTCTGAATTGTGTTTTAAAAACTGTCCAGCTTTCAGACTTCCCACAAGTTTACCACTGTGAAAATGCTGGCTGTTCTTGTGTTAATTCTGTTCCATTTTTCTGTAGTTTGGACTTTGTCCCCACAAAGTAAGCTAACTTTGGACCAAGTTAGGGGCTGGTGCTTAGATCACAGATTGGTAAATTAGTCTCAGCTAGGGATCAGCATTTAAAATACTTACAAACCCCCCCCCCCACACACAATGACAATTGAAAGCACAGTTGCTAATGTTTTTTGGGTACCAGAGAATTCCAGCACCAGTGAAAATTCAAGTGTAACAGAAAAATCTTATCCCAATTCATAATCTTATGCTTAAAGTTATGACTTGTATGCTTGAGCATGCTTCTTTGAATTGTTGTGAATGGAATTGAGGTGGTAACAGCCTGCCTTGAACCAGGATTGGGAAAATCAGTTTTGGTTTCTTTCTGTTCCTTATTTTTCCAATCTTAAGTCCAGTTCCCCACATTTCCACATCAGTTTGTGATTCCCCCCCCCCTTCCAGAAGTCCTCGTGGAAATACATCAGCATTTTAGTGTGCCTTTCTCATAATATACACATTTTTTTGTCTGCAACTTTGTCTAATATTCATTGACCCCGATAAATAAATACATCAGCCACCAAGTCAGGATGAACATAACACTTTAGTAAAGAGAAGAAGTGAGTTTGTAACAAGCACTGAAAGCCAAGATCAGCATTCCTCATCTCAAAGGAGAAGTTGTTCCCTAAACTGAGTGCCACAACATAAAAGTCTCTCCTCCTGATTGTCACAAGTTGGACACCTGCAGTCTGTGGAACAACTGTCTGTCTGTCTGTGGGTGTGGGTGGGTGTCATTTGAAGATCTTAGTGTCAAGGCAGGTTTACGCAGGAGATGTATCACTCCTATAACTTGGTCGCAAGTTCTTTTGGACCTTATAGGAAATGTCACAATCTTCAACACGGTCTGCTAGTGTATTGGCAGCCCATGCAGTTATTTTGAAAGCAGTGTTAAAGGCTTGTGGTAACTGTCTCGTTCAGCAGACCTAGCTGCTGACTTCCATGCTAGCTGCAGCTCCCAGACCAGCCATAATGGAAGCTCAATACAAAATGAATTACAGCAGTCCAAGCCCAGTCTTGGAATTACCAATGCATGTGTCACTGCAGCCTGGATATTCTGGTCCAGAAACAATCGTTGATAGCACATCAGCCCAAACTGAATTTCAGTCCTGAATTTCCCATTGTGTACGAAAGTATAGTTCTTTCCCTGAACCCCCCAAATAGAAATCAAAGGGTCTGCTGCTGATGCCAACTTTGTGGGAAAGAGAGCAAAAACAAGGAATTAAAAATAGATTTGCAAATTGTCTTTATTCGGTGTCCATTATTGCCAAGCTATTTGATAAAAATAGTACACTATAAAAAGATTCAAATGGGATTGATTTCCCTACTTTTCAGTCTACAATGCTTTCAGAGGATTGATGGTGACAGCTGAATGCTATAAGCCAAAACAACCACCACCGTATAATAAAATAAAAGGGAAGTTTTCCGTTAAGGGCTGAAGTGCTTGAAATAGGTACAAAGTTCTAGTAACTGAAGTGAATTCTGAAGTTAACAAAATCTCAATGGTATGCTATCCATTTGTAGGCTAACAATTTTTTAAAGAACAGTAGTTGACTAGTCAAAATCAGCACCCTGCTCGCATTTCTTGCTTCCCTTCTTTTTCCTCTGCCTTTCCCACAATTCCTCTGTCTCCTCAGTTTTCTTTTCAGTGGTATCCTCTCCCCACCAATGGTAGACAGCCACACATTTTCATTGATTGATTCATTCCTCAGTTCCCTACTTCCTTTCTCCCTTTCTTTTCAGACCCTTTAAAAAGGTAAAGGGACCCCTGACCATTAGGTCCAGTTGTGACCGACTCTGGGGTTGCGGCGCTCATCTCGCTTTATTGGCCGAGGGAGCTGGTGTACAGCTTCCAGGTCATGTGGCCAGCATGACTAAGCCGCTTCTGGCGAACCAGAGCAGCGCACGGAAACACCATTTACCTTCCAGCTGGAGTGGTACCTATTTATCTACTTGCACTTTGACATGCTTTCGAACTGCTAGGTTGGCAGGAGCAGGAACTGAGCAACAGGAGCTCACCCCATTGCGGGGATTCGAACCGCCGACCTTCTGATCAGCAAGTCCTAGGCTCTGTGGTTTAACCCACAATGCCACCCACGTCGTTATAGAAAAACTCACGGTCCCCCCCCCGTCTAAACCTGCAATTCTATCCCCTCTTACCTGGGAGTAAGCCCCTCTGAATTCAATAGGACTTACAGCTAAATATAAATGGTTAGGCTTGCCCTGCGGGTCTCTCTTGGCTGTCACAAAATTGGTTAATATGCTTCCGTTCTCTCTGAGACATCACCTTTTTTGTCACCATTTCCCCTGAGTTGAAGTTTTCTCCTGAAGGCTCCATGACAGCAATTGCAAATGGAGACTTTCAATTGGAAGGTTACTGCTATTTCTTATGTTGGCTATTTACATACATTCATTTCCTTTTTTTAAGGGGTGGAAAATCAAGTTAACTTTTCATGCTTAAAATGTTTTGTAGAATGATCTACATTTTACTAGTCAACGACTTCATTTTTAAAACACCATCTGTATATTAAAAAGTAGCTTAATTTATCCTCCGAGACTGACATCTTGGCCTATAGCTCAGCTTTGCTATGACAGTGATGGAAGCAGCCATGGAAATAATATTAAAAGGCCTGTAAGAGCTGGATAGACGGGGGTGGGGTGGGGTGGGGTAACCATTCACACTTTGCATTGCACATTTGCATATGCACATGATGGTTTTGAAGCACAGCCTGGCTGAATAAAATGCAGATAACACTAAGTGGAACTCAGAGCTATTTTTCTAGCCCAATTATGTTTTTTGAAGCCCCAGAAAATGGAAACATCTGCTGTAGCTACAAATAGCTGCTCACTGGCTGAGAACAGCGGGAGAGCTCACGGTTAATCATCTGTGCTCCTAGCAAGAATCACTTTAGCCAACATGAATGAGTAAAGAGGTTTTCAGGAGTCGGCGTGATAATGGAGTATCTCTATCCTTAAAGCAGGTGGGATGGGGAGACCCACACTTCAGTGCAAAAGGAGAGACTTCTCCTTGCTGGGAAGTGTGTGTGACAGAGCATTCTCCTTACTACTCAAAACAGGATGTCTGCAAATGGGTGCTACTCGGTTTCTTTGTAAATCAGATATTGAATAAGCAGTGCTTGTTGTGCAGGCAGGTATCAGAATGAAGAAAATCAATTGGCGAGTTGTATTTAACTAAGATGTAAGAAAGTAGGGCAGAACCAAAGTCAACTTAGTGCAGTTTTGAAAAGGGAAGGTAGCAAGATTTACGCTTATTTTAACACACTGCATTGCAATAAGTAATTTGCATTTATACTGACAGAGGATTATCATATTCAGAAAGAGAGGATATAAGAAGGGAGCTTAGTGAATCAAAACGAGAGTATTATATTCTGCTCCAAGATGTCCTCTTTAACCATATCCCTGTTATTCATGCATTATCAATAATACTATAGGGATCATTGCACATGCATCCCTGTGTCTTAAACTTATCCCTTCTTCTACCTAAAGCTAATTATCAACAAATCTCTAACAGAAGTGCTATCTAAATTAACCAATGGAATATTTGTTTTATTTTGATGAATATTCAGTTTATAACACAAGCTCTCCAAACCCATAAAATTTAACAACTTGAACAATCCCTATGAATATGGTATGTGAAGTATAGAGTAGATGAAAAATGTCACAGTGGACTTAATATAATTCTTTAGAAATCTGTCCAGCTTACAAACCTAATTATTCTTGCTTAGGTACTGTGAAGGATGCATCTCACGCATCCCTCATGGGGTCCTCCTTCTCAAACTGATTGCCCAAGGTCTTGGAAGGTGTCACAATTCCTTTCCGCATTGTCTCCAGTCATGTTAGATGAAGATCAACAATTTCATATTCCCGTTCCTTAAGAACTCTTATGTGGACACCATCTGAATCTGGTTTTTTTTTTTTTTTACATTTTTAATTTGTCAATAAGGGCTAGAACTTTGTCTCTCGTCACCACTATTTGCCACAATTTGTCTCGGGGCCAGGCAAGCAGGCCTAGTCCTTGATCAAGATAACCTACCACTTGGCCAGGCCAAATGATTATGAATCAGAGATCCAGCCAACCTGGTGTAGCTGTATCTCCCTGAAGGTTGTTGAAGGTTGAAAGAGAGGGGAGAGTCCGTGTTTATACTGAGCTATATTGTGGTATAATAATAATAATAATAATAATAATAATAATAATAATAATTTTTTATTTATACCCCACCCTTCCCTGTTTAAAAACCGGGCTCAGGACAGCTAACAGCAAATATAAAACATTGTTTAAAATGCAACTTAAAAACAGCATAAAATACAACATAAATGCAACATAAATAAGAGATAGGAGAGGAAAGTTTTGAAAGTGGATCTTTCCTTGCATTGTGTTAACCTACTGTGGCATTGAAGGCATTTAATAGAGGAAGAGAGAGAAGAAGATTATATATATATATATATATATATATATATATATATATATATATATAAAATATATCTATATATGCAAAGTTATGTGCACTTGTATTTATACCATATTTGCTGAATGGAAACCAAGTCTCATATGGCACCATCCTCTGGAGTAGACATTCAGCTATAAATGCCAAGTTCTTTGCATAAAGGGTGTAACTGGTAATACATTGGAGGCTTTTATGACGCATCTGAAACCAAATGGAGCAACAGCTGCGCAGCACAGAATGCCCTTTCCACTGATGCAAAGGTGATTTCAGATTAATTCAATATTTCTTTGCTCCATATCTTCTCAGCAGCGACAAGATTGCACAGGGTCATAGTCTGATCTCACCTTAAGACTCTGACCGTGTTAAAATTGTTCCCATATGATGCTATATCTTCTTTGAGCACTTTCTGACTTTCTTGCTATTTTTAACCCTCCACCCCACCTCTAGGATTCTATTGATTCTTACTTAATAGAGCTGGTTGTTTAGTTTCCCATAATTGCAAGGTTATTTCTGGTGCAACGTGCGTGTCTCTGTGTTTTTCACCTGCCTTTCCTCCACGAAGAGATCTACCGGTGCTTTTGAAGCAAAATGAAAAATAAAAAATTAAGCTCTTCTCTGCATCCCTGTCAAGTTCAGTATAAAGGGCTGGGCTATTTATACAACTGTGGAATAAGGTATCATTTTTAAAAAATGGCAGCATGAGCAGGCATTGAAATCTGATCCAAAAATATTGTTTGTTTGGCTCCTATCCATGTCTCTACGAAAATGTGAAAAGCTTAGGAGTCAATGGAACTCCCCAGTGCCTTGTAGATGCAGTCCATTCACACATTCATATTTATTCCATTAAGTGCAGGACTCCAGAGTTCCATCTCTAAGTTACCAGCATGTTAACAAGCTCTGAACCACCAGAAGCTTTCTTATAACTCCACCAGGCACAGGTCCAATCCGGCTTGGCTCTCCCTATCTGCTACATACTGTTCCTTATTTCCCAAGTGCCTCACCTTAAACCTCATCGTTTGAAGCTCCGTACTAGCAAACTTAGCACTAAGTGATGATTCAGATTTGTGAATGGACCATCCCCAGAATTCTAAACTACAATGCTTTACAGCTGAGACATTTCAAAGGGATGGCATGTCATCATGTGATGAGCATGCAAACTGTGAGGGGAGAGAGACTGTGTGTTAGCCACCAGGTAATGGCTTTTCCCGCCAGCCTGGTCCCACCCTTCACACCTAGGAGCCTTCAGAAGGGAGCTGTTTCCACAGGAAGAGCTGTGAGAGGGGAGAGACCCCAACTTCAGCCCAAGGAACCTTCAGAAGCAGGGGCGTCTTACCCATAGATTTTGGAGGGCGCCACAGGATGAGTGTCTGGGAAGGAGAGTTAGGGCGCATTCCCTTCACTGCTCTGGGGCAGCCTGCTCCTCTCCTCTCAGCCTCCCATCAGAGAGCACTGCGTCCGGCTCAGGGAAGCCCCTTTGCATCCCCTCCCGCCGGGGCTGCCTGGGCACCTGGCGGGTACAATCGGGAGCGGATGTGGGGTGGGGCAGGTGTGTTTCTCCTGCCCCTCTCTGGCCACATCACTGCCTGCATGCCTCCCTGTGGAGTCTGCGAGTGGAGCAGGGACGTGCCCTGTGCAATCCAGGCACCGAGCGAGGATGGCACAGCCGGCGAGCCACCTGATCTGTTTGCTGGCCCTCCTATTGCACGGACTTCCCTGGGCAGGGGGAGCTAAGGGTGCCGGGTGCTTAGAGGGAGGCTTCATGGGAGGGTGCGGGAGGCCGTCTGGGCTGCGATCCGGTCGCCTCTTACTTATGTGCAGCGCCGAGCACGCGTTGGACTATGTGATGTAAATGAGCCAGGCAGAACTCCCCCCCCCCCCCGTAAAAAAGGTCAACAACTCTGGGAAACGGGGGGTGGGGTGGGGTGGAGAGATATTTGCACCATGGTGCCAGATATGCGTAAGACGACCCTGTTCAGAAGGGCATTGCTGCCACAATGTGTATGTGTATTTTAATGAGCTGAATAGAGTGAAATATTATAAGTCATGGGGGTAAGGAGAGTGTGTGTATGAACTTAACAGTGCTTAGTTTATTTTTTGGCTGCTATTTTGCTAATGCTCTTGATATTGTTTTATAGGTTATACAGTGGTACCTCGGGTTACATACGCTTCAGGTTACATACGCTTCAGGTTACAGACTCTGCTAACCCAGAAATATTGCTTCAGGTTAAGAACTTTGCTTCAGGATGAGAACAGAAATTGTGCTCCAGTGGCGCAGCGGCAGCAGGAGGCCCCATTAGCTAAAGTGGTGCTTCAGGTTAAGAACAGTTTCAGGTTAAGAACGGACCTCCGGAACGAATTAAGTACTTAACCCGAGGTACCACTGTAAAATGCTGTATTGATTTGTTAATCGTATAATATGACTATTGCTTTAATTGAGATGTTTTCCTATTTCTTTTAGTTGTTGCTTTGATTAACAGTGCTTTATAGATTGTAATTGTTTCGCTGATCATTTGTTAATTCTTCTCCATGACATATGCTCCATTTGTAATGGTCTATTATGTTCCATCATGTTGCTATTGTTTATTGTTTGGGATTCATTTGAATGAAAAGCAGCATAGAAATATCTTCAATTGGTTGGCCCCTAGTTACCGTAGGTGAACAGCATGTCTATCATATATTTTCACAAATACCTCTAGTACAGGGGTGGGGTATCTGTGGCCCTCCAGCAGTTGTTCTACTGTAACTGAGATCACCCTTGACCAATGGCCATGCTTTGGCTGTGGTTGATGGGAGTTTTAGTTCAGCAACATCTAGAGTGCCACAGATTCCTCATCACCTTCTCTAGTGACATCAGAAATGTTCTTATGTGGTGAGCTGTCCTATCACCCTAGTATCCAATCCAAATAACTTTATTGTACCACCCATTGGCCGTGACAAATTTGAATCAAAGGGAAATATACGAAAACGGGTGCTGCACCACGAATAATAGTCTCTATTTAGATCTCTGCGACTGTCAGGCGGCAGAGGAATCAACCCCCACGGCAGGTTGCCAGGAACGGATAAGACAAGGAAAAGTCCTTACCATCTGCTTTTATTCAATATTTTCAGAGAGAGGCATGAGAATGCAGCCTCTTGGAATAATGGTATTGTCCCGAGTAAATCTCCACCCCCTTTTCTCCCACTTCCTCATTCATCACCTTCTCCCCTACGGGTGATCCGGAGGGCCCTTTGTTTCTGAGCTCTTTGCTCCACTACTTTCAAGGCTCAGCCGGTTCTGGGAGTTGGGGGCGGTCGGTCTGGAATGCTTTCTAAAGACACTGTGTCCATTAGCTGTTGCTCTCCTGGTGCTTCCTCTTCCTCCTCCTCCTCCTCCTCTCCCATTATTTTACAGCTTTTCTCCTCATCTGCCTTTGAGCTGTGATCTACCTCAACCCCCCGTTGAACTTCTGAACTCTCTTCTTCTTCTCTGGAAGGGTCAGGCTGGGGAGGCGGTCTCCACCATTCCTCCTCTGCCTCGTCCCTGACAGTATCTCTCTTACAGTTTACTGTAGTCCAGGGACTTCTTTCTGACCTTTTTGACCACCAGGGCAAAGAGGGTGACTTTATGAGTCACTGAAGCATTGACATCGCTAAGAAGCCACAGGACCTTCTCTGTTGGGAAGAGACATATTTCCTGTATGGGTGGTTGGGAGAGAAATTGCCTCCTGGGTCAGTGGGCAATATAGGAAATAGTGCAAGGTGTCTTCCACCTGCGGTTGCCCACATATACAGTGTCTGATTTTGTATGGTACCCTGTTGTATCATCCGTCCAGGACAGCAGAGGGGATAGCTTGAAAACACAGCTCACTGAAAGTGAATCCTTTCTCTCTAGGATGTGTGTGAAAAGCCAGGGACTGAGACCCAGCCTTTGGTCAGACCTTTTCACAATCCCAAATAACCAAGGAGAAGCTTATCCCTTCAAGTGACTTGACTCTTGCAAAATGTAAGGAACTCACTCCTCTTCCCACAAATAAAGACTTGGGCAGGAGAATTATGCACAGCTGAAACAGATACCTATAATAATAATAATAATAATAATAATAATAATAATAATAATAATAATAATAGAATAGCTGTAGCAAACACTAAATTTGTCATTTGTCCAGTTTTAATTTAAACTTATTTGAATTAATTTGGGGATGCATTTTAATCAATTGATTGCTTGTTTTTATGCATATTGTATTATTTATATGATGTTAGATGCTCTGAGCCCAGCTCCGGTCAGGGAGGGCGGGGTACAAATAAAATATTATTATTATTATTATTATTATTATTATTATTATTATTATTATTAACTGCACTGCTGTTTTTAGCCCTTTCACCCACATAGAGACTTTTCTCCCACCACCTCGATAAACAGCAAAACACAAAAACTCCTGAAAGCATGCCCCCCCAACTATGTTTCCCCCTCTCGTATTTGAATTCCTCATTAATCTATTTTTTAAAAATTCTGAGCATAAAGGAGCACTCGCCGCATCAAATCTGTAATAATGATGCTCTTATTTTCAGAAGAGGTGAAAAGCATACAATTTACTCTGTGTGGCATTTCTTCTGCCAGCCAAAGATAAAATAGCTATTTTCAACCTCTGTGGCTGTATGGAGTTGATGAAATTGTCTAGTCTTGAATGCATTTTATTTTTTGTTGAAGCTTCACTATTTTTGTTGCTGTGTTTCTCCCCCCCCCCCCCCAGTGCCAATGCACACATATGGAAAGAGCAGTGGAAATACGCTGTGACTTTCACCCATCAGAAAACATTTCCTCCAGAATTTACAGCTCTGTATCAGAAACTGGTAGCTCCGGGATTGTTCGTGCATATTAAGGTTACCAGATGTTTTTCAATGAATCCGGGTACACTTTAATTAATACATACATACATACATACATACATACATACATACATACATACTTACAGTGGTACCTCGGGTTAAGTACTTAATTCGTTCCAGAGGTCCGTACTTAACCTGAAACTGTTCTTAACCTGAAGCACCACTTTAGCTAATGGGGCCTGCTGCCGCTGCCACGCCGCCGGAGCACGATTTTTGTTCTCATCCTGAAGCAAAGTTCTTAACCTGAAGCACTATTTCTGGGTTAGCAGAGTCTGTAACCTGAAGCGTATGTAACCTGAAGCATATGTAACCCGAGGTACCACTGTACATACATACATACATACATACTGTACATACATACTACGGTTTGGGATGTTGATGTTGCTGTAGCAATGGCTGTGGCAGAGGGGTGGCCGCTGCCTTGACCTCAACCACCACATTTCCCCTTCCCCTGAGGCTTCTATCTCCTTTCTCCATGAGCCAGGGCAGCCCCTAAGTTGTTGGTTCTTCGGTGGTGGTGGGGAAGCGGTGCATGGTGGGTCAGGCGTGAAAGGCAGAGAAGGAAGGCCGAGAGCAGCAGTGGCGGCAAGGCTCGGGCAGCATGATGCCTCCCTTCCCATCGGAGCAGCCCCAATCCCATTCCTACTTGTGTGCAAGCAAGAGGGGGCGGGGATCCCTCAGCTGGGAAGGGAGGCTTCACACTGCCTTTCAGAGCAACCCCACCCCAACTCCTACTTGCATGCAAGCAGGAGGGGGCAGGGATCTCTCAGGCACCGCAATGCCTCCCTTCCCATTGGAGCAACCCCAATCCCATTCCTACTTGCGTGCAAGCAGGAGGGGGTGGGCATCCCTCCCTCAGCTGGGAAGGGAGGTTTCCCGTTGCCTGAGAGATCCCTGCTCCCTCCTGCTTGCACACAAGCTCTGATAGGCAGTGTGAAGCCTCCCTTCACAGCTGAGAGATCGCCGCCCAGCTCCTGCTTGCAGGCAAGTAGGAGTTGGGAGACTGCTCCAATAGGCAGCATGAAGTTTCCCTTCACAGCTCAGTTGCTGGGGTCAGGGAAGGTGGAGGCAGCCCGGAAGCTGCATCCTAGAGCCCCTGCACCACCATCACATGGGGACTTCTGAGCAGCTCCTGAAGCCAGCCAGAGCCAACTGCTACAGGCTGCTGAGACTGCCACTGCTGTGTTTCCCAGGGACATTAGATGAAATCCGGGACATTCCGGGGATGGAATTTGTCCAGGGACTTATTCGCAAATCCGGGGACTGGTAACCTAGTGTATATTCCAAGTATCAGCTTTGCACTGCAGCATGGTTTGTGTGATTTGTGTGATATGGGCATTACAGAAATGGCTTGTAATAAAAAGGGTGCAGCGTTTCTTATTTGCTTGATTTTACCACATCTGTTCTTGCAGAATAAAAATGTCCCCATACCCCACCCAGCCTTCGGTTTGTTACAGCAGGATATTTGTTTCATTACATATATAAGACCTCCTAGATAATTTAAATGTTTGTGCGTATGTTTGTTTTGTGCTGGTGGGGTCGATTGGGGAGCCTGCCCTAGGTGATGGAAATTTCCTGTCTCTTGAGTGCCTCAGAGGCATCTGCAATACTAAAATGGGATCCTGGAACAAAACATAGAACTTCAAATTGACACACTTAAGAGCTAAAAGTTGCTTTTCCTCTTTTTAAATTCCACTTCAGTCTCTGGATCATCCTTAATTTATAGCCAGTTTTTTCTACAACAAAGGGACAGCTGAGTGCTATATAAAACAGTAAAGCAGGAGCAAAAGCAGCGATAACAAGTAGCTGATTGAGGATGACAGGCCTTTCTAAAATTTATGAGATGACGTGAAGTGGAGTAGCTCCTTGTTTAAAGATTTACAGCCAATTTCAAAAATATCTTCCATTACCCATCGACTTGGGAAATCTCGATTTAAGCACATCCATCCATACAGAGGACTTCTGACGGTATAACATAATATGTTTACCCTATCTTTTATAAAATGTGCATGAGTGTCTCTTAGTATTACATCATTTGCTTTAGTAATAATAAAAATGTCCAAACTGACAAGTCACGTTGACTGCAAACTGCCATCATATTAAACCAAGATTTACCAGAGGTTCATGGTAGATCAAGAGTATTACTGAATTATATCTCATGCTTCCCCAGTTGCATAGGTAAGTCTGCACAGAGCATAAATCAGCAGCACGGGCTGACCAAAGCTTTCATTTTCCCTCTGAGCTGCTGAACTATCACCTTTCATAATAAAATGGTTGCCGTCCTGTACTGGAACTGGTGAGACACAGATTCAAATCCATATTCAACCACAAAGCTCAATGGATGGGCCAATCATGATCACTTAGCCAGTTGTATCTCAACTAGGATGATAAAATGGTCATTGAGATGATAAAATGGGAGAGAAGAAACCATGTACACTATCCTGAACTCCCTGGAAGAAGAGAGGGATAAAAATTTTATATATATAATCTTGTCCAACTTCCTGCAATTTCTAATTTACAAAGTACCATCCATTATTTATTTATGTATTTCTTTTATTTACTTATAATAATAATAATAAATTTTTATTTATATCCTGCCCTCCCCAGCTGAAGCCGGGCTCAGGGCAGCTAACAACAATAAAATAATACAACATTCTAAAATCATTTCATTATAAAATTAATTCAAATCAAATTGATGGCAACCATTGGGCTAGAGTTCTGTGAAGATTGCCAAAGGAGGGAGTCAGGCTGTGCCCTGGCCAAAGGCTTGGTGGAACAGCTCTGTCTTGCAGGCCCTGCGGAAAGATGTCAAATCACGCAGGGCCCTAGTCTCTTGTGGCACAGCATTCCACCAGATTGGAGCCACAGCAGAAAAAGCCCTGGCTCTGGTTGAGGCCAGCCTAACCTCTCTGTGTCCAAGATGTTTTTGTTTGAAGATCGTAAGTTCCTCTGTGGGACATACCAGGAGAGGCGGTCCCGTAGGTACGAGGGTCCTAGGCCGTATAGGGCTTTAAAGGTTAAAACCAGCACCTTAAACCTGATCCTGTACTCCACCGGGAGCCAGTGCAGCTGGTATAGCACCGAGTGAATGTGATTTCACAGCAAGGACCCTGTAAGGAGTCTCGCCACGGAATTCTGCAACCGCTGGAGTTTCTGGGTCAGTCTCAAGGGCAGCCCCATGTATAGCTGCTGTTCTATTAAAAATGTAGGTAAACCATGAAATGTCACATGGGTTTGGGAATGAGTGGAATATTGCCACTCCAAGGTATCAATTCAACAATTAATTTGCATGAAAGCTTGGTATAGATTTCCAATGCTGCTCCAAGGGTTATTTTGAACTGCAACTTGTGGTGTTAAATTAGATCTAGGGAAGACAAATGTCAAGTTATAAATAGTGTGGCTTGACTTAATCATAACATTGTTAAAAAAAAAAGTTGCTCTTGTAACAATTAATCAACTACAATTAACAATTACCAATCAGTAATGACACGCAGAACAGATAAACACATCAATCTTCCATTCTCTTGCATTCTGATGCTAAATGCACATGAGATGGCCACAGCTTCTGTACCACTGAGCTGAACAAGCTGATCAGATGGGAGTATTCCCTAAATATTAGTAAATAGTGGAGCAGTTCTTATGTGCATGAGGAAGCTGATTCAGGTGGTGGATAAGGCATTGGGGCGGATCCTTAGTCTATTGGGTACCCCAATAAAGGGATCCAGGAAGGGAAGTCTCTGTCTGGAAATCCACAGGGGGCAATGAGCCATAGCACACTTCTGAGTGGTGGTTCTGATGGGCTCACCTCAATTTGATGCACTTCATAGGGTGGTGACCCTGTCAGTTTGCATTTCTGAGTGCAGAAAGTACAGTGGTACCTCGAGTTAAGTACTTAATTCGTTCTGGAGGTCCGTTCTTAACCTGAAACTGTTCTTAACCTGAAGCACCACTTTAGCTAATGGGGCCTCCTGCTACCAACACGCCGCCGGAGCACGATTTCTGTCCTCATCCTGAGGCAAAGTTCTTAAACTGAGGTAATATTTCTAGATTAGCAGAGTCTGTAACCTGAAGCGTATGTAACCTGAGGTACCACTGTATTGGTCTGATGTGTAGAGATCTTTCCTATTCTACTTAATACAAGAAGCTTCTGGAAGCTTCTCTGTGTGAAAGAAACAAGCAGAAGGTTCATGATGTTTGGCTTATTTCTTCAGAGAAGCTGAGTACAGCTGGCTTAAACTGGTTCTCTTATCTCTTCTGTCAAGGTCATGCTGGCTATAAAAATAGGCCAGAAGTAGCCTGGGTTTCACTTTCTCTTTCTATCTCTTTTCCTTCTGGGGTGGTGTTCTGTACATAGCATGCCTCATGTTAAGGTTTTAGACTCATTGTAAGTTACTTTAAGTCAAGTCTGCTGCAACTGGATTTCTTATGGACAGTGCCAATCCTGAATGTATTGGATTTGCGACCATTATGCTCATTTGCCTTCAGCAGCAGTAAAGCTCTGCTAGATGAAAACGTGTTTAAGTTTTTACTCTGCTAAGGCTCTGGATCAATATTGTGTAGTATTTCAATGGCAGACCCCAGACCCAGGGATGACCCAGCCTCCTACGAGTCAGCAGGCGGGTTGGTTGATACTTAATGCCTTCAACAAAGCCTCACCCCAAGCAAAATTGCTCTACAGTATAGATGGGATTTTGTGGAAATCAGATAAATTGTATCTGATCTTGGAGCAGGGGAGTTCATCTAATGGCTGCCTATACCTTGCATGCAGAATCTTTTTTAGAGCATTGCTAGGGGAGAAACTTGCATTTTCTGCTTGGTTGTCTCTAAATTAGATATCACATACCTAGCAAAAAGCACAATATGAGGGGATAATTAATAGGTGGATGATGACCACTGGTTCATATAATAAATATTTGAAACCAAATATTTTATGTTAGTTGGGATCAGAATCATATTTAGGCAGCCTAGCTAGAAATGAACCAAATAATCAAAGATTGTCATGACTTGGTCCTAGCAGCTAACACTAAGAATCCCTTTTGAGGTTACATTTTGAATGTGAGAACCAATACAGTGTGTTCCACTCCCACTGTTTTCATCTCACAAAAGTGTATCTACATTTAATTAAGTAGTATCTAAATGTGCATTTTCCTGCATTTCTTAAACCATAGGTGAATGTGGAAGGGGGACAGAATTGAATTAGAGATGAACATATGTATATGGGACATGGATTGCCAACAGACTGATTTGACCCACGCCTAGACCAATCTAAGTTGTGTTTGCTTCCCACACTAAAAGTAAAGGTAAAGGGACCCCTGACCATTAGGTCCAGTCATGACCGACTCTGGGGTTGTGGCGCTCATCTCACGTTATTGGCCAAAGGAGCCGGCGTACAGCTTCTGGGTCATGTGGCCAGCATGACTAAGCTGTTTCTGGTGAACCAGAGCAGCGCACGGAAACGCCGTTTACCTTCCCGCCAGAGAGGTACCTATTTATCTACTTGCACTGGTGTGCTTTCAAACTGCTAGGTTGGCAGGAGCAGGGACCGAGCAACGGGAGCTCACCACCGTCACGGGGATTCGAACCGCCGACCTTCTGATCGGCAAACCCTAGGCTCTGTGGTTTAACCCACAGTGCCACCTGCGTCCCTGCTTCCCACACTAGCATCACCTTAAAGCTGGAATTACTTTGGCAAGGAAAGAAGGTATATTGCAGACATCTCCCATCTGACTCCAATCATCCAATCTTCCCTCCAAGTTTCAGGAGGAAAAATAACACCCCGTCTCCCCCATCTCCCCAGCCAGCATTATAAAACCTTTAAATATGTGTGCTTACTCAGTGTTCCAGATACAAATGTTTGAGTCAGTTTTGTAGTTGGAGTCAGATAGTTAAAGAGCAGCCCTTACACATCATAAGTTTTAAATATATATTGGGCTATGAAGCACCTGCTTTGCAGAAGACTAGTAATGCAACACAATCTCCTCAAAACCTTTCAGCTTTTTGAAAGGTGTGGCAGAGAAGGCTGTGGGTTTGCCTCTAGAGCACCATCTTCCTAAACATCAGGATCGGGAGAGGGAGGTTTCTGGAGACTGATAATGGGAGAAAGGGTCAATTCTATTTGTCTGCTTTCTGAAAGAGTCCTGTAGAATGCAGTCTGGTCTGCCTCCAATGGCCCACACAAAATGTCTGCTGCCATCACCTCAAGAGTTACAGGAGAACTACCCCTCCATTTTCTTATTCGAGCATATCCTCACAAGACACAAAGTTAAGATATCTTAACCTTTTAATGCACCCATACCAAGATACAGATAGAGTGGTACCTCGTTTTTTGAATGCAATCCATTCCGGAAGTCCATTCGAGTTCCGGAATGTTCGAAAACTGAAAACTGAAAGTGGAAGCCTCAATACGGAAAACTCAAAATGGAAGCCGTGTTTTCTGTTCGACTTCCAAGGTGTGTTAAAAAACCAAGGTTTTGGCGTTCGAGTTCCGAAACGTTTGACTACAGAAGTGTTCAAAAACTGAGGTACCACTGTAGCTGAAAATATGTATTTTGCTGAATTTATACCTATCTGCTCCATTTGTTTTACATGCTTTATAACTGTAATGATTTTATACATTTATGCAATTGTATTGTAACTCACCCACCCTGGGACCTTAGGGTGAAGGATGGGAAAGAAATCTTATACATAAATAAGTAACTAAAAATAAAAATAAAATAAACTTATTTAACCTTACTGAGGGATGATTTTTAGGGTTCTGGCAGCAGGAAACAAGCAATTTGTGTAGCATGTTCAACCTAGGACAGAATGAGGAGAAGGCTGGGAACTGGGGTTGTACTTTCTTCATATTTCTCTATTGAACTTGGGGCACCTGAAACTTCAAGGCCTGGCATGAATTTGCTGTAAATAAGCATCTTGTGAAGTGTGGGGGTGGCCTTGGTCTGAAAATGCTGGCAAAGGAAAATTCAAGCCACTTTTCCTGAAGCATGTAAAGCATCTTTTGAAAATGACCAAGTCATGACCAGGGAAGGATATTATTCAGGCTTCCCTTTTTTTATTTTACAATACAGTGTAGAATGAATTCTACTCCCCACTCTGATAGCCTGTGAGGAAGTGCTCCTAAGGTTGGCTAATACTATACATTACATAACCTTCTTTCTAAACCAGCTACCCTTTACATCTGAAGTGTACAATGTAATTTGCTCTTTCTCATATTGGTGAGATATGTCTGCAACACAATCTTTGACCTGCATGATGATAATTGAAGATAAATTCTCTTTCTCACCGGGTTTTTTTTACTTGCATTCATTGTATTTTCCCCAGGGTCTTCAGTTTCCTTCAACACACTTCTCAGCTCAGATTCCTCGCATGTTGTGGATTGTGGCTCTTGGAATTTTTTTGCTGTTTTTTGTTCGGTGTTCTTTTCATTCTCTTTCCATGCACGTCAGCTATCTTCAACTTTGCCCGGCTTCCATTTCTGCAGCTGCACTAAGGATGAATGTCACATTCCTGCAATGACAGTTTCTCCTGTTGGTTCTTAATATTGATCTAGTTATTGAGCCCTTGACAGAATCTCTTTCCTTCAGGGGTTCCAGTGGTTTTCACCCCACCATGATAACATAGTATTATTTAGAACATCTATGATTTGCATCCAGTGGTGCTCTTCCATTCAGAGAAAGGCCTTTGAACCAACATGAGGAGGTAATTCTTGTAGATTGCCCCTCATCCCTCTTCCAAGCTGATCCAGAGGACCCGGGGCACTCACCAAAGCATCATGGAAGATGACAGAGAGAAGGACACCATTGGTTGCAACCCAAATTGCCATATCTATTTTATTTTAGGGACACGGGTGGCACTGTGGTCTAAACCACTGAGCCTAGGGCTTGCCGATCAGAAGGTCGATGGTTTGAATCCCCACGACAGGGTGAGCTCCCGTTGCTCGGTCCCAGCTCCTGCCCACTTAGCGGTTCGAAAGCATATCACAGTGCAAGTAGATAAATAGGCACAGCTCCAGTGGGAAGGTAAATGGTGTTTCCATGCTCTGCTCTGGTTCGCCAGAAGCGGCTTAGTCATGCTGGCCACGTGACCCGGAAGCTGTCTGTAGAAAAATGCCAGCTCCCTTGACCTATAGAGCGAGATGAGTGCGCAACCCCAGAGTCATCCGCGACTGGACCTAATGGTCAGGGGTACCTTTACCTTTACCTATTTTATTCTGTAAGGTGCTTTGGATGTGGGCCTCGCTGGTTGAAATGCAGGATAAAATGGAATGAACATAATGAGTTGGGATTTGAATGAAGAGAATGGTAAATGTTCTAGGAGGAAGTTCAGGTCATAAATAGACAATCAAAGGGGCTAAGCAGCATTTTAGTGGCTTCTGATTTTCATGCAGAAAAAATATCTTTAGACTGTTTCACTGAATCAGTAGGGGGAAAGGTATTTGTTGGTTTTGGTGGAATGAAACGGTAGGTTTTGGCCCAACCCCGTCATTTACACCAATAAATGCGAGTTACGTGCGCACACATAACATTTTTTTGCTGCCTCGTCTCTTTAAGTTGTGTAGGAAACACTGGGAATTCAAAACTAAATGGTGAAAACATGACAAATTAGGGTTGTATGTTAGAGATCAGGGCTGGCTGTGTAATTAAGCCGAGTGAGGAAGCTTCAAGAGGAAGATGCTGGTGAGATGGAGTGGGGAGCACTTGCAAGGTAATGAAAGAGTCATATGTCCTGCTGCCCTCAGGTGTGGTGGAGGATGCCATAGTTAAGGAGGGCATCACCCTTTACTTCGCCTCAAGCCACATAACATCTTGGCTGACCCTGTAGAGATGGCTATCCAACTTCAAGTGGAGATGGCCATAAAGTCACAGTCCATTATGATCACTTGCTACAAGGCTGTGACTTTAATTCGTGTGTGTGTAATCTTCAAAGTGCTGAGCAAATGTTAGGATAATTCATTATCTGAACCATTTTACTGTAGATTCCAGGAAAGGCAGCATTCAATTCAGAATTACTTTTCAGATTTTTTTAAAAAAGAAAATCCCCTTTGCTATCTTCATCTACAAGATCAGAGAGAAGTCATCAGCTTTTGAGCTTTGTCCGTTTAACAATGTAAAGATGGCATGTCTCATTACAGGTATCAAACTTTACTAGCAGGAGATATCACTTTAATTATAAAAAAAATCTTTTTCTCTCTCTATGGAAATGGGATGCTTCAGGGCAGTGGTAATGGCATGTTGTGCCATCAGCTCCTAGGCAACTTATTTAAATTCAAAAAGCAGCAGAGCAAAGTCATTAGAGTCTGATTACTGTTTGATGAGGGACACGGGTGGCACTGTGTGTTAAACCGCAGAGCCTAGGACTTGCTGATCAGAAGGTCGGCGGTTCGAATCCCCATGACGGGGTGAGCTCCTGTTGCTCGGTCCCTGCTCCTGCCAACCTAGCAGTTTGAAAGCACATCAAAGTGCAAGTAGATAAATAGGTACCGCTCCGGTGGGAAGGTAAATGGTGTTTCCGTGTGCTGTTCTGGTTCGCCAGAAGCAGCATAGTCATGCTGGCCACATGACCTGGAAGCTGTCTGTGGACAAACGCAGGCTCCCTCGGCCAATAAAGCAAGATGAGCACCTCAACCCCAGAGTAGGTCACGACTGGACCTAATGGCCAGGGGTCCCTTTACCTTTACTTTACTGTTTGATGACCGGTGAGAATGGAGGTTGGTTTGGTTTTTCTCCATCTGAATGGAGTTTTGTATGGAGACGGCTCATATTTGGTGACATCCTCCTCATCCAATGGGACAGAATTAAGAGCCTCAGGACTGGTTAAATAATAAACACAGGGTTACAGGAAGTAAGGAAGTGATACACATGAAGCAGGAACACACACACACAAAACCTGGTCTTCTAGTTGATTCTTGTTATGCTCCTCAGCATGCAGTAAGGCGTAAGAGAGAGAGTATGAACATTTTAATCCCCTCCCCCTTAAGATTTCCCTCCTTATAGAAACAACAGCTTTGGGAGAAAGGGTGCTGAGGGCTATGGCAGGGGGATAAATGGTTAAACCAGGGGTCAGCAAACTGTTTCAGCAGGGGGCCAGTCCGCTGTCCCTCAGACCTTGTGGGGGGCCGGACTATATTTTGGAAAAAGAAAATGAACGAATTCCTATGCCCCACAAATAACCCAGGGGTTCAGATAAAAACACACATTCTACTCATGTAAAAACACGCTGATTCCTGGACCGTCCGCAGGCCGGATTGAGAAGGTGATTGGGCCGGATCCAACCCCTGGGCCTTAGCTTGCCTACCCTTGGGTTAAATTCTCCCTCACACTCACTGCAGTTCTGATTCTACTGAGCCTCATTGCAGGATTTTTGTGTAATATATTTTATGATGTGACCGCAACTGGGATGCTCCCACCCTGTTTAAAATCGTGAGTCCATTGGAGTTCTTCCCACTATCTGAACCAAGCAGAGATAAATCAGACAAGTCTGAAAGACCTTAAAGTTTTATTAAGCTACAGCTGCAACAAACGCACCAAAGAAAGAACAATGCAGACAAAGCTATTGGTTCTTCGAACACATAATGTTCTTTTATCTTGAAAGCACAGGTGACCTCTGATTGCCCCAAATACAGGTCTCTCCTCGGGTCCTTTAGTCAATTCTATATTAAAAAAAATCCTGTCAAGCATCTTCTGTGATTTTTTTTTGGGGGAAACAAACAACAAAAGGAAGAAGCCACGAGAGAGAGGAAAAATCAGGTGACAAAGTGCTCATAATACAATATTTTTCACCTCTTCTGGCCCTTAGTGTGCATTTTCTTCAAAACGCTATGTGAAGCTGGTATCAATTTACCGTAAACACACTTTGCTCTTTACTTGAGAGTGTACATTGGAGTGTCCTACACCTGAGTGTACTATGTTGGTTACCCCTGCTTGCTTTATTTACTTACTTACTTACTTACTTACAGTATTTATATACTGCTTTTCAGGTGGACCTCACAAAGCACTTTGCATAATAATATTACAGCAATAAGCATCACTTCTTCTTTTTTTACCGTAGAAGAGAAAGACAACTTTTTATTGCTTTGAAAAGACTGTAGCTGCTTTTTCTCCCCTCAGAGCAAGGTGGCATTTCATGTTTCTGGGTTTCCAAAATTTTAATCCCCAGCACTACCCACTCTTTCTACATGCAAGCTATCCAAACATGATTTATCAGTCAAATATATAGCAAGTTCTAGTGCTATATCCCATGCACCTGCTATTTACACCCAAACACCCACACACCCAAACACATTTATTATATCTTGCAGTCAATGTCATGCTTAGTTGGCACTAAGAATCACACGTATGCATTTCTGCACAGTACTGCCTTCAGCTCTCCCAGTGTGGGGTTTGGAGTCCAAGAAGAAACAGATAGGTAGATGATAGATAGATGATAGATAGATAGATGATAGAGTGGTACCTTGGGTTAAGTACTTAATTCGTTCCGGAGGTCTGTTCTTAACCTGAAACTGCTCTTAACCTGAAGCACCACTTTAGCTAATGGGGCCTCCTGCTGCCACCGCGCCGCCGGAGCACGATTTCTGTTCTCATCCTGAAGCAAAGCTCTTAACCCAAGCTACTATTTCTGGGTTAGTGGAGTCTGTAACCTGAGGCGTATGTAATCCGAGGTTAGCACAGTAGATAGATAGATAGATAGATAGATAGATAGATAGATGATAGATAGATAGATAGATAGATAGATAGATAGATGATAGATAGATCCAGTACTTATGTGATACAGTTGAAATGTCCTTCTCTTCCAGGCCATCATCTTCATCATCATCACTACTACTACTTCTACTACTATTTATTGCCTGCCCTCCACCTTAAGGTCCCAGGGCCTGCAACAACAATTAAAACACAGTATCACACTGTATTAAAACACAATTATTACACAACATTAAAAACAATTTAAAACGACCTAAACATTCCGCTTCTCAGTCTTATACGTTTGAGCCCATCACTCTGAGCAGAAAATGTTGTAGGCATCCGACTACAAATCCTTCTAGGAAATCAGCACCTACATTTCACACGCGAGGAATTTGAGCAAAGGGACAGTGCCTTCTGCAACATCGCCTGGGCTGCCTAGGTGCAGCACAGGCTTTAAACCTGGAAGTGCACAGTCTCCATGGTTACGCTCATCTTCAAAGCTCTGAAAACAACCACAACTAATGACAAGCTTTACTTTTGAGGTGCGGTGGCAGCAGTGGAGGCAAGTAATAGACAAGCGAAGATTTGAGGTGTTGCATTAGAAAAAAAAGGGGCCACCAGGTGCCATCTGCTTCATGTACGTACAGAATTAATTAGTAGAATGAATAGGATAATGACAACAGCACAAGCCTAGATATCAAGGATGGCTATGTTTTTTGGTTCAAACTCTGGGGTGCACATGCCAGCTGAGGTTGTGCCCAAAAGTGAATGCAGCTTCACTCTTGCATGATCTCCCTATCACACACACACACACTCACCAGAGCCAGTGTGGTGTAGTGGTTAAGAGCGATAGACTCATAATCTGGTGAACCGGGTTTGCTTCCCCGGTCCTCCACATGCAGGAGGAGCGGGGAAGCGAACCTGGTTCAGCAGATTACGAGTCCACTGCTCTTAACCACTACACCACACTGGCTGGTATCCATGAGTGAGGAGTGCTGTTATGCTCATGTTTCAGTTGGCTACTTTGCAGGAAAGGTTGCTGAATTAGAGGAGCTGTGGGCCTGATCCTGATGGGTTCTTCTTATCACACACTGCAGAGAAAGCAAATGACAGACAAAGCTTCATTTCCCTTAACGACTTGATATTTCCTTCCATGGAATCAGCAGCAATGCTCCAATAGCTAAAATAGTCTGGAGACTACCCATCCATTTTACCATAAAGGGCTAAATTAGAGCCTCATTGAACATTATTTACTTGCCCTTGTCACTCAGCTCTTCGATAATTAGTGAGGGAGTTCTTGTCCCTTGTCAGGTCTTTCATCGCCCATCAGCTGGTCGTCAAAATGACACCACCTTCTCAGCATCATTAAGTTACTCAGCGAAGGATATGATTTGTATACATCGTAGGGACACTTATTCCAGGGGACCTTTGCAAAGCATTGAAAGGAACATTTTCTTTGGTAATAAACACAACCATAATGATGGACAATTAGCTTTGGGTGGTTGACGCTTGCTTTGTTTGAGTGATGAAGACATTATGCCCAAATCAAATGTTATTAAATTCTTTTTTTTAAAAATGTAGAGGTAATGAATGAGTGTATACCAGCCCAACACATATGGCACACCACACAATGGACCATGTTTTCTCAACTCGGCAAGAAGAGAGTGATTTGAAAGTGGGAGATACTGACATCAGTCCCTTGTCATGGTCAGATCCCTTCTGGTTGAGATTTAGGCTTTCAGAATTTCCCTCCTCTGCAAAGGCAGATCCAATGGGTTCCCAGAAGCCTGTTAAGCAGGTTATGCATGCAAAAATCCCTTCCCATGGTTATTTCCCAGCACCTGCTATTGAGAAACATGCAGCTTCTGATTCTGGAGCGTGTATGCAGCCACTGAGCCTCTTGGGCTTGCCGATCAGAAGGTCGGCGGTTCGAATCCCTGCAATGGGGTGAGCTCCCATTGCTCTGTCCCAGCTCCTGCCAACCTAGCAGTTTGAAAGCATGCCAGGGCAAGTAGATTGCTGTGACGGGAAGGTAAACAGTTTTTCCGTGCGCTCTGGCTTCCGTCACAGTGTTCTGTTGCACCAAAAGTGGTTAAGTCATGTTGGCCACATGACCCAGAAAGCTGTCTGTGGACAAATGCCAGCTCCCTTGGCCTAAAAGCGAGATGAGCACCTCAACCCCATAGTTGCCTTTGACTGGACTTAACCATCCAGGGGTCTTTTACCTTTACCATTTTACAGCCATTGTTACTAGGGATGAATGATGATGATGATGATGATGATGATGGTGATGATAATAATAATAATAATAATAATAATAATAATAATAATAATAATTTTATACCCCACCCATCTGGCTGGGCTTCCCAAGCCACTCTGGGCGACTACCAATGAAATATTAAAAATACAATAAAACATCAAACATTGAAAACTTCCCTAAACAGGGCTGCCTTCAGAGTCAGGATAGATTACCATAGATTTGCCCCAAGCTGGTTTGTTCCTCCTCTCCCTGAAACTGTCTCCACCTCATCCTATTAATGGGCATATTTTCTATTTTTTAAATATCGTAAGGAAAATTTTCACCAAAACAGTACTTACAAGGTGGTCTGAGGGCTGCCTCTTTCATTCTTGAACCTTTGACATGTTTTAAGCTGCATAGGGCAGTTCCATGACCAGCCATGCAGTAAAGAAATGCCTTTTAAAATGCTTCTGAGAAGAGACTCTACATCATAATGTGCAATCCCTTCTGAGGGAATTGTATGGGAGGGAAAGATGGCTGCCCCCATGCATCCATGGGGGAAGCCACCTTTTTTAAAAAAATACCAGATATTCGGGTTTCAAGACAAGAGGTAGTGGTAAACTGTACTTGTTACAAGCTTGAGGAAACAAATAAAGAAGACAATTAAACAGCTTATAAGTGTTTGCATTTTCATAATGGACCACTAAGAAGATGCTATCAGTCCCACCTGTGACTGTATTCCTTTTCGGGGGGGGGGGGGCAGTCCTTCATACATTTAACTTCTCCCCCATGCTGCCAGTACCATTGTAAAACAATCAGTGCTTTTAAAAAAGAGCAGGGCAATAACCAGAAGGAAAAGAAATGTTATTCTTCTACTCCAGAAGATGTGGTAAAAGAAATTAAAACCATAAACTCTCTTTGACAGTTTTGTTTGTAAATTTGCTATTTGCAAGGATATTTCCGGGGCCCCTTGCTAAAGACAATTTTTCACTTTTTATTCGCAGAGAAAAGAGGAGGGGGATGAGAAAATATCAGGTTTGTTATTTTAAGCAAGGCAGAACTTTTAACGCCACACTTTTACGCCATTCAGAAGAGCTGAACAAAATGGTGCCTTGAGATCCTAAAAAAATTATTCTGGCTTTAGTTCTAGCTGTGTGAGGGCAATAGCAGAGTGGGAGCGTATTGCAAATGAACAAGACTCATAAAGCCCTAATGTAAAGGATAATTTCCCATGCTCCCCTTGGTTTATTGCCAAAATGCGCAAAATCAATGCCGATCAGAGAACTCTGTAAACAAGTCAGCCCTGTCCATAGCCCCGAGTGCATTTTTGATGCGCACATGACATGACATGACATTTGCATGCAGACTACCCCACTTGTAACAAAATGGAGGGCTGCAGATCTGTGCTTTTCCACCATTGAAATGAGTGTGGAAAATCATTAAGGGAATTCTATGTGCTTATTAAATCCTCTATGCCTACAAGAAGTTACTTGGTTGCAGAGACTGTTTTCATATGTTCTAATATCGCAAAACACTAAGGGCTAGAAATCTATATTCTGAACCTGTGTGAAATTGCAGACACCTGGCGCTAAAGAATATTAAGCCCTCTACACCCCACCCTGTAGCAGTGTGGAAGACATTTACCAGCGCTGTGAAGGGCATATTTTTATTTATATATGTGTATATATATATATATGTAGAAGTTCAGAAGTGATTTTAAGAAGAAGAAAAACACATGACTTCCTGCAGCCTCAACTACTTAATCTGCTAATCTTACTTTAGACTCATCTCATTTCTTTCTTTCAAATAAGGCTTAATACAAAGATACCCTGAGAGAATAAAGGAATGAAATAGCTTATGGTGTCCCAAAAACCTTTAGTTAACCTCAGGCTACCCGGGGAATGATATACAGCCTATAGCATGTTTTATTGTGAAGAAATTATAATTTGCACTGTGGGATGTTACAAGGTACATGCTGCAGCCAAATGCTTCTACTCCCCAAGGCCCAATTATCTCATGATAATTATACTAGTTGATGCCACATGTTGTTCTTATTCAAAATGCTGCCTGCCAAGGTAAAATAGATAGTTTTTGAGGGCAGAAAATGAGCAGGGATGTACATATTTTTTTTCTGGGGAGGTATTATACTTTTAAGTCCTGAAGACTGACAGTCTTTCCTTTCCTATAGTCAAGAAAACCCAAGATTAGTTAAGTAATTCCATTTCCATTAGCAGGTAATCTGAATATAAATTCTGCTTCTCAGTATGTCTTTCATTAAAATGAAAATATTAGATTCGCATAGCCTTGCTCATCCTAAAAAATGATCTTGCTATGCACCCCAGTTTATCAAGGGCTGGTTCACACATTGGCCTGTCAGTGCCAGAATCCCACATATACAAGGGTGCCCAAATGTGTGAACCCATTCATTTGTTGCCATGTGTCATGAAGGTCACACATCTGATTTCCGCCCCATTTATTACAACCTCAGAATAAACTCAGGGGAAGGGGTTGCCTGTTTGAATGTGCCCCTATGTCAAAATCTCCCAGTGCAAAATCATAGAATGGTAGTCAACGTGGCTGATCCTAACTCCAGGTATGTAAAATTATCATCATTATATTAAAGTATGGGATTTATTTCCACAGATACAGGCATGTATCCATCAACAAGCACCTGAATGCATAAACTGAACCATAATTCATCATCTGAACAGCAGCCTTTAATCTGGGTTGGGATTTCAGTGCAGAGCACACATATTGATGGGACACCAGCAATGAATTGTGGCATCTGAATTGTGCTGTCATTTCCCAAAGCAACTGATGGATTGTTCCAAAAAATATGCAAAGGAAAGCAACCTCCACCTTCATCTTATCTTGTAATGTGCTTTCGGCTGTGAGACCTCACTACGAAAGGTCGGTGCATAAGCAATAAGGGAGTCAGGAAAGAAGTGGCAAAAGAAAGACAGAGACTTGCTAGAAATAGAGAAATGAAGAAGAAGTTCAGAGAGATATGGGGGAAAAGAGACTGGTCTACCTCAATGCTCCTTTGGGGTTGCTACTGAAGACAGATCAGTAACTGTCCATGGTGCTGAATTATGCCGCCCTGTTAGGCAGGCTGCCTGCCTAATTTCACGTGGCTAGTTTAAAATGTTGTAGTTATTACCATTACACAGCTTGAGTCCAGCAGTCTTCAGGCAGCAGCTTCTCCCAGAACTTGGATCCATACCAATTAAGGTTCACAGCTCTCCAAAATAAGGTGTGCGTGTGTGTGTATGACCTCTGGAACAGCTGCCACAATTTTGGGCTGGTTACCAAAATCCCTGCCACCATCCTGAAGCCGAAATTATTTTCCCAGAAGAGGAGCCCTCAAACTTGCTCTAAATGTTGTTTTAAGTGGCCTCTCACAGCTTCCTTTTCTTATGATCACTTGTCACAATGTGTGTGAGATGCTGGCACAACTTTTCAGCTGAGCACAAGCCTACCAGAGACTTTATTAATCTATTTTTGCTATCCTTGTGGGACTGCAAAAAGATGTGGCGTGTGTCAAACATATGGCATATACAACCTAGGACCCTCGTACCTACGGGACCGCCTCTCCTGGTATGTCCCATGGAGGACCTTATGGTCCTCAAACTAAAACATCTTGGAGGTCCCGGGCCACAGGGAGGTTAGGCTGGCCTCAACCAGAGCCAGGGCTTTTTCGGCTGTGGCTCCGATCTGGTGGAACGTTCTGTCACAAGAGACTAGGGCCCTGCGGGACTTGACATCTTTCCGCAGGGCCTGCAATACAGAGCTGTTCCACCAGGCCTTTGGCCAGGGCACAGCCTGACTCCCTCCTTTGCTAATCCTCACAGAACTGTAGCCCAATGGTTGCCATTAATTTGATTTGAACTGATTTTATAATGAATTGATTTTAGAATGCTGTATTATTTTACTGTTGTTAGCCGCTCTGAGCCCGGCTTCAGCTGGGGAGGGCAGGATATAAATAAATTTATTATTATTATTATTATTATTATTATTATTATTATTATTATTATATCACAATACATGGTGTCTGGGTTGCATTTAATATAACTGGCTGAAAGTTTTGCCAGCCTGCTGTATGATATAACTTATGTAGAACTGGGTTGCCCCAGCCACTCTGGGCAGCTCCCAATAGAATACTAAAAACATGATAAAACATCAAACATTAAAAACTTCCCTAAACAGCATATGATCAGTATTTGTACAACAAGAAGTGCCAGTTCTAAGATGCTGAGTGCCCTTGTGCAAGACCCCCTCCATCAGTGATGTTTTGATGCCCTTCCTCGTTGCTCCCACTTGCTTGCTTTATGGGCAGATAGATGACGAGCAACCAATTAGAGAATGCCTGCCGGAAGGAGAAAACGAGGTGCAAAGAGCCAGAAGACCATTATTGAGACTCACAATTCCTCTAAAACAAAGAATCGGCAGAGAGCCAACGCCATCTTCCCTGGCTCAGAAACAGAGCGGGTTGAGGAAGCCGAGAAAACGGAGCAAATAGAACAAACAGTGAGTAACAACGTTGGGGGAACCTCACCCCCCCTTAAGGAGGATGGCAATGACCCGACCCCCCTCCTCCCAGAAAAAGCTAATCCGTCCAAGAGGGCAAGAGCAGGAGCAGGAGGGATTCCTCCCACTCCTAACGCTGACCCACCCATGCCTCTAGAACAAGATATCAGAGGAGCCTGCTTTCAACCAATTCGGGATACGCACCCCTACCAAGAGATTTGCATGTTGTCTGCAGAAACTATGGTTCTGGTTCTCCAAAGACTGGATGAAATCCTCACTAGAATAGTTAACATTGAGAAACAATTGGATACTAGTTCCTCCCCTTTAAATGCCCAAGGGCTTAAAAGGATGATAAGAAATGACTCTGTTAATAACTCACCAACTCAAACTATGGATGAAGTGAGGTCCTGTCAAGTCTTGCAAACGAACCAGATAATGCTTGAGATTCACCGATACACTCATAGGTGGATGAACCGCAGACAAATTACTATGTCCTTGTCTCAGCTCCTGAATTACCATTACCGAAATGTAGATCTAGAAAATTTCCACTTCCTGCCTACCTTGAGAAACACCATGCGCCTATTTATGACCTTTAGGTCATCAACCCTCCCATCTCGACTCATGGAGATAAAGGATACCCTATGGTGGTTCCATTCTCTCCGCCCAGTGAGGGTATTTATGGATGAAACTAGGAGGCAATTGGTCCCTTGCATAGAGTCAAAGCTAATGCGGATAAAGGAAACCAAGCTCAACACTAGAAATACTAATTGCCCGAAGGAAGAAAAGAACTTTGTAAGCCTAGAATTACAAGACCTGAAGAAGAGGCTAATGAGTATAAAGACTGAGATTTCTACCCAAAATATAAGGACGGTAGAGCCTAGAGCACAATATTTAAAGACGTCCAACAGCTCTTTATCCCATAAAAAGACATAAGTGCAACTCCCTGTTCCCTTTTCAAACGACACCAAATTAGATGAGGAATTTGGTGCCTCCGACATTTCTATGGCAACAACACCTAAAGAATTCTATGTTGCTGACAATCTGGGGATATCCAGCACCAAATCTACACCTGGACCTTTGCCTAACGTTCCAAAAACTTATCAGAATGATCAGCCTTCTCTACTGTACTCCTGGCGAGACAGGATGGACAGATCTTTCGAATTTGAATCTGGCTCTTTGTTGGCCAGTGATCCACATTTTATAACACATACCTCATTAATACTTCCACAGCCACAGATAGAACCAACAATCCTCCAATTAACCCAGGAGGGAGAGGGGGATTGACAGTTAATGAAACACTATGGGACTGTCCCCCCCGCTTGGGGTGCGGTTGGTTGGGTTTTATCTTCTAGGGAAACTTACCCTATCAGACCTTCACCTCTTTCCCATACCATTTTGACCCAGGAGTCCTGGCCCAAGGATGACTTGTTATTGAGGGGATGTTACCCATCTATTGGGGAGGCTAGTATGGGATCTGGGATTTCCACAATTGAAGGGCTAGGGAGGAATGGCGGTGGGGCTAGATATCTCTATTGGCGAAGGGTTTCGAGATGCAGTGATCCTCAAACCCCTTCCAATCTATGCCCCATCCCAAGGGATGAGGGTAGGGACAGCAAGGGTTACACACCTCCGTCATTGGTGCTGTGCAATGCCAGGTCCATAGGCAAAAAAACCGCCACCATGCGTAACTTTTTTGTCTCGCAGGGGATTGACCTGGCTTGCGTGACGGAGACCTGGGTACGGGAAGGTGAAGTAGTCTCCCTACATGAGATAACACCCCCAGGTTTCTCTGTCCTCCATCAATCGCGGACTGTGGGTCGAGGGGGAGGAGTAGCGCTGTTATTCCAGGAGGATTGCTCTTTCAGAGCTCTGGCATCACCGGCGATCTCCAGCATTGAATGTGTTGGTCTCGTGTGGGGCACCAAGGAGAGCTTGGTTGTCTGGCTGGTGTACCGACCACCCAGCACACCTGCAGCCACCCTGTCAGACCTGCTGGAGGTGGTGGCGGGCTGGGCCTTGGAGTTCCGAAACCTACTGGTTTTGGGAGACTTCAACGTCCATGCCGATGCCGCTCCCTCCTCACAGGCTCTGGACCTAGTGACTTTCATGGCAACACTAGGGCTCTCCCAGTTTGTTTTGGGTCCCACTCATCAAGCAGGCCACACGCTGGATCTGATCTTTGGGGCTAGCATAGATGGGATCATGCTCCCCGCTGTGGAAGTGCCATGGTCTGATCACTACGCTCTGAAAGCCAAGATTGACTTCCCGCTCCTCCCCGGCTCGGGTGGCGAACCTATTTGGGCTCGTCCGCGAAAACTGATGGATCCTGATAGATTCCGACAAGCCTTGCGGAACCCTGCTCCTCCTGGCGAGTCATTAGATGACCTTGTTGAGGACTGGAATAACCGGCTCTTGGCAGCCATTGATGAGATCGCGCCTAAGCGCCCTCTGCGACCCTGTCGAAACCGGGAACCTTGGTTTACTGAGGAGCTCCGGAAAATGAAGCGGGATCTCAGACGGCTAGAGCGAGTATGGCGACGGACTCGTGACGGAGCCTCAAGAACATCTTATAGGACACTTATGAAAGCCTATGAGATGGCTATGAAAGCTGCTAAGAAATCTTACTTTGCAGCTTCCATTGCATCCGCTAGCTCTCGCCCGGCACAACTTTTTAGAATAATTAGGTCAATAACGTCCTTAGGAGGACAACCAAATTTAAGCACAAACTCGACCCACAGCTGTGAGGCATTCGTGAGCTTTTTTGCGGAGAAAGTCCTGTTGCTCCGCCGTGACCTCCCTGCCAATTTAGATACAGTGACTGAACTGGAGGCCCCTCGACTGACTTCAGGTCCAGTGTTGGACCATTTTGATCGGATACTCCCTACTGATGTGGATAGATTCCTCCAAGTTGGTAGGCCCACCACCTGCCTCCTTGATCCGTGCCCGTCTTGGCTGATTAGGGAGTGTCCAGATGTTGCGCGGACCCCCCTGGTTGAAATTATCAATTTGTCCCTTGACACGGGGACATTCCCAGGGGAACTGAAGGAAGCAGTGGTGTGTCCACTCTTAAAGAAAACTTCATCAGATCCCTTAGACCTATCCAATTACCGCCCAGTTTCAAATCTTCCATACCTGGGTAAGGTAATTGAGAGAGCGGTTGCTGAACAGCTTGGTAGGTTTCTGGAGGAAACATCGGCATTAGATCCATTTCAGTCCGGTTTCCGTCCTGGTTTTGGGACGGAGACGGCTCTGGTTGCCCTAACAGATGATCTCCGTAGACAACTGGATCGAGGCGGGTCAGGACTGCTGATCCTTTTAGATTTTTCAGCAGCCTTTGACATGGTTGATCATGATCTTCTGGACTACCGCCTCGCAGACGTGGGGATACAGGGCATAGCCCGTAACTGGTTGTGCTCTTTTATCTCTGGTCGGGGACAGAGGGTGGCACTAGGGAGGGAAATGTCGTCGCGCCACTCCTTGGTGTGTGGAGTGCCGCAGGGCGCAATTCTCTCCCCGATGCTTTTTAACATCTTTATGCGCCCCCTTGCCCAGATTATCCGGAGCTTTGGGCTGGACTGTCACCAATATGCTGATGACACTCAGCTTTATCTGCTGATGGATGGCCACAGCGACTCGGCCCCGAACACACTGACCAGATGCTTGGAAGCTGTGGCTGGATGGTTTCGTGGGAGCCGATTGAAACTAAATCCTTCGAAGACAGAGGTCCTATGGCTAGGTCGGGATGGCATGGGGATGAGGGACCAACTCCCTTCTCTTGCGGGGGCCCAATTAGTGCCATTGCCTTCCGTTAAGAGTTTGGGTGTAATCCTTGACGCCTCCCTTTCCATGGAGGCGCAAGTTACAGCAACAGCCAAGGCGACATTTTTCCACCTTTGTCGCATCAAGCAGTTGGTCCCTTACCTTTCCCGCCCCGCCCTGGCCACAGTGATCCATGCAATGGTCATCTCCAGGCTTGACTACTGTAATTCGCTCTACGCAGGGCTGCCCTTGAAGCTGTCCCAGAAACTCCAGCGGGTACAGAATGCTGCAGCGAGGCTCCTCACGGGGTCTCTGCCATGGGAGCATATTCACCCAGTGCTTTTCAAGCTGCACTGGCTCCCGGTGGAGTACAGGGTCAGATTTAAGGTGCTGCTTTTGAACTTTAAAGCCCTTCACAGCCTAGGACCCTTGTACCTACGGGACCGCCTCTCCTGGTATGCCCCACGGAGAGCCTCAAGGTCCATAAATAACAACACCCTTCTGGTCCCAGGCCCTAAGGAAGTTAGATTGGCTTCAACCAGAGCCAGGGCCTTTTCAACTCTGGCTCCGGCCTGGTGGAACGCTCTGCCTCATGAGACCAGGGCCCTGCAGGATCTGATTACAGGCAGGGCCTGTAAGACAGAGTTGTTCCGCCTGGCCTTTGGCTTGGAGCCAATTTGATTCCCTCCCTCTCTTTCTTTTTTCTTCTTCTTCTCCTCCTGCGATGAGGCTACATTTTAATATTTTAATGTTCCATTATTTTAATGTTGTATTTTATTTTTGTTTTTAAGTTGTAATCATTCGTCTTGTTTTTATTATTGCTTGTAAGCCGCTCTGAGCCCGGCCTTGGCTGGGGAGGGCGGGGTATAAATAAAAAATTATTATTATTAATGCTATCTACTGCTCCTCCTTGTTACTACCACTTTTGTCTGGACCAGAGTGAGGTGAGATGGTAGAATAGCAGGCTGCAACAGTGAAGCAGCTCCAGGGCCTCTCCTGCTATTATGTAGGCCTCACCATGCTGAACCATGATGCCAGCCCATGCTCTGGGGACACCATGCTTTCAGACAGGATGGTTGTCTATATGCACTCTCACCCACAATGAATGGCATGCCAAGTAGTACACACTGCAATAACTATAAATTCTGTATTTCAGTATATACAGCCTTTCACCAGGAACTGTGTTAAGCTTCTGCTGGTAATTATAGGGGAACTGCCATCTGAGCAAATTTAATTTTCTTCTGGAGTAAGTTGGGAGACTCAATGATAAACCACAATCACTTCTTATAATCTGGGGAAATGAAATAGGTTTACAAAAAACAAGTCAGCGGTAAGACAAATATCCCAAATGCTTAAAAAATGAGCAAACTGTAAAGAATGCTAATAAGTAACCAGAAGTAATGTGCCTTCATTGTAATCTGCTTTAGGATCCACAGGTGTGTCTAGGGATATCTTTCTAAAAAGCTTCATAAATGCGTATCAGAAAGGTACTTACATAAGGAGTCCCTAGCTAATAGCAAGTTGCTCTGCAGCGACTTTCCATTATAAATTTCAAAAGAGCCTGGCACTGAACTGTGATGTGGAATACATTTCAAATATGTTTTCCTGGGAGAGGAGCAATACCTGTATGTCAGCTGCAACAATTTATGTGGAAGAATGAAAAGTAGCTCGTCTAAATAACGGATGGGCATGTTCTACCTGGAAGTTCTCCTTCACAAGACCTACTTAAACAAGGGGGACCGAGATCTGCCAATGACATAGAAAACGGTCTTATACCAATTTAGGCTATTGGTCTATCTAATTCAGTGTTATATGCATTGCAACAGAACTCCAATGAATTTGGATAAGACCAATGAAATTCTGAATGTGTTTTAGCTCTGCATAAGAAGTGTAAGTGCTCTAGACTTATTTACATCTCTTGATTGCTTCATCAGGCATCAAATATAAAACTTCATAATCCGTTAGCTATCACAAAACAACATTGCATGCTGTCTGTCATATAGTATGAGGAATGAAATATTCTTGTATGGCATGCATCAAAAACAGTCAAATGCTAGCATCCTTACACTTTTGCTATAATATCCAGTCAAATGTCCAGTATCAAATATTGAAATCACAGCATATTATGTAGCAGTATAAATATTGGTACGCACCCAGCAAGTATTTGAGTGTCTAGAGTACAGATGTACAGATAAATGGCTCAAATCTGGGAGAAGAGATTTGTTTCAGCTGGAAATTGTGTTTTCCCTCATTAATTTCAATGGAAGTTTGTTCACACAATTGCTTCAGGGCAGTGGCGTAGCGTGGGTTGTCAGCACCCGGGGCAAGGCAAGTAATTTGCGCCCCCTAACCCGTGGATTTGCGCCCCCTAACCCGTGGATTTGCCCTAACCCCAGATGTTGCGCCCGGTGCGGCCGCCCCCCCTGCACCCCCACGCTATGCCACTGCTTCAGGGTGCATTATGTGCCAACACTTCTCAGTTTTCCACCACCAGCTGAATAAACGTAGGCGAAATTCATTACAATAAAGAGCATGTGAATTGTATGTGTCAGAAAAATTACTTATAAATAGCCTGTTCCTGTACATGTAAATATGGCAGCAACTCCCCAGTCTATTTAATGAAGTTTACTACATGGATTTCAGGCTAAGTCCTATGAAGAAGAACATTTTTCTTATTAGTACACACACAGCCTGTTTTCCAGAAACATGAAGCAAGTCTCCATTTGAAGCCTATAAGTAATTCAATTTAATATTGTATAACTTGATATTCACTGGATATCTTCTCACCTTCTCGATTTTCTTTGGCTGTCACGATAGAATGGTGAGAAACTTGCTGGTGAGTTCATTTTTCTGCTTAAATCGAGAGGTCTGCTATTTCTGCTGGGAAATTGTTAAGAATATATCATTCAGCCTGTAATAACCAACTTGTCAGTGGATGTCACCATGAGCCCACAAAAATGATCCCGCAGTGAGAAATATTTTGCATTTAAGCAATGTGGTGTGGAATTGGAGAACACTGCCTGCTACACTTGTTAAAACAGATTGCTCTAAAGCAATAACAAATAGATGGTGCATATCTGAAATGCAGGAGGGGAACAGAGGGCAGCAAATATACAAAGCAATTCGCCCCTCACCTTGTAAATATCCAGGCTTCCTCTGTACACAGAATATACTTGAAGGGAAGCTACTTATCTTTTTTGTAGCTAAACAACCAGCTGCACGGTGATTTTAAAAAATGATTTTCAAAGTAATAAGGGCTGGAAGCAGACATAAATCGGCATGGTGAAATGAAGATAACTGATGGATGGCTTACGGTGCAATTCTTTATGCGTCAGCTCCAAAGCACACCCCATTGATTTTAATGGGATTTACTCCCAGGAAAGTGTGTAGAGGATCATGGTCATAGTCATTAAGATCTACCATGTGGACATCTGGGACATGGATGGTGTAGCTGGATGAGGAGAACAGAAGTACATTTAAGGTAGGATTATGATGACCTGGAAAATTCAGACCAGAAAAGGCAAGGTAAATGACATGTTGGGAAAGAGGTGACTCAGGAGACGGCAGAGGAGCCTGGATGTGAGGCTTGTTGTTGTTTAGTTGTTTAGTCGTGTCCGACTCTTTGTGACCCATGGACCAGAGCACGCCTGGCACTCCTGTCTTCCACTGCCTCCCGCAGTTTAGTCAAATTCATGCTGGTAGCTTCAAGAACACTGTCCAACCATCTCGTCCTCTGTTGTCCCCTTCTCCTTGTGCCCTCCATCTTTCCCAACATCAGGGTCTTTTCCAAGGAGTCTTCTCTTCTCATGAGGTGGCCAAAGTATTGGAGCCTCAGCTTCACTATCTGTCCTTCCAGTGAGCACTCAGGGCTGATTTCCTTCAGAATGGATAGGTTGGACCTTTTTGCAGTCCATGGGACTCTCAAGAGTCTCCTCCAGCACCATAATTCAAAAGCATCAATTCTTCGGCGATCAGCCTTCTTTATGGTCCAGCTCTCACTTCCATACATCACTACTGGGAAAGGATGTGAGGCTAGCTAAGCTAAACCAAGAACAAATTAACCCCCCCCCACACACAAATGCATCTCCCATTCCAGGAAACATTTGAAAGGTATGATCATGTTGGGGGGCGGGCGTGGAGTATTTCTGGAATTATTATTTTTTAAAAATACCATACATATTTATGTATACCAAATTGCAACATGGTTTTAAACAGAATTTCAGTGGGTGTTAGTGAAGAAATAAAGGCTTTAAACTAGGGAAGGGGAACCTCCAGAGGTTCTTAGACTACAATTCCCATCACCCCCAAGCAGCATGGCTAATAATCAGCATTCCTGGCAGTTGTTGTCCATCAGCACCTGCAGGACCACAGGTTCCCAACCGCTGCTTTCAACAAAGAATACTTCAAAGCACTCTCCATGTTTGCTTCCTATTTATAATTTTAAAAAGCTAGAGGTGGAATCTTAAAGTATGCACCAATCAGTTACCCAACACCCCATAATTGACTTGCCCATAATTTCAGCATCCATTTTGGCCATCATATGACACCACTTCAGGGATGATGATGATGATGATGATGATGATTCAAACCACTTTGCCCCAGATCAAGTTGGGAGAGAGCAAGTCTTATTAAACCCTTTGATTAAAGTTACAAGCAATATTTTTTAAAAATTTTCTTTCTCTGAAATATTCACATTTTGTGATCTCTGACTTAAATATCTGTCCAATGATGCATAATGATTATTGATGGGTTGGATTTCAATTTGGATGTATTATTTGGCTGCTCCTATTTATTTATGTTCAGAAAATTTTGAAAAGACCTGGCAGGTCACACTACTTGATTGGCTAGGTTAATCTTGGAGGCCTGTGTTGTATTGTTTAGAGTAGAATCCAGTTCAATTCCCTAGTCATCTCAATGACTATGGGTCAGCCTAGCCTACCTCATGGTTCTTGTGAGGATAAAGTGAGAATGGATAGAACCATGTAGGCTGCTTGAGCTTCTTGAAGAAAGGGCAGAATAAATATTAACACCACTTCTTTGTCTTAAAACAAACAAACCAAACCAAACCAAACCAAACCTTCTTAAATATCCAGGTCTAGCACCAATTTTCAAATTGTACCTCAATTTACACTCAACAAATTTTCCAGTTGCCATATCTGGAGTCAGGCACCTTCAGAGTCGTTCAATGGAACGTTACTGACAGCAGCAAAATTCTGTATAGCTCAGTTTTGGAAAAGTGAAATTCAGTCAGCATTGACAAAACGACTGAAAAAAAACAACAATCCTCAGGAGACTGTTTTGCTGATAAAGCAAACAAATATTAGGAAAGGAATACATAACAATTCATTAATCTATTGAAAGATGGGCCATCTTTTGGAATGACACTTTCTTATAAATTATTGGTGTTAATTTAACTCTGCCACAATGTATTATTTCTATGTATTCTGCCCCCTCTTTTTCTTCTTCACTTTTTGTTATTATTTTATTATTTCTTATTATTGTATAGCTATTAAATTTAATAAACATTATTTTAAAATAATAATAATAACAGTAATAAAAATAATACAATTTCCAGTCTTCTTGCTTTCACCAACATTGTACCATTGTATTCTGTTATGTACTGAGTTGAATAGGATCCAAACTGCAGCAGTCTGATTGGTCCTAGAACAATGCAGCAGTATGATTGGTTGGCAGGAACCACCCAATCATGCTCCAGATAAAAGTGAATCAACAACCTGATTGGCTTACAGTAGAATTCCGGAATTAGCCAATCATGTGCAGCCCATTGTGTAAATAATGTATATAAAGCAGATACTTTGAGGGGGCATTCATTCATTCCTCCTCACCACTATGAGCTAAATAAAGAGCATGAAATCACTTTGCGACTCTGAGTATATTTCATATTCACAAAACAGGAACAAGGCCATAACCATTTGTCTGTAAGGCAAAATGTGATACTGAAAAAATGAATGGCCCTCATTGATCTACTGGTTAAAGAAAGCCAAACTGAAGAACTCTGAACAATGTTATTAACAGTTTATTGGCTCCTATTATCTCAATGTATTGCCATTTGGCTCCCATTCACAAGAGAACCTGAAAAACTACCCACTAAAGTGCATAAAGGATAAACTGGTCAGATTACAAATGCTCTGTATTTATTAATCAGAAGCTCCCTGTTAAATGCGACATTTTATGCTATCACACCGCATTAGTGGCAAATTACAGCAATCCTTTCCAACCTTCCAGCTGATACAGCCCAATCAGCTACGCAGTTTTCTTTTGCTCCCTCGTTTTTGAAGAACTGGCTTTCTGCTGAAAGAAATCAAATCCCTCATCAGGCTCAAAAATGCAATCAAGATGGCAGTCTCTTTCATCTGCGCATTGATTGGTGAAATGGGCTTTTTAACATACCATGTTGTTTTAGCAAGCTGAAGGGGGGGGGTTGACTATCTCGAGTTTACTTGCATACTGTAGCCTGTTTGACATGGCTAAATGGGGTGCCCTGAATGTGTGGATATAGGGGTTCACAACCTCTTCTGAACGGAGCCTGTATGTGTAAGAGCTCACTCCCCCCCAACCCTCCTCAACCCCCAATTCTCTGCCCCCCCGAACATTTCTTATCAGAAGAAGGGCAAATGAACCACTGCACCAATGGGACACAGCACATTAGCCCTCCACCATCGTGGGGGAAAAACCCTTAATTTTATTTTACTCTTTTACAAAAAGTAAATAAAAAACTAATAAATAAATTTTAGAAAGGGGCAAGATTAAACATATACAGTGGTACCTCAGGTTAAGTACTTAATTCATTCCGGAGGTCCGTACTTAACCTGAAACCTGAAACTGTTCTTAACCTGAAGCACCACTTTAGCTAATGGGGCCTGCTGCTGCTGCCGTGCCGCTGGAGCACAATTTCTATTCTCATCCTGAAGCAAAGTTCTTAACCTGAGGCACTATATCTGGGTTAGTGGAGTCTGTAACCTGAAGCGTATGTAACCTGAAGCGTATGTAACCCGAGGTACCACTGTATACCCAAAGCATTTCTAAGACACCTTTTGTTCTGCTTTCTTCCCGGTCCATGAAAGCCAAAGTTTTCTTGCTGCCCAGGGTGGCCTTGCCCTCTGCCTGCCCCTCAGAGCTGGCCTGTCACATGAGGTTGGGTCTCAGTAGTGGCAGCCTATCCTCCTCCTTGCCTGTTCTCCAGCAGCTGCTATGAGCTGCCTGTCAAGGCTCGGCCAAGGCTTCCAGAAAGGTATTCCCCGCCCCCCGCCCGGTTGCAGCAAGAGCAGAGAAAACAAGGAGAGCCTTTTTTTTGTCATTGTCTTGTTGGGCTGTGTATGTGATAAAGGGGAGCCATACCGGGGTGAAGGCGTCTTCTTCCATTTGTCCCCGTGTCAGTTTCAGTTTATTGGTTAGTTTTTTTTCCTAATAAGGCTGTTTTCCATACTATTTGGTACCATTGGTCCCTGCTTACTCCTGACAGGTCTCTCCAGTGTCTGGTTATGATGTTTCTGGCTGCTGAAAGTAGGTGGGTTATGAGTTCTTTGTGGTGTAAATGGGCATTATTGTCTTGGAAGATGTTTAGTAGGGCCAATTCTGCGGGGAATTCTAATACTTGCTTAGTTATTTTACATATTTCTCGTATGGCTGTTGTCCAGGATAGTTGGATTTTGGGACACTCCCACCACATGTGGAGGTATGTGCCTCAGGAGAGTCCTTTTTAATGAGTTTTATTTAATCCTATTAGACAAAAGAACGTGACAAGCTTTAGCAATGGCGTTGCTCCAAACTGGGCTCCTCCTCCCTAGCAACAGTACCTTCCCTTTCAGTGGTCACTCATGGTCAAATGCCTCTGATTTTGTTGCTCCTCCACTCTCAATGAACGTCGCGTTCTGGGAGAAAGGGGATCAGAAATATTCTCAAGTGTCATTTGGCTGCCCCTCTACAGCTTCCCCGCTCCTTCTTCCAACACTGTCCAGCTTCTCTGTTCGTCTCTCTCAGAGCTGTGACCTCCCTCAAACTCCTCAAAGCCCTGCTGTAATTCCGTGCTGCCTTCCCCCCTCCTGTAGCGTCAGAAGGGGAAGGGTGATATCCACCACTCCTCCTCCTCCTCCATCTCACCCTCTAGAGTTCAATCCCTGACACTGCCCAAGCGAGGAGGAAAGCAGCGGCCATAGAGAGGCAAGGGAGTGCTCCCTCACAGCCACCACAGCTGACATCCCCATTGCTCAGGGCATTTGCGTTGGCAAGACACCCAAGCCGATCCCCCATTAGAATAAAGAAATTCACACAGACACAGATATTTGTTTAAGGTTTTTGGGCAAAAAAAATTGGCCACAACTTTATTGATTACAGGAATGAGAGCGGTATTGGCTTAGGCATTGGCAAGACTATATCTGACTCCTGCCTGCTTTGCAGGAAGTCTGTAAGGGTAAACTACCCAAAGGGAAATTGATTTGGGGGAATCTCCCCTGGTGTTCCCAGAACCCTGGCATGGCCCTAGCCCCTCAAGCAGACTTCAGACAGGATCCAGGCCCCAGATTCCTTTAACGAAATACCCTGGAAATGGAGGGGCAGGCCCCTCCCCCATTCAACAATAAGCCAATGCCTAAACGCCAAGCTTTACAAAGTTGTGAGGATTGCTAAGAGGTAGGCAAAAACCAAGTGGCCCGTGACAATTTGCCAAATGGAAAAAATTCCTACCCTGTCCCCGACTCAAGACGGGCAACCAACCAAAGTTCAAAGCAAGGCCAAAGGACTCTTAAATTAAAGGGAGGGTGGGCGGGTGTGAAGCAGTGTGAAGCAGGAGCTTGGCACACGTCGCGCTGCCGCTTTTATACTTTACCCCACAATCACCCTTCAAAATGATTGGGCAATAGCCCTGGGTGATTCTGGTGCCACCCCGGAATAAGGGTGATAGCTCCACCCACGCCAGGGTGTGTGTGTGGGGGGGGACCAATTTGAGGGCCTGCGCGCAACCAGGACCATCTCTTAAGATGATCCCATGTGCTAGCTCATCTTCTTCCCCGAGTTCAGCAGTGGCAGCACTGGTGGGGGAAATAGAGGCAATTCCAGGATCAAAAGCCAAGATGGCTTTCATAATTCCGGGACTGTCCCTGTAAAATAGGACCATTTGGAGGGTATGCCCAAATTTTAAGAGTGATGGTTTACAACTGTAACTATTACAGAAGACACACAGAACCCAACTGAATGCAAACAAAGCATTTTCGGGTGCTATTTCAATGAGAGTTAAGCATGGCTTCATAATGAGAGTAAAACAAACAAACAAAAACCTGTATGACTTATTAGAGGATTGGATAAAGCATAGTGACGGTGGACTAATCATAAAATGAATAATACGAACTGCAATATTATCAGGATTGTGCCACAACAGCGACACATACTCGAGAACATTTGGAGCTGTTCTGAATTGCCAATCTTTGGCTTTCATGGAACGAGAGATATAAAGGATATGCTATTACAGTGAGAATTTAATTGTAGTGTGAATAGGAGAGAGGGCATTATTCCCGGCCATTTTAGATGCCAGGGCTGTGGGATATTATAATTAAAGTTTTTTTCCATTAATCCCTGAGATGGGGGAAATTAGAATTGAATACTTGCTCTAATTACAGCAGCAGTTATGTAGTTTATGTGATTAAATGTGCATGTGATTTGCTTTTTGTGGGGAAAATCAGTTGAGCTTTAAGAATAAGAATTTTGGAGCATAGGAGTAAAATTAGGAACAGAAAATTAGAAGCACCTTCACATCTACATTAAAAAAAAAACACAAAAAACCCAGCAATTTTATTCAGAAACGATTTTAACGCTTTGCTTGGAGAAAGACCGGAAGCATAGACTGTAATGATTGCCAAATTCAACAAGATGTTTGATGTCTGCGATTGAATCAGCAGTCCCTCTGCATTTTTTTGCATTTAGGAATCAGGTATATTGGGTTGGTACTATGGAGTTATTGGTGAAGGTTAACCCTTTGTCCCATGTCCTCTTGTTCAGGGATCTCCACAGCTGCTTTTAAGAGACATTGAAAGAGACCTGAAATATGATTATGGATCTTGTCTCATGTTCAATTCTTGTATTGATTTGGATTAAGATGTAGATCAGCTACCTAGGTAATGTTTCGCCTTTAAATTGTCAAACACAGCTGTCAAGGGTGGTGTTGGAAGGCAAAGGGAGTGTTTTCAGTGCTTTGTAGGCATTCAGTTGCAACTTCCTGAATCACCCAACATATATGTGGGGCACCAAGGTCTGTAGGCCACACAGGGTGGTGCTGGCTTGCAATTCCATATGTGAATGCCCACCATTGTTCAGCAGAAGTGGCCAAATGCTGTCTCCAACTCCATCTCATTGACTGTAGGTGGATCTAAACACCGGGGGGGGGGGGCACACTATAAATAAGAAAACAGATCATTTTAACAAAAGAGAAAAAATCACTATGGAAAACTGTGTTTTAAAATTTCCTGCTCTCTAGCACCCTCTGGTGTTGCATGTTGATAGTGCATTCAGTTTGCTATTTCTTTACTAATGTAACTGAGTCCTGTGTCAGGTCACTTAAAGTGTGTGTCTGTGGTGGGTTGGGAAAGAGATTCACTAATCTGGAAACACTAATTTGGATATGGTTGTATCTCAGTAGAAAACCTTTTTGATCTTCATACAGTAACATTTCATGGTTTAAATAAATAAAATAACAACAGAAATTATATTTTATTTGTAGATAAAGCCAGGCCCAGTAGCTATTTGTTCTGTGTCTGTTAATTATAATGATGCTGGCAATTTTCAGATATTTCCGTTGTTTATTGTATTAACATTTTTGTTCCTGTTTTCTGTATAAAGTGATTAATTCTCTATAAGTGTGTGTGTGTGTGTGTGTGTGTGTGTAACACCCTGTATCAGGAAGCTTTTAATGTTTGATGTTTTTATATATGTTGGGTTGCCCCAGCCAGATGGACAGGGTAATAATTATTATAATAATAAAAATAATAATATATCGTGTTCACACAGTCACTAGGGGCAGTCACCCCTGCTTGCATTGTTCAACAACAAACAAATAATGTTAATAACTATTACATTTTGAATTAGAGCAGCAACATTTTATTCAGGAGTGACGTCCACATGCAGTTTGGAGAATAGGAAAGTTTCTTCTCTTCTATATTATTTGAGTGGGGACTGGCACTATAGTGAATTTTGCTATTTAAGCAAAGGTGAGAGGCTGGGGCGCCAAATTTTGTCCTCGCACAGGGTGCCACTGAAATTTGAAAAATCAGTCCACCTCTGAGGCCACTGAACACAGTGCAATTTCCATCTGAGTAAACATGCAAAGGATTGAGAGAATACCGTAACTTTCAGTGTAATATAGGGCTTTCTTAGTATGCACTGTATGGAGGGCAGAAGTTATGAAGACACCTGGATAAGATTCTTCTGAGTTTCATTGAACAAGTTGTTAAAAAAATGTTTCTAGGCAAGGTGACATAAATCAGTATTCATGAGGAATTGATATCATTGACTGGAGTCTTTGTAGATTTGAGTTTCACTAAGGTGAAAAGTTATTAAACTGAAAACCATGGTTATATGACTTTGTGGAAGGGCGTTGCATTCACAAATCTTGATTGGCAGAATGCTCTGTTGCAATATTCCTATGCTTTGTGCTTTTATTATTATTAAGAGGCTTGCTCAGCGGTGAGAAGTTCATGAAACAACCCAGGGAGTCAAAAAATGGGTCAAGCTAAACTTGAACCGTATGTATCATACATGGAAGCTCTGCTTCTGTTACAGCTAAGGTGTTATTTATATAATACATTTAAAGCAATATCATGCCCCTTCAAAGAGCCATGGATTCTCCCAGATAATCATGGGAGCTGTAGTTTCTTAAGGGTGCTGAAAGTTGTTAGGAGATCCCTATTCTCATTGGAGAGCTACGATTCCCAGTGTTCCCTGGGAAGAGGGGTTGATTGTTAAACTACTCTAGGAATTATAGCTCTGTGCAGGGAATATAAGGATCACCTCTCAGCACACTTAACAAATTACAGTTCCCAGGATTCTTAAGGGAAAGCCATGGCTGTTTAAAGTGACATGATACTGCTTTCCATGTATAGTGCAGAGTGGCTGGTCTGTATGTAATTGGGGAAGCTTAGCCAATTGCAGCTTGAGGGCTCAGTAGAACCATAGCTACGTATGTATGCTCATCACGCAAAATTTTAACAATAATTTTCATAATACATTAGAATAATAATAATAAAAAAAAATCTAATCTAAACCTGAGTCCCACACAACTGTCCAGGGTCTTACTACTGATGTAGAAAAATAGCTTTAAAAGCTGAAAACCAAGACCAAATAAACCAAATGAAGACAACCTAAGAGTTATATATAAACCTTTTCCTCAATTTGACGTTCTAGTCTGCTCTCCTTTTAATTCGCTTCTTCCATTATTCCCCTCCTTCGAATCCCTTCTTTCCTTTCTGTCAAATAAAGCATTTTTCTTTCTTCCTTGCACTGCCCATTACCCTGTTTCCTCAATTTACCCTATCTCTGTTTGTATCCATGTATTCTTTTGTAATTGTATCCATTATTATTTTTATAATTGTATCCAGGTAATCTTTCTTCTTCTTCTTGTAATTGTGTCTTTACTACTTGTAAATGTGAATCCTTACTGTGACCCTCATGCAAATGTTACATGTGGTGTCTTTGCAAATGGAATCAACTCCTTTGTATCCTTGTGCCTTATCAGTGTTTGTTCAACTTCTCAATGATTGTAAGTACTTTCAGGACACAGGTGGTGCTGTGGTCTAAACCACAGAGCCTAGGGCTTGCCGATCAGAAGGTCGGTGGTTCAAATCCCCGCGATGGGTGAGCTCCCATTGTTCTGTCCCAGCTCCTGCCCATCTAGCAGTTCGAAAGCACATCAAAGTGCAAGCAGATAAATAGGTACTGCTCTGCTGGGAAGGTAAATGGTGTTTCCTTGCACTGCTCTGGTTCGCCAGAAGCGGCTTAGTCATGCTGGCCACATGACCCGGAAGCTGTCTGCAGACAAACGCCGGCTTCCTCGGCATATAGAGCGAGATGAGCGCCACAACCCCAGAGTCGTTCGCGACTGGACCTAACGGTCAGGGGTACCTTTACCTTTACTTTCAGGAAAATAAGAATTGGAACCCATATATACAAACTGCATCACTTTATTGTAACCATCAATGTATAAATGTTATTTTTACATCAACCTAACTAATCACTTCCGTTCAGCTCCCCTTCCTTCTTTCTTAAAGTGCCAGAGGACCCGGGTGTTAGATAAAACTCTCATCCCTACTGTTAGTCTCAAAAAACCAGATTACCATATCATTTGCCATCTCTTCCTGGATTTCTAGGTTACGCATGTAGACAGGATTCACACCCTGCCTTGTAACTTGCACCCGAACCTCCCTTTTGTGCCCTGCACCCACATACCCCCCTACCTTGTAAATTGGCAAACCTGTGATGAATAAGATCACCTACAATTGTGACTGTATAAAATACTGGACTTACCTTTGGGCGGGGTTCCTTATACCTTTTGTCACCTTTACGTACGGAACCCGGTTGCAACTGAATAAAGGATCTTTGCTCTTAAAAAGCCACTTGCTTCCTTCTTTCCTTGTTTGGACATCACCCATCTTCTCGGACTGTAGCGGACCCTTTTAGGGCCCCGAACCAAAATGTTAAGTGTTTTACATTACTGCAGATTTGTGTTGTAAATTAAGCTTTGGGCCTTAGTTTTCCCATCTTGCCTATTTGTATCGTGGGCGTATTTAATATTTGTGCTGTGAACTTCACCACAGTGAATTAGAAAGACAGGAAGGTTGCTATTTCTCATTTAGTAACCAAATATTTTAGCGTGGGCCCAAAGAGGTAAAGCCAGATTTAGCCTGACTTGGATGGTAGGAAATGCCCAGCCATTTATCAATAGCTAGAAAAGTTTCTGGGGCTCAGAACAACCATTTTTGTTGATACTTAAAAAGCAGAGACATCACCTTGCCAACAAAGGTCCGTATAGTTAAAGCTATGGTTTTCCCAGTAGTGATGTATGGAAGTGAGAGCTGGACCTTAAAGAAGGCTGATCGCCGAAGAATTGATGCTTTTGAATTATGGTGCTGGAGGACACTCTTGAGAGTCCCATGGACAGCAAGAAGATCAAACCTATCCATTCTTAAGGAAATCAGCCCTGAGTGCTCACTGGAAGGACAGATCCTGAAGCTGAGGCTCCAATACTCTGGCCACCTCATGAGAAGAGAAGACTTCCTGGAAAAGACCCTGATGTTGGGAAAGATGGAGGGCACAAGGAGAAGGGGATGACAGAGGATGAGATGGTTGGATAGTGTTCTCGAAGCCACCAGCATGAGTTTGACCAAACTGCGGGAGGCAGTGGAAGACAGGAGTGCCTGACGTGCTCTAGTCCATGGGGTCATGAAGAGCCGGACACGACTAAATGACTAAACAACAACAACAAGGCTTGGCTACCATTAGCCTGTGTGCCACAGGAACCCCAAATTACTCCTTGCTTTTCTCAAAGTTTAGCACTGGAAGTTTTAACTTGTGAGTGCTGATTAACCCGCCAGATAAAATTGATGCATTTTCCATCCTCCGTATCTTGTCTCCTGGCCCTCTCCCCCTCCTTCATACTGCACCAGTGTCAAATATTTAAGTGTTGGAACAACTGGATACCGTTACCTAGCAAGCATTGCCGGCTAATTGAGTTTCTAAATCTGTTTCATACCAATTGCAAACTCAACCAATTTACACTGTTGCACAAAGACAATCTTGAGGTGAAATGTTGCCATCCTTACTAATTATTCATAAGAAGTGTAAATTGCTGCAAAGCGTATTAGCATTTTCCCCAATAAACAAAACCTGTTCCCTCTGCAAGGTAGCTCTCAGCAGTCTCCATTGAAGTCAAGGGACTTGCAAAAGAGGAAAGTTGGCGCGAATGCATCTGTTCACTGCCACACCAATGATTGCATATTCAAAACCTAGTCAAGCTGCTTCACTTTTTAATTTATTTTAATGTCTATCAGACCCTCCAAATGTCCATATTTTCCAGGGACAGTCCCAGATTTACAGAAGATGTTTCGGTTTCTGATTTAATCCTGCAATGGCCTGCTTTTCCTTAGGATGTCCCTAAGGAAATGTTGAAGGATATGGAGTTGTGTCAGTGAGATAAGTCACTATAAAACCTTTAGAAGACACCTGAAGGCAGCCCTGTATAGGGAAGTTTTTTAATGTTTAATGTTTTATTATGTTTATATATATATGTGTTGGAAGCTGCCCCGGGTGGCTGGGGCAACCCAGTCAGATGGGCGGGGTATAAATAAAACAACAACAGCAGCAGCAGCAGCAGCAACAACAACAATAATAATAGAAATAGAATAGGATGTCCCTATTTTCATCAGAGAAATGTTGGAGGGTATGGTATATCCAATACTTCCTTCTTCGATTTGCCCAATAACAGTTCCTATCAGGTTGACTCATGAAAAATACTGGTTTTTAAATGTACTTGGAAGGCATCATAAGAAGGCATCTGTATACACACCATACATTTAAAGCACTCTTATACACTTTAACAGGTGGGTTGTGGGTGGCGCTGTGGTCCAAACCACTGAGCCTCTTGGGCTTGCTGATCAGAAGTTCGGCGGTTCGAATCCCCATGACGGAGTGAGCTCCCGTTGCTCTGTCCCAGCTCCTGCCAACCTAGCAGTTTGAAAACACACCAGTGCAAGTAGATAAATAGGTACCGCTGTAGCGGGAAGGTAGACGTTATTTCTGTGCACTCTGGTTTCCATCATGGTGTTCCATTGCATCAGAAGCGGTTTAGTCAAGCTGGCTACAAGACCCAGAAAGCTGTCGGTGGACAAACGCTGGCTTCCTCAGCCTTAAAGCAAGATGAGCGCCGCAACCCCATAGTCGCCTTTGACTGGAATTCACCGTCCAGGGGTCCATTACCTTTTATACACTTTAACAGCCAAAGCTTTCCCCAAAGAATACTGGGAACTATAGATTGTCAAGGGTGCTGAGTATTGTCAGGAGACCCCTGTTCGCCTCACAGAGCTACCATTGTCAGTGTGGTTTAGCAATCAATTCATCTGCATAGAAAACTCTGCGAATAGCTCAGCGAGGGAAACAGGGATCTCCTAAAAGCTCTCAGTACAGATTTTGGTGGGGATGGAGTGATGGGGAGGACAGGGGGGAAGTTCCACTGCCTATGGACAAATCCTTGCACTGATTGAACGAGTTAATTACAAACCACATATAGCTACTACTGCTACTAAATTAATAATAATACAATGAGCGTGAAGATTGAAGAAAACTACCCTCAACTCTTTGCTGTTGGTCAGCTTGGCAATGCAGTTTCTTGCTAAGTGTTCACTCTGTTCCTAAGAACAGCAACAACAACAAGTGCGTTTTGCACAGAGGAAGTCTTGTAAGAAAGACAGGCAGTCATTAAGGAAATGCAGACAGTGGCATTATAAGTAAGATCTGTGCATTACTACAATACATGCTGCAATAAAGGGAAAATATATTGTTCTGTGGCTGGGATTATGGAATCCTTAAGAGCCCCATAAACTATAATTAACAGGATATCACAGCTTTATAAAGTTTTAATGTCATAAACTTGCCATTCATCTATTAAAATAAAGAGAAGCAATTTCTCATCTCAAAATTCTTCCTCATATTCATTATAATGGGAAGTGAATTATTTCCATGCAGCGAATTATTTCTCAGCCCGAGACTCCTTGTTAACGCAAGTTTGAATTATGCTTGAATAAAAGTGGCTGGGAAGAAATCAATTATTGCTCTCTCTTTCTCTCTGCACTGCCTGGTGCAGAGGAAAGAACTTAATATTGTACCTAAGTGATATCAATTATAAAATTTGATTGGCAAAGACTCATTCGCGGGAATAATCCTCTGTTTGCTTTCCCAATGAAAACAGCAAACGCAAAGGCAAAGGGACATGTTACATTGGAGGTATGTGAATCCATTTCTGTTGTTTTTATTTTATTTTGCAAATAATAAGTGCAATTTATTTTTATTTTGCAAATAATAAGTGCATGGGGGGGGAGGCAATCTGTTTCAGAACTGAATTATATGGGAGAGAGAATGATGCTTCCCCCTCCCAATGGAAATTGCAGAATTCACAAAAAGTATGCACAACTTACAAGAGAGAGAGAGAGAAAAGATTGGATTCCTGGCAGGGATGCCTACTGGAATAAAATATTGGGGGGCAGGTAAGCCCTGTCCCACATAATTGATCACAAGATACAGGGCACACACACCATTTGTTTGGCAATGCCCATTGAAATATACTCAGTCAAGAGTGGATTTCATGCTCTTTATTCAGCTCATAGTGGTGAGGAGGAATGAAAGTTTCCCCAAAGTATCTGCTTTATATACATTATTTACACAATGGGCTGCACGTGATTGGCTAATTCCGGAATTCTCCTGTAGGCCAATCAGGTTGTGGATTCACTTCCATCTGGAGCCGGATTGGGTGGCTCCTGCAGACCAATCATACTGCTGCATTGTTCTAGGACTAATCAGACTTCTGCATTTGGATCCTATTGTTCTAGGACCAATCAGACTGCTGCAATTGTATCCTATTCAACTCAGTTCATAACACCCATCAACTTGGGGAGGGGAGTTTTGTTGGGGGGGAGTGAAGGACCTTGGCCCCCAGCAGTTGGCTCCTATGACTCCCAGGTATGCTAAAGCTATCCAGTATTAGATGAAAATTACACATGCACACATCCCAAATTATTATTTGCTGTTTGTAAAACCATATAAGCACTCAAGCTAGGGAGCTGAGAGGTTTAAGCCTCTGCAGACCAGCCACTGTCTTCCCTGTGGCTTCTATCCACACGTTTTTCCTTGAAAAAAGAATAGTTTTGCCCTACAGCAGTGGAGGGGATCTTGTGGCTCTACAGAAATGTTGGACTCCAATGATGTTGTAGTGTTGTGGATATCAAGGAGTTAACATTCTGTGCTGTGGAAATGCTGACTCAGCAGCACGTTATGACTAAGCAACACAAGACATGGGGATTTTCCTAACTGGCCTATAACCAGCTAGTATTTCTTTTTCTGTCCCCGCAAACTCTCAAAAGTAGTAATCTGAGAAAAGCAATGAACTGATACGTCATTAAGAAACTAACATGTGAGCCAGCCCTTTGGAATACAAGGTGTGACCAGAAAGTCCGGTGAATGGTCACAGAAATTGGACAGCAAGAAATATTTCAACATACAATCGGCACTGGAAACCTACAAAATGCTCACAATTGTGTAACTCGAAAGACAGTGTATGAATGGTTTAAGTGTTTTTGTGAAGGGCGGCAAACCATCAAAGATGACCCTCGGTCTGGCAGACCGTTGATGAGCAAAACGGTGGCAAATGTCGACAGAGTTCGTGTGAGCTATTGATGAGGGATAAGCATTTGTACGTCTGAATGATGGCGGAAAAATTGCATATTCTGCATGAAATCGTTACTGAGGTTACTGAGTTGTCCCACCTTCCATATATTCCCAATCTGGCCCCACTAGGTTTCTTTCTTTTTCTAAAACTGAAATCTGCACTGAAAGGGCACAGATTTTCCAACATTTCACAAGTCCAAGCTGCTGTGACAAGGGAACTGAAAGCAGTACGAAAAGAGGACTTCTCCAAAAGTTTCCAACAGTTCTATGAATGTTGTCAACAGTGCATTGTATCAAAGGAGGCCTACTTTGAAGACCTGCAAGGCATGTACGTTCGAATATTTCTTGCTGTCTGATTTCTGTGACCATTTACCGAACCTTCCCGTCACACCTTGTATTATCATGGCCAAGATTGTTTGGCTAGCTAAGAACTCTAAGGATAAGATGAACTCTGTTTTTCAAATAATGATGCGTTTGTGGAATTGAACACTGGAGAAAGCACCAACATAAACATATAGAAGCACATGGTTTTCCTACCTGACTATTGGAGTTAAAATGAATCCAATATATGTGAAGCTCAAAATAAGTTAACCCAGGTAAAAAAGAGAAAGGCATAAGAAATGCCCAGCTCGACACTAAGAGCTGAGTACTATATTTGAATGTCACTAGCTATCTGTGCTGAGAAGATCATCTTATTATATACTAAGTCAAAAAACTCGTTTCCCAACATGTTAAGGCTATGCCTGTATTCTTGGAAATTGGCTCAGACTTTGAAGGATACAATTTCAGTGATTGTGGTATAGGCTATACATTTCTCAGTCAGGGATTCAACCCCCCCCCCCCCATTCCATGCTCCTTTGAAATTACATGGGTGTGAAATTGCAGCTTGTGAAAGATAGTTCTTATCACCACTTTGGTTGTGATTTGAATAAACAGCAACAGAGAGTCTGTAAAGGAAATTTGAAGCATCAGCAATTGGACAGCGTGGGGAAGAATGAGCTTTTCCTGTGAGTTCACAGCATAAGGGCAAGATTAATCATTATGCTTATTATGCTGTAGGTATTGGTTACCTGGAGTTCATATGGTACTGCATTTTGTGAATTCCACTGTGTGAACTTGTGAATAGCTTCCTCGAAACATGATGTGAGATTAGGATTGAACCAAAACTGCATACTTTTATGTTCAGTGTTGTGAATGTTAAAAGCACCTCCCATTTTTAGCCATATTTGATACTCTTTGCAAACGTAATTGCATTGTTTAAGTACCATTCAGTGAACTTCTGTTCCTTTCTTTACTCTCACTATAGTTACCTTCGTTTGCTATGAGTAACATTGAATTCGATTGTGTGTAGTAATTCACTACAGTCAGTTTACGTTCCATAATTTACATTGATGTAAACTGGGAGTATGAACAGTGAATAACTGATTATCATTCCACAAGGGGGAAAACTATTGTGAGACCAAGCCCTTCATTTAAAACAATTATTAGGTTGTATAATAGCAAAAACAGCAATAACAAGCTCTTACTGATCTTAACCCCTATTTTACAGTATTTTACAGTATGCTAAAGGAAGGGCAACATGAGGAAAACATGTTGGTAGAAACAGCTTCTTTCTCTGACATTAGAAGTCTTCCCTCATACTCTAGAAAGGATAATAAAAACCTCATTTTATTCCAATTTATATGTACACATCATGGTCAGAAAGATGTGTATTCAGCCTTCCCTAGCAAGAATGCAAAAGCTGACCTCTTTCTGAGAATAAAAAATCCAAGAAATAATTAGATCAGCAGGATTGTTTTTTCCTATCTTTGCATTTTTCTTTAGCAGACCACCAAAATACATTTTAAACTCTGATGAGAAAAAGTGCCTGCAGCTCTCGAGATGAGCTCCACAGGAATGAAACTGATTACAATTTTATATGAGAGAGCTGGGAAACAAAAATGTTGGCTTTAAAATACTGTTTGGTGTCATTACCAAATCTTCCTTTAATGTAATAATGGCAATAGATTAAACAAGGACCTGTCGGTTGTGTTATCAAAAACAATATCTCCCTAGATGCATTAGAGGGTGTTACGATCTATAGTTTCAGATCGTCCCATTATGCTGTTAACATTTCAGGTTTCTGTTTTCAGGTTTACGTAACAAATATTGGCTTTCATCATTCAAGTCCATTTGAATTTCATTTTTTTGGCAAGCTGCAATGGGAACTTCCGGGTCATGTGGCCAGCATGACTAAGCCTGTGGTCTAGTGAACCAGAGCAGCGCACGCTTCCTCGGCCAATAAAGCGAGATGAGCGCCGCAACCCCAGAGTCAGTCACGACTGGACCTAATGGTCAGGGGTCCCTTAACCTTTAATGGGAACTTAGTAATTTGCACAAGCCATATAAAAATGGGTTTCCTTCAGGAGGTTACAAGGTTCAGTTCCTCACAGGACCAGTTAGGGCTGAGAAGGATTCCACCCTTAAACCCTGGAAGCTACTACTTGTGTTCAAACTGAAAATGGGGATGAGGAATGGCAAGAGATTTGGAGGTGAAAACTTTCCCCGTTAAACTTATGCACATTTCAGAGTTATAATCAACCTCCGTGCCTGAAGAACCTAACATTCTGTGGTCTCGCTGCATTCATTTACCTTATCTGAATCCTCACAACATTAATCTGTGAAATTTATCAGTGTTCACCGTGAATAATGATTTTAGCTTTAATGCTTATCATTTTCTTGTTATAAATGCTGAAACCTCCACATTTTCACACAGGCCCAGGTATACATTAAAGCGCAGTGTGATTATATTATCTGTGCATAGTCATTCACGAAATTACCCGATAGTCTTAGGCAACTCATTACCTCTCAGCGTCAGTGACCTACCTCACAGGACTATTGGGGAAAGTGTAAAATTAAGATTGTCACCCACTCTGCAGGCCAAGTTGTATAAAAAAATCCCCCAACATTAATAATGAGCCCTGTTAGCTTCATGGATGCAGGGGGAAATGAGATGACCTAGCACTTCTGTGTACCGTATTTTTCCGCTCTATAAGACACACTTTTTCCCTCCTAAAATGTAAAGGGAAATGTGTGTGCGTCTTATGGAGCGAATGCAGGCTGTGTGGCTATCCCAGAAGCCAGAACAGCGAGAGGGATTGCTGCGCAGCGCTCCCTCTTGCTGTTCTAGCTTCTGGCTTAGCCGTGCAAAGCTTCTTCAGGGCACGGGGAGCCTTCATCCTGCTGCCCTGAGGAGGCTTCATGGGGCTATCCCTGGCTTTTGCAGGAGGTGGAGGAAAGGACAGAGGGCAGCCCCTCAGTCCCTTCCCCCACCTCCTGGAAAAGCCTGCAATAGCTGCGTGGAGTGTGTGTGCAGCTTTTGGGGGCTTTTCCCCGAGGAGGGAGAAGGGCAGCCCTCCTTGGGGAAAAGCCTGCAAGAGCCGCGCACATGCTCCTCGCAGCTCGTGAAAGGGAGCACTGAGCAGAGCCTGGGATGCATACAGGCTCTCCTCAGCGCTCCCTTTAAAGAATTTTTTTTCCTTGCATTCCCCCTCTAAAAACTATGGTGTGAAAAATACGGTAAATACTGAATAATGCTTGAGAAGTTTGAGAAGATGTACTGTGCCTATATCTTTGGACAAGACCCTGATTCCTGGCTGAACCCCAAGCAGAGATAACAAATGGGTGGTGTTGTTGTTGTTTTGGAAGAGGTTCCCAGCAGTGGAGTGTATTTTCCCAGTACCCGGGAAGATGGATGCAGACAGCAACGTGAGGAAGACACAGCAGGGCAGTCATGTGCCGGATTTACGTATAAGCTAAACAAGCTATAACTTAGGACCCTACTCTCTTGGGGGCCCCCAAAAAAAATCAAAGGAAAAAAAACCACACCTGGATGTACATTTCCAAAATACAAGATAAAAAACAAATAAAATAAAACCTACATACAGAAACAGTGTTTTGTGTTTTGTAGGCTCCTATGATGCAAGTAATGGGCCCCGCCTGCTAGCCTGCTCCCTGAAATATTCAACGCAAAAAGAGCGACAATTTGTTGTTGACAAAGGACAGCTGGACATATAAAGGGCCCCATTACCTTCAGTAGATTAGGGCTTCATCAGACCTAAATCTGGCCCTGGCCCAATAAGTCTGATTTGAAGGGCGTGTGCCTGTTGCATCCTCCTCATGTCTGCCATTTAAGAAGGCATAGATCTGAGGGGGGGGGTGAAAGTGGTGTAAGTGGCTTTCAGAGAAAGAATTGATTATAAATGTGTGGAATTGTAAAAAGGCAGAAAAATATATTTATAAAAAATGAATGTAAAAGCCATGAAAGAATATTGTAAGGTTTGGGGTTCATTATTTTTTTTAAAGCAACTTTCCACCTCTCTAGACGAGAGTTAATGAGAACTTTAATAATGGCTTTTGGAGGGAACACACATCGCTTCTAGTTTTTGAACTCTAGTACAAGAAATTGACTTTAGTAAGAAATGTCCAAGGAATGTTTCCTTATACCCCATGGGAATATTAACTTTCTACCAAGATCATACTGTTTGTAGTGTTCTTTTAATAAAAAAGTTTTTGAAGGTGAAAAAAAGAAATCAAATTTGGACCATGTGAGGATCTAGCACAGCTACTATTGTCATTGTTTAATTTGCTTTTTCCTGCCTGAGATACATTGACAGAATGAAAAAGGGTTAGGAATGGAATGCAACGTATATTGATCACTGTATGCCCAGCTGTGATATTGGTACAACTAACTTCGTTTCCAAAGGCCAAGGAAAGAGAAATCTGTGTCACTGAAGAAGACTGTTACCCTCAAAACCTTTTAGGACTCTGGAGATGGGAAGGTGATCAAAACCGACAGTGATATAAAAAAATGGCATTCCAGATAAGGGTTTCAAAATGGTGAGAATACATCATCTAATGAGCTCCCCTCAGAGGTTCAGCCTGAAAACTATGAGGGTAAAAAGTGTGCCAGAGAGCCATGGTTTTCTGTTCTGGCTCCACCCTCAACATCTCCATGAACTTCAGCCTCACCTCCTCCTCTCCTCATCTCTGTGTATTTTCTGCAAAAGTCTGTGCCAGCAGACTTGCTGAGTTCAAGGAAGCTTCTAAGCGTCTTCAGCTGAGCGCATGTAGAAGCTTCCTTCAGAGTGTGTCACTCCATGCAGGAAGATGGAGATGAAGTATTTGCACCCAACATGAGCAGAGAATTCAGGGGCAGAGTGATGTTTAGGCTGAAAGACAAAATAAAGGCTACAGACTTTGTGTCTTCCAAAACGAACTTCAATTATGTCTTCTTCTTGGTGAACTTAATCGTTGGCCTGCCTGGGGCAAGGGACTCTCCACAAAGAGTGTTACACATTTGACATTATTCTGAATTCCCCTTTGCCCCATTAGAAACAATGACCAATCTCTCCTTTGACTCCACCCTCCAGTTAAGATGTTTGATGCGTGTTTGATGCACAAACATAGGTGTGCTGCAATGAAATATCAACCCACCCCTACTATTCTGGCATTTGTTTTATAAGGAGCTGCTGAACCTTGACCAGTTTATCTTTTTTGGGTAAACCCATCTCTTTTGAAAGTTCATTGGCATTCAGATTACACTTTTCTAACTCAGCCACAATTGTGAGAGATAATCAAAACTGAGCTAGGTAGTGTTGCTGAGTAATGAGGAAGCTGGTGTCTTTCCCATAGTTGTAGATTTCTTTAAAACTCTCCACTTTATGTTGCATTTATAGCTTAGGCTATATACATTGTGGCTCTAACACCCCTTGATTTAAGTCTATAATTACACTTCAGTCGTGATTCCAGCACACATGGATTCCATTGTCTATTGAGTCAGTTCTTGTGTTTGGCACATGCCATAATTGCATTCTACTGAGAACTGAAACACTAGCCAAGAAAATGGAAACGAAAGCATCAAGAAGGAAGCAGGAATTTCAATTCACAAACACTTTGCTGTAGACACTCTCCCCAGAGTCTCTTCCTCCACCACCCACACAAAAAAAGAAAGAAAAGCACCAGCAAATGAAGAATGAAACAATAAACACTGTGTCCCATTAGGGTAATTCAAGAATAAGAGGAAATGAAGCAGTCATCATCATCGCTAGTGCACACATCTATGGCTCAGCAATCTGGTTTTTTCCTCTGTGTGAAGGTGCCATAGGAACAGAAGAAGAACCATGCTAGAGTAGACCAAAAGCCCACCTAGTATCACAGCATCACCAGATATCTTATAGGAAGCCCACCAGAAGGACCCGGTGCTGCAACACTCTCCACATTTATGATCCCAAGCTGGTGGCAATCAGAGACATATTGTCTTATCCCTCAGCATGGTATACGACTAGTGTGGGGTCATAACACCCCCCACTTTTAGAAGTCATGTGGAGAGAATTCAGTTCAGGGATCTGTAATACCACTGATGTCCTTTTTCTGCACACCCCTTTCTACGTTGTGGGAAAGGGCACATATGTCTAGCGCTCTTTTGTTCATTAGGTGTCAAGACAAACAGTTCAGGCATCCTTCACTACATGTCTGTCTGCCAGTGTTTTTTATTAAGTTTTTTTTTTTAAAAAAGCTAAAGGTTAAGTCCAGTCAAAGGTGACTATGGGGTGCGACACTCATCTCACTTTCAGGCCGAGGGAGCAGGCATTTGTCCACAGACAGCTTTCCAGGTCATGTGGCCAGCATGACTAAACTGCTTCTGGCACAACAGAACACCGTGATGGAAACCAGAGCACATGGAAACGCCATTTACCTTCCTGCCGCAGTGGTACCTATTTATCTACTTGCACTGGTGTGCTATTGAACTGCTAGGTTGGCAGGAGTTGGGACAGAGCAATGGGAGCTCACTCTGTTGTGGGGATTCGAACTGCCGAACATCTGATTGGCAAGCCCAAGAGGCTCAGTGGTTTAGACCACAGGGCCACCCACATCTCGCATTTTTATTATTGATGTTCTGTAATGTGCTTTTAATCTTGTACACAGCCCCGGTATCTTTTGATAAAGGGTGGTATACAAATTCAATTAATAATAATAATGAATAATGATTTCCCCTTAAGCCCCCTTCTGGAAAAATAGATCCACGCCCTTGGCCTTGGCCATGCTCCCATGCCAATTGAAGGGGGAAAAGTCTACACACTGGCAGTTGCTCACAGGTGGGCTTCCAGAAATGATAGGTACAGTTTCCCTCCTTCTCCAGAGGGAATGGCATTAGATTACATGGCTTAGAACAGCAGCCATACAATCTGATCCAGCTGTAGAGACTTTTGCATTGGCTGTCATGGTGATATTGGTACTCCCAGATATGACACTTTGCTCTCACATTTAGTGGATTGGGAGATTCATCAAAGTGCTGCAAGATCTGGTAAAAATATTAACAGGTGGTAAGCTAATTAGGCCCCAACTACACCTTTTGTTCATGTCAGAAAGACACTGATCAATGTTGCAAACTTCTGTCTAATCAGATATCACTATCCGTTAATTTGATACAATGTGGGCACCAAAGAAAATTAAGAGACTTCAAAAAATTGTATCAAAATAAATCTTCCCCTGACAGAATGAGAAAGCAGATGGCTGTGGCTGTAGGGCAAAAATTTCAAAGAGGCAAAGTGGGATTCAATTACAAAACACAAAGTAATGCATGGAATTCTGTGACTTGCGTGGGATTTTAAATAAAATGGCTAAAACTCTGGCTTTTTAAAAAAAAACTTTCATTTGTTCAAACGTAGTAACCACTTTTCAGTTGGAAATGCAAAACCAGTTCACAGCATCAATGAAAAGACAAGTCACCAGTGAAGAGGAAATGGGGATAGGAAAGGAGCTGCAGAATAGGAGGGGATGGTGTGTTCATAATTAGTAAAGGTAAAGGGACCCCTGATCATTAGGTCCAGTCGTGGCCGACTCTGGGGTTGTGCCGCTCATCTCGCTTTATTGGCCGAGGGAGCCGGCGTACAACTTCCGGGTCATGTGGCCAGCATGACTAAGCTGCTTCTGGTGAACCAGAGCAGCGCACAGAAATGCAGTTTACCTTCCCGCCGGAGCGGTATCTATTTATCTACTTGCACTTTGACATGCTTTCGAACTGCTAGGTTGGCAGGAGCAGGGACCGAGCAACGGGAGCTCACCCCGTCGCGGGGATTCGAACCACTAACCTTCAGATTGGCAAGTCCTAGGCTCTGTGGTTTGACCCACAGCGCTACCCACATTAGGCAGGAGGTTAAAATGGTGCTTAGTAGCTGCAATGCATGAGGACAATGCAGAGGGTTTCCATGGGGGTGGTCATTGTACAAGGGAGACTGTGCAAAAGGAGCTGGGAACAGAAGGGTGAAGGTGGAAATGGGAGCAAAACAGATGAGAGAAGCTGGGATATTTTCTTGATTGGGCAGATAGTGCAAGTAAAGTATCTCAAAGTGGAGCAAGCAGGTGGGCAGAGCCTCCCCTCCCCATTGAGACAAATTTGCTGGTGAATTTTCATGAGGACTCCTAAAACAAATCAATAAATGACACAGAAATATGGAAAGCCAAATTTAAGAATGGCAAAATGAGAAACTGAGAGAAACCAAAACTGGCAGACTCGCCCACCTCGGTACAACTTGTGATTCACAAACCAAACCAAACTTGCCATCATTTGTGGGTGCTTAATAACTTCTACTAAGGGACGTGGGTGGCGCTGTGGGTTAAACCACAGAGCCTAGGGTTTGCTGATCAGAAGGTCGGCGGTTTGAATCCCCACGACGGGGTGATCTTCTGTTGCTCAGTCCCTGCTCCTGCCAACCTAGCAGTTCGAAAGCATGTCAAAGTGCAAGTAGATAAATAGGTACCAGTCCAACAGGAAGGTAAACGGCGTTTCCGTGCGCTGCTCTGGTTCGCCAGAAGTGGCTTAGTCATGCTGGCCACATGACCTGGAAGCTGTACGCCGGCTCCCTCGGCCAGTAAAGCGAGATGAGTGCCACAATCCCAGAGTCATCCACGATTGGACCTAACGGTCAGGGGTCCCTTTACTTGTTAATAGCTTCTACTACTCACTTTTGCAATAACAGAAAAGGAAGAGAAGAGGACCTTTGCTGAGCTCTATATAGAGTACCATATATATAGAAAGCAGAGGAAGATTGTCTTGGGTAGATATAGCCTGTAATACAGAAGGCACCCTTATTGGAAAACTTTGTTATCTCATTTCAATTCATTTTCCCCCTACAGCTGTAATTATGAGCAATGTTAGTTCATTCCATATTCAACAGATCTTCCTCAGAAAGTTGCATTATGCAAAGGAACACTAACAGACTCTTCAACAAACAGCTTTTTCATTAAAGTCTCTGGAGAAGTAGAGAGAACATACACAATTGGCATCTTTTACTGGGGGAAAACATGGCATTGGATCAAATATGCCATTCATAAATGATGGAGATGGGTATACTCCACGTCTTTGGAAAGTGAACTGCATACCATGCATGGCTGGTACATTTTAAAGATTAATTGGGAAGTTTAGCAGTTTATTTATTTGTCTGTATTTACCTATTTACTTATTTAAAAGCATTTACATGCTGGCCTTTCATTGGCCGAAACTCCCAACTCAGAACTCTGAAACCCAGAACAAAACAAAACCATCTCAAACACACAGTAAAATGATATTTAAAACTGGCAGAGCAGAAACAGTACAAAAGAAAGTCTGTCTTAAGCTACTTCTTTTTTAAAAAAATAAAATACTTTGTATTAAAAATAAGCAATATTAGTAGCACGTTTCCATGGAGCTCATAGGTCCAAGCCTTCAAGCCTTCTTTATCATAAAATCATAGAATTGTAGAGTTCCAAGGAACTCAAAGGGTTATCCAGTTGAACCCCTTGCAATCGAGGAATCACAGCTAATTCAAAGTGTCATGTTACAATGCATGAACTGGTCTCATTTAAACATGCTTCCTTACTGCTTGAAGACAGAAGACACAGTAGCTTTTTGCAATTGTTTCATGAGTGCAGAGAGAGTGGTGGACAAAACAAATTAAACCTAAGGAAGATAGCAGGAATGAGCTGTCCCTATCACCTTCCAGCTTGTGGATGATGAACTTCTGAAATGGGGAGTCTCCAAGCAGTTGTGTAGGCTCAGCGGGTTGCGCTGTGGTCTAAACCACTGAGCCTCTTGGGCTTCCCAATCAGTAGGTCGGCAGTTCTAATCCCCGCGACGGAGTGAGCTCCCGGCTTCTGCCAACCTAGCAGTTTGAAAGCACACCAGTGTAAATATATAAATAGGTACCAATGTGGCAGGAAGGTAAACAGTGTTTCCGTGTGTTCTGGCTTCTGTCACAGTGTTCTGTTGTGATAGAAGCGGTTTAGTCATGCTGGCCACATGACCCGGAAAGCTGTCTGTGGACAAACACTGGCTCCCTCAACCTGAAAGCGAGATGAGCGCCGCAACCCCATAGTCACTTTTGACTGGACTTAACTGTCCAGGGGTCCTTTACCTTTACTTTTTACTGCATGGTTTAGAACCTGAATTGTGCAGGTTTCTGAAACCCAAGGCAGTACAGGCAGGGGCATACGAAGTGGGGGCGGAGGGGGTGGTCTGCCCCGGGTGCCACTCTGGAAGGGGGTGACAAGATGGCCCCTGCATCTCCCCAGCTGTAGAGCAGCCGAGGGCATGCACAGTCAGTATGGGCGCTGCTCACGCACATTATGGCCACACGGGCTGCCGTGCAAGCATCATCCTGTACTGTGTGCAGCGTCCCATACAGAGTTCACACATTCGGCAGCCCGTATGGACTGCACATGTGCAGCATCCCGTACAGAGTGTGCACGCGTGGCAGCCCATATGGTCATCACGTGTGTGCACTCCATACAGGATGCTGTACATGCGCAGTCCATATGGACATCATGTGTGTGTCACCGGGCGGTTCACCCCACCCCTCGGCGTCCTGCCCCGGGTGCCGGAGAGGGTTCCTCCGCCACAGAGTACAGGAGGAGCTCCACTTCAGAAGTTCGAAGTGGTCAGAGCTTAGCACACTCATACCTGTCCTCTCTGGCCACTTGGAACATTTCCGTGTAAGCAGAGGGCTTGAGTGATGGCATGCTTATGTAAATGAGCCATTCCAAGTGAAGAACCACAGACAGAACCTTTGCAGCACTGCACACCTCCAAGATAATATGTCACAATGGAGACAGTTGCTCATGCATTCAGTCACAAGGGGTACTCTTCACACATGACATTCAACAAATGTACCATCTGAGTGGCCATGGACACAATAGCTGAGCCATTCAAACAACAAGTGTGTACTCTCACACAAACACTGTAGAGAAAGCATGCACCTGTGTTTAGTGTAACATGTGAACAATTAAGCAAGATGGGAGCAGAAAGGATTAGTATGTGAATCATATACAGAACTGATAGCTATAGGATTGCTGGGGAGCTCCATTTAGAATAATAGAATTCCAAAGTTGGAAGGGACCCTGAGGATTGTCTAGTCCAACCTGCTACATTGCAGGAATATGCAAGTGTCCTATATGGGGATCAAACCTGCAACCTTGGTGCTATCAACACCACGCTCTAACCAACTGAGCTAGAACCCTCCCTTTTGCCAGTTTGGGGAAGTGTGGGTTGGTCTGGATATCTGGAATGGCATTGGAAGATCTGAGCTTTTCCAGAGATTATTAAGGCTTGGTCTACCTGGGCTCCTTGAGAACTCCAAACCTGCTATTCCCCTCTGGTTACAGCATGGACTCTCCCTGGTGCCCTGGATAACTCCATGCAGCTATTTGACCTATGCAAGGAAGGGTGCAGAAAAGATGCCACTGGCAGTGAATTGAGGCCTAAATTTCCTTCGGCATCCAGAGTTAGATGACAAATAGGTTTGGCAATCCATCCTTTCTTGGATTATTCATTAATGAGACTGGCAGTGGACTTCCTGAATAGCTGGATACTGCAAGGGATGGTGGGGTACCTGCTTTTTGATACCTCTGTGTGGTACTCAGATGTGGTTCATCACATTTGGGTTATCCTAAGGCATTCTCTCTGCTCTATCCTCTGTGGATAATTTTTCAGCATAGTTAGGATCTGCTACAGGACAAAATATTACTGTGAACAGCCAAGTTCTCTAATGCAGTTTTGGAATACTTTACTTTTTATTATCTTGTACTACGAAATGACTTAATTTGTTTTCTGTGCAAAGATTCTAAGAATAGAAAATCTATTATGTTGGTACAATAATAGCGCCTACATTTCCTATAGCAACCTGCATTGCATTCTTAAGGCGTAATGTGGTCTGCAGCGATAAGCAATAGTAACTATGCTGGACTTTGTGTGGATTCAGATTTATTTATTTATTTTCAATGCCCATCGGTTCTAAACTTCCATTTTTTGTACATTATTTAGTTACTCACATTTCTGGTGCATACAGACCAATTAAGAGAGTATTGTGGCAAAGCAACTTTGACCTTCTCAATATGATTTACATGTGCTTTGGACACGGAAATATATGACACTACTATATTGCACCAATTCTAGAATCCCAAAAGGGCTGCTTTAGGAAAACTTTCTATCAAACTATAGGATTAGTGCACAGTGGCCTCACACCTGTTCACATGGCTGATGAGAACAAAGTCACAGCCAGACTTGCTTTTTGTGTGTGTGCATTGCCCAGGTGCAGTGGCTGCTATTACCTTTTGGGACTGGTAGAGCAGAAGGCAAGGAGCCCAACAGCAGGTGGTGCCAGAGCTAACAGAAGGCTTTGCCAAATAATCATAGTTCTGTCTCCATCCTCCTCCCTGTTGAATTCTATAAGAATACCCTGAGACTAAGGAGGGAACTGTAAGGCAGTCTTCTTCCTTTTCTTTGGCGATCACTCGTAGCTATGTAAGATTGTCTTCCATAAACACAGTTTTAGCAATGAGTCTGTAAGTGACTGTGGAGGCCAATTCTGGATCCATACATCCTTCCAAAGTGGGGACATAGGTTTCTGGGCAGGAGTTGATCACGGTGAGGGTTTGCCAAGCATGCCTTCCTCTTAGCGCATTTCTCCCTATCGTCCTGAGTTCAAGCATCTTCAAAACTCATGACACCTTTGGTAATGGCTGTTCTCCAACTGAAACGCTCACAGGCCAGTGTTTTCCAGTTTAATATTTGCCTTGAGAGAGTCTTTGAACCTCTTTTGTTGACCACCCACATTACGCTTTCCATTTTTAAGTTTGGAATAGAGTAGCTGCTTTGGAAGATGATAATCAAGCATCCACACAGCATGACCAGTCCAACGAAGTTGATGTTGAAGAATCATTGCTTTGACACTGGTGATCTTTGCTTCTTCCAGTACATTGGCATTAGTTCACCTGTCTTCCCAAGGAGATGTGCAAAATAATAATAATTGGAGACTCCGTTGATGGAATCTTTCGAGGAGTTGGAGATGGGGTTTAAGGCAGTACTGTAAGGCAGTACCACCCCCTGAACTAGATGTAGGAGGAGACTCTTGAGAGTCCCATGGACTGCAAGAAGATCAAACCTATCCATTCTTAAGGAAATCAGCCCTGAGTGCTCACTGGAAGGACAGATCCTGAAGCTGAGGCTCCAATACTTTGGCCACCTCATGAGAAGAGAAGACTCCCTGGAAAACACCCTGATGTTGGGGAAGATGGAGGGCACAAGGAGAAGGGGACGACAGAGGACGAGATGATTGGATAGTGTTCTCGAAGCTTCCAGCATGAGTTTGACCAAACTGTGGGAGGCAGTGGAAGACAGGAGTGCCTGGTGTGTTCTGGTCCATGGGGTCACGAAGAGTCGGACACGACTAAATGACTAAATGACTAAACAACAAGAACAACAAGGAGGCAGGAAAGGTAGGGGCTGGCTAAGTGAAGAAGAAATTGGTGGGACAGCACCCATTCACCCAAATGGATCAGCCTCCACTGACCAGGAGAACAGGTACCGCCAGACTCCCGACTGTGTGTTTGCATGTGAAGACCCCCAAAACCACCCCCAAATAAATACACAATAGACACAGAATTTTAGTTTAAGGTTTCTGGCAATAATTTTGGCCACAACTTTATTGATTACAGCATGTGAGTGGTTGCTTAGGTATTGGTTCCTGACTACCTGAACCTGTACTGTGTCAGGAACAGGACTGACAACTGGGCACCACCTTCTGTCAGTACAGGAAAGCATCCTGGGCGAGCGAGAAGCTGACATCGATCTCGCAGCTCACCCCAGATGCTCCCAGGGGCTCTGGCGTGGCCCTAGCCCCTTGACAGGGTTCGGACAAAAGCAAGGCGAACCCCTGGATTCCTTTATCGGAATTTCCTAGCAGCTGCAATGGAGGGGCAGGCACAGCCAACCACAAGCCCCCCACAAAACATTGAACCAATGCCTAACTGACAGCCTTACAAAATTGTGACGATTTGCTACACGGTAGAAAGGCTGATCGCCGAAGAATTGATGCTTTTGAATTATGGTGCTGGAGGAGACTCTTGAGAGTCTCATGGACTGCAAGAAGATCAAACCTATCCATTCTTAAGGAAATCAGCCCTGAGTGCTCACTGGAAGGACAGATCCTGAAGCTGAGGCTCCAATACTTTGGCCACCTCATGAGAATAGAAGACTCCCTGGAAAAGACCCTGATGTTGGGAAAGATGGAGGGCACAAGGAGAAGGGGACGACAGAGGATGAGATGGTTGGTCAGTGTTCTCAAAGCTACATGAGTTTGACCAAACTGTGGGAGGCAGTGGAAGACAGGAGTGCCTGGCGTGCTCTGGTCCATGGGGTCACAAAGAGTCGGACACGACTAAATGACTAAACAAACAAGGCAAAAACCAAGTGGCACCAGCTAATTAGCCAATTGGCAAAATTCCTACCGGGCCCCTGCTCCAAATCAGATGACCCCTAGACAGCCACAGTAAGGTCCAAAGAACAGCCCTAAATATAGGGAAGGAGGGTGATCCGGTATACATTGCGATCAAGTGGAAGCTCCATGCGACGTGCAGCAGCTTAAATAGCCCCTCGGTAGCCAATAGCCATCCCAAAAGCCAAATTTCTGCCCCAGCAACTGAGGGGCATCCAATGGGGTGTTTTGGCTATCCAAACACTCCCGCCCCAACAACCAGGAGGCAGTTTAGGTGATCTCACCGCAACACGTGCTCTCCATGGTGGAGGACACGATTTCTGTGACGCACGGAAAAACTGGGGGCAGTGTGAGCATGCCCTGAGTCACCCAGCAAACTTTTGTAGGCTTGTTCCCTCTTTGTCTTTCCACCTCACCCCAAGGAAATGATTCTGTGATTAAGAAGCAACAGCTGAATCTTACTAAATGTAAAAGTATTTTAGTAGCTGCCGAGTTAATCAGAATCAATTAACTTTTCGCACAAGAGCGGGCCATTAGCAATGCATGGTAGTCACATTATCATCTGCTAAGCCTGTTCTTCTTGCACCTCTGCTTGCTAATGATTTTTGTGCTTAAAACTGTAGTAAGGTATCTTAGCATAGACTTAGACGTCACATGACATTTAATCATGTGAGGTTGGTTCCCCCCAGGATTTGCTTTCATAAATAAATACAGCAGCCACTCGGACAGTAACCTTCAATGGGAGACCAGTATTTTCTATTTCCAAATGCCTATTGCCTGTGCTTCATTTGCCCCTAATGGGGGACAGATACATGTGGGTACACGTTACTGGCTTAAAACACAGCTAGCTCATTCTTGTTCTTAATTCAGATAGAAGCTCATTTGGGGGGAAATGCATCAAATTGCAGCATTTCCTAAAAAACAGCAGAATAGATAGGGCTGAGGCAGTATGGAGACCACTTTGATTCAGAGTACACATGCCTATGCCAAAGCCTACTAACATCTTAAATTGATAAAGTTGCAGCTTGTTTCATGTCTTGCGGTTTCTACATCTTCCCAGTGTTTGGCCCCTGCTGCCTGCAGCCTCACTGCCCCTGGGCCAGTGGTACCTCGGGTTAAGTACTTAAATCGTTCCGGAGGTCTGTTCTTAACCTGAAACTGTTCTTAACCTGCAGCACCACTTTAGCCTATGGGGCCTCCTGCTGCCTCCGCGCCGCCGAAGCACAATTTCTGTTCTCATCCTGAAGCAAAGTTCTTAACCTGAAGCACTATTTCTGGGTTAGCGGAGTCTGTAACCTGAAGCGTATGTAACCCGAGGTACCACTGTACTCTGAATTGGCCCACTATCCATAGTGGTGAACTGAACTCCGTCTTTGGTGAAAATTCGCTAGACGATACATCACAATATTTTGTTGCAGATCTCTTCTTCCTTATTTTTGCTATCACCAGATGATGGTGATGATCAAGACGCAAAGGGAACGTTCCAAGCAAAGCCAAGAAAACTTCAATGACGCTTTGTATTTCAGGCAAAAATAAAAGCCTGACATTTCGACCACATCACTGCAACAGTTTTGTAGCACTGCTGATAAAGCTATGCATTGCTCACCGTTCTGTTTGTGAGATGACCTCTCTAAAGCAAAATGAAAAAGTCTGCAGTCCTACCCATTGCATGTAATGGAACTTACATCCAAGTAGACATAATAGGATAACATTGAAAATTGTTTTAGAAGGGCGAGAACAGCATTTGAGCATTCCTGCATCTGCTACTAAACATTCATTTTCTGTTCTTCCTAAGTAAAACAAAACATTACAAATGGAAGACAAATTGCCAGGACTTGCAATATTTCATAGAGATGTTGTTGTGTAGCTAACCAGATTCATTATTTGCTCTTTATCTGGAGGGCTAATGACAGCTCAGCCTTCACAATAAATAAAAGTGCTGTCTGCGTATGGTCATTTCTATGCATTCAGATATTTTATATTTTCCTAGGGTATTTTCAGCTGCATATAACAAATGGTGCTAGCAATAATAGCTTCTTTATGTTTTTGCCCCAACTTCGTAGTTTTATTGTAATATTCCAATAACTTATTTCTATCTGATAACAAGGGAGCACTTCCCATTTATTAAATTTCGCCTATTTCATTAATCTCCAGCATGCAGCAGGCTTTATTTTGTCCGCCCTGCATCGGCATCTTTGCTCCTGGGCACTGTTTTTAACTTATTTAATAGGAAAGGAGGGGAATTGCAAGTCTGCCTTTCTTTCCCAGGCAAGGAAGAACTGATTTATGCATGGTGCAGAACACTCAACAGAACAGGGTTCCACACATCCCTGCATCTCATTTAAAATGCTTTTATCCATGCAACAGTCCCTTCATGTGCATAGTTTGCACCCCAATGTGGCTCTCTTCTGGGTTACTGCTGGTTGATGTTAGGGACCCAACAAGCGTGAAATGCATCTTGCACTTCAAGACCCCCAAGCCACCCCCAGGAATAAAGATACAAGGACACAGAATTTAGGTTAATGTTAATGGGCAAATTTAGGCCACAACTTTATTGGTTACAGAATGTGAGCGGTAGTGGCTTAGGCATAGGCAACAACAGACTATATCTGACTCCTGCACACCTTGCAGGAAGTCTGGAAGGGTAAACCACCAGTAGGGGGAGCCCCGCCGATGCAGATCAACCTGAGCCCCCCTGGGTTCCCGCTGGGGTCGTGGCATGGCCCTAGCCCCTCCCCGGGCTTCGGACAAGAGCCACCCCCCCGGATTCCTTTAACGGAATACGCTTACGCATGGAGGGGCAGGTGATGGCTGCACCTCCCCTCCCCCACACATTGTCATTCCAATGCCTAACCGCCAACCTTACAAAGTTGTGACGATTGCTACGAGAGTCAGTGTGGTGTAGTGATTAAGAGTGGTAGACTTGTAATCTGGTGAACCGGGTTCGATTCCCCGCTCCTCCACATGCAGCTGCTGGGTGACCTTGGGCTAGTCACACTTCTCTGAAGTCTCTCAGCCCCACTCACCTCACAGAGTCTTTGTTGTGGGGGAGGAAGGGAAAGGAGAATGTTAGCCTCTTTGAGACTCCTTCGGGTAGTGATAAAGCGGGATATCAAATCCAAATCCAAACTCTTCTACGAGGTAGGCAAAAACCAAGTGACTGGGGATTCCACACTATGTAAATGCATACTGGGTATAATCCAAAACTGAAGATGTAGTTCTACTTTGGTATATAAAAGCCCCAAACAGCTCCCTGCAACCCACAAACTAGATATGGTTTCCAGCCACATAATTCAAAAAAACAGTTGTGGCACTTCTGTAAACCAGTGCAATGAGACCGATGAGTGCAATGGGGCTTTCTGCTCCTTTTCTCATCCCACGCAATCTTTCCTCATATCTGTTCAGCAGGGTCAGGAGAAACCCTAGAACAGCACCCATGGCAAGCTGGAATACTTGCGCTGATGAAACAATCTCCTTAGGGATAAGTTGAATTGTGCCCTTTGAGTCTGATTTCGAAGGAGCAGTGGATAGCTTGCTACTTTGCTGGAACTATCAATGTCTGATATTTACATAGCACCAAATAGAAATGGATATAACCCAAGCTTCCTACTAGCACCAGAACGAATGCCAATTGCCAGACATTGGAAAGACTCCAAAGGACCAAATCTCCAGAAATAGTGCAACATGGTGTGGGAAATGGTACTCACAGAAAAGTTAGCACAACAATGGCAAGTAGATCCAGCCTGTACCTTTTTCAACTCTATGATTGCCAGGCTTCTTTCTTTCTGCAAATATAATATGAATGGTTCCCAATCTTTTTCAAAGTCTCCGTTCTTTTTCCTCTTAGTCTTTCTGTCATTTTTGCCAGTTCTGCATAGTTCATCAGCTTCTCTTGCCATTGTTCTTTAGTTGGTATTTCTCCAGTCTTCCAATTTTGTGCAATCAACATTCTTGCTGCTGTAGTGGCATACATAAATGGAGAGATCCTTTTTGAGCTCCTCACTGTCCCAGTCTCTGTCTTTGTCTCTGTTTCTGTTTCTGTCTCTCTGTCTGTCTGCCTCTCTAAATGACCTTGAACAATTTAGTATCATCAGCATACCTGGCCACCTCACTGTTCATTCCCAGCCCTTGGTCACTTATGAACAAGTTAAAAAGCACAGGTCCCAATTCATTCCAAAATGAGCACTTAAAGCAGGGATATTTTCATCCAGCTTCATCAACTTTTCAAGCAGAAACAAAATAATCCACTCATGAGAAGAAGACTCTAAACCTTATATTTACTGGAGAGTTGCAATGAGGGAACAAGGAATGTATGGCTGACGTTTTAAGAGAATATTTGTTACTGTGCAGCACAATATCCTCGCAGGGGGCCACTTTCTTTCCATTCCCATTATCGGGCTTAGACTGCTTCACCATCTTATTCTTGTTATCTTGAATACCTTGTCCTCTCTCCAAAGCACTTCCTTGCCTTTTGCTATTGCAGTGAAGATGGATGTGAAGTCTTGGATGATATATTTAACTAACAACAGGAAATAATTTATGGAGTAAACACAGCGCTTAATGTAACCGTGATATATCTTATTTGCTGCAATTGATTCTCCTCTCTGCTGGATGTGTGGCAACTTTTAACATTTCCTGCTGGGTCCTAAATATCTTCTACCCAGGAAAGGTGCTGGAGGGAGGAAGGGAAGATGAGGGCAAAGGAAAAAGAGGGAACCTCCAGTGAATATTTGTTAAAAGACCTCAAGTTTTCGAGATTGGTCTCTGGCCTGCTGGGCTCAGACAGCAAAATCAGTTAATCCCAAATATGGGAGATGGGCATATTCTCCAGTGGCCCCTATTTACTTCAAACTGATTTATTTAACTTGGTAAGAATTGAAAGTAAATTGCTGTTCTTTTTTTTTTTTTTTTTTGCCTTTAGGCAAAGTGAGGCAGCTGCACCATCTCATTTTGGATGTCATGGAAGCACACAGGGCCATCTTAAGTATACCCAGCGCCATGGTGCAAAGATCCCTCTGGTGCCCCCCCCCCTTTCCCAGAGTTGTTGACCTTTTTCAGGGCTGGAGGAGGCAGGCAGCAACTGGAGGGCTGCTCCTCTGGCAGGGAAGAGGCGGAGGCTGGACACCTCCCTGCTCAGCTGGATGCTTCATGCCGCAATGGCCATGGCAGGCAGCACACCGAGCGAGCAGGCCTGCGCCGAGCAAGCAAGCAAGGGCACATGTGCTGCTCCCACCAAGCACTGGCTCGGTTTTTTCCCTTTTAGCCTCTGGCTAAATTTGGTCCCTGCAGGCTAAAAGGGAAAGAACTGAGCCAACGCACCCTCGCTCACTCAGCGCACCCATTCGGTGTTCCCTGGACTCTCGCCTTGCACCCTCCAGAGCTTGGCGCCCTGGCGTCCTGCGCCACTAGCCTCTATGGGTAAGACGGGCCTGGAAGCACAGCATATTCTTGCTTAAATAAATAATAAATAAGAATAAATAGTAATACATAATTTATTACTATTGTTGATGTATTTTTATGGCCGGAGAGCAGGAAAAAGTGCTTATAGAATTTTCTGCCTCGGGTGCCAAAATAATTTGGCTGGGCTTGGGCCCTACGTATCTTGACTGAGAAGGGGCAGAAATTCTATTTGGAGCACCCTGTGTTGTGGAGATTTGTGGATACCATTTAAGATTTTAGTTAGGATGAATTACAAATATTTCTGTTCTTCAGGATCCAACCCCCCCTCCCCTTGCAAATGGGTGGAATGCACCATCATTTAAGTGCATATGCATGTTACATTCATAAGCATGAACACTAAATGATTTTGCTCTTTCTCTCTGTATACGTATGTGTGCACATTTGGCTACGTTTACACTCCTGAGAACTATATTACAACACTTGAAGAAGTATGAAATCTGCTTGGTAGCTAAATTCCAGTCTGCACATTAGCCTGAGAAGTGGGGACCACCGGGTCACAGAATTCACAGATATTGAATTCCTCAGGCATCCCTTCAAGATATTTTATCAAAAGTATAAACACCTCTGGTTTTACATCTATGTAAGGGTAAGAATTTCAGGCAAAGGAAAACCTTCAGCTTTATTTAGTAAAAGGGTGAGAGAAGATGCCTTGGAGTTATTTAGGTCTGCTCATGCACACTAGTGTGTAGTGTCAGAGGATAAGAAGGAAGTAAAAGTCCTTTTTCATCCCCCTTGCAAAATACCTACAGGAGCTGCAGAGGCTGGTGTAAACACACACCTCTTCCCTTGGTAATAGCATCTGGGACAGAAGGCTTCTTAGAAGCACAATGCAGCTCGCAAAGCCTGCTTCACTTGTCTGAAATATAATCACAGCTGAGCTGCAGTGGTAGAAATTGCGGCATGTTCTGATACACTCAAAGGCGATCTCTAAGATCAGGCTGCCAGAGAGCCTGGCAGAATGTTTCGCCATAAAAACAAGCAGTGCCTCTCAGAAACAGAGATATTGATTAGATCTAGTGTTTGTTTGTTTTTTCTTTCTCTGGAGCTGGGGTTTGAAAGCTAAGATGCAAAAAATGGTTAGCTTTATAGCCTTCTGTGAAGATTTGACCGGGGGTAATCAACCTTTTGGGTAAGTAATGCCAAAGTTCCAGTCAAAGAATAATATGCTGCCACTTTTCGGTGCTATGCAACATGTACATTAGTGTAATTTGGTTCTTGTACCCTAAACCTCAAAAATTAGGAGTGCAGGTTTCACTTTATGACACTTCTGTGGTCTGTCATGCTCCAGCCTAGGAACACCATGTGCTCCCTTTCCAATATGTTTGCCAATCATGAACTACAGACTGACAACTCCTCAATAGATTCCATCAATGGTGTCTCTGAAAATTTCTACACATCATTTGGGGAGACAGGAGAGCTAATGCCAGTGTACTGGAAGAAGCAAATATCACCAGTGTTGAAGCAATGATTCTTCAACATCAACTTTGTTGGACTGGTCGTGTTGTGCGGATGCCTGATTATTATCTTCCAAAGCAACTACTCTATTCCAAACTTAAAAATGGTCAACAAAAGAGGTTCAAAGACTGTCTCAAGGCAAATCTTTAAAAATGTAGTATAAACACCAACAATTCGGAAACACTTGCCTGTGAGCGCTCCAATTGGAGAACAGCCTTTTCCAAAGGCATCATAGGCTTTGAAGACACTCAGGACGCAAGGGAGAAACATGCTAAGAGGAAGGCACACTTGGCAAACCCTCACCGTGATCGACTCCCGCCCGGGAACCTATGTCCCCACTGTAGAAGGAAGTGTGGATCCAGAACTGGCCTCCACAGTCACTTACGGACTCACTTTTAAAACCGTGTTTATAGAAGGAAATAAGCAGCTATCCTATCTTTAAAAGACATCTGAAGGCAGCCCTGTTCAGGGAAGTTTTTAATATTTAACGCTGTACTGTTTTTAACACTTGATTGGGAGCCGCCCAGAGTGGCTGGGGATACTCAGCCAGATGGGCGGGGTATAAATAATAAATTATTATTATTATTATTATTATTATTATTATTATTATTACTCAGCTACAAGTGACCACCAAAGAAGAAAGAAGAAGAAGAAGAAGACAGACTGACAGCCAAAGAAAGAAGAACCTGCAGGAAGTTTTTAATCTCTCTCTCTCTGCTAATAGCAGCTTAGGGGGAGCAATCACAGTTGGTGCTATGACATGGGGGTAAGGATACAGCTCTTCTTCTTTTCTTTTTTTAAAATAGTTTTTATTTCATTTTAATATACCACATACAAAAAGAAAATATGAAGATACACAGATATCCATCACCTCCTAACAACTAAGAAAGAACGAAGAACAGAAAAATACAAAATAACAACACCACCAATACATTGAATATTGCTCACAATACATTTAACATAAAAATGACTTTTTCCTATGTAACTGACTTCCTGTCTACTCCTTCTATTTCTCATCCGTTATTCAGTGCCATATTATAGCATATTTTGGCTTTAATGTTATTTATTCTATCCTAGGTTTTCATTTCTATCCTAGGAGATTTAAAACTCCTACTGAAGTTATTCAAATGCTGCTACAGACTTCAAACTGCCATTGCTATTTTTCAAATAAATTTTAAAGACTTCCCATTTTGTGGTAAATACTTCCTTTGATTTATTTTTTTATTCTTTCTGATAACTGGTCTAATTTGGCATATTCGGTCATTTTTTGAATCCACTCTGATCTAGAAGGGACTTTATCACTTTTCCAATTTGTCGCAATGAGTATTCTTGCTGCAACTGTAGCATAGAGAAAAAGGATAGAGCTCTTCAATGTGCAACCACCCCAAAATACGTAAGTTACCTACTTCGTAGCTCCTTTTACAAGAATAAAAGTACACGAAGCTGCAACATAAAACATAGTTTGGCTGATAGATTCTCTGCCTCCTGTGATCTCTTTACAGCATTTAGGTAAAGGTAAAGGTACCCCTGCCCGTACGGGCCAGTCTTGCCAGACTCTAGGGTTGTGCGCTCATCTCACTCTATAGGCCGGGAGCCAGCGCTGTCTGCAGACACTTCCGGGTCACGTGGCCAGCGTGACAAGCTGCATCTGGCGAGCCAGCGCAGCACACGGAACGCCGTTTACCTTCCCGCTGGTAAGCGGTCCCTATTTATCTACTTGCACCCGAAGGTGCTTTCGAACTGCTAGGTTGGCAGGCGCTGGGACCGAACAACGGGAGCGCACCCCGCCACGGGGATTCGAACCGCCGACCTTTCAATCGGCAAGTCCTAGGCACTGAGGCTTTAGCCCACAGCGCCACCCGGCATTTAGTCACTGGTAATCTCAGCAGTGACTCTCAGAGGCTTCACTGCCACAAGCAAGCACAATATAATACAGAAAGTAGATTGGGAGCTGCTATAGATCTCTGGGTTATTTGCAGTAGATGAAGGATTTCTGACTCCCAAATGTTTAACAATAGCAGCAGTAAAATGACCCCCAAACACCAACATTTTACTACTCATATGAAGAAAGTTTGCGGTGACCTGGAATTGGTGTGTGTGTGTGTGAAAGGACTGTGAACTCTGGTGCTCAAAAGAAATCCCTGAACTCAATAGTTGCTCAGAAGCACCATGCTCTTTAATTCTAATTCATGTCATTTGCACCAGGTTCTGGTTGCTAGATTTTAGAGTTCTGAAAAGCAAAAACAAAATTTGAAGCAGATCTCACAAACCCAAAGTCTGTTTTACCCTGATCTAGATAACCTTTTTTTACTTATATAAACAAAACAGCACAATTTCCTCCAAGCTGGAACTCTGCACTGATTGTGTTAATTCACAAGAAAGGGCCGCGCACAGACCCGGCCAACTTTAGACCAATTAGCCTGCTAAATGTTATCGGGAAGATCTATTCAAGATTTCTACTTAACAAATTAACAACCTGGATGGAAAGCAATAATATCATTGCAGAGGAGCAGGCGGGTTTCCGCCCCGGAAGATCAACAACAGACCAAATCTTAATCCTAAATCACTTGGCCACCAAGTACGCTGGCAATGGCCTAAAAGCCCTCCACGTCACCTTTATAGACTTTAAGCAGGCCTTTGATCTAATTCCCAGGAACCAGCTATGAACAAAACTGGCAGCGACATCTATCGACCGCCGCCTTCTCCTGCTGATTATTAATTTGCACACAAATACCTTCCTGAGGATTAGGCTAGATAGTAAGGGGCTAGTCTCCAATCCGGTTGCCACCACTAGGGCGGTAAGACAGGGCTGTTTGCTTGCCCCTGCTTTGTTTAATTTCTATATTAATTCGCTAGTGGTGCATATGGCAAATGCTGATTTCCATCCACCAAAACTGGCAGGACGAGCCTTGAATGTCCTACTGTATGCGGACGATGCCGCCCTATTAGCTACCTCCCCCATCGGATTAAGGAGGATGCTTCGAGCTCTTCATGAATATGAGACCCAACACGATCTCCAACTAAATTATGCCAAGACCAAAATAATGGTCTTTGCTGCTTGACTGAAACCTAATTTTTGGTCAATTAATGGTATCCCTTTAGAGCAGGTCAGTTGCTTCAAATACCTGGGTCAGGTTGTAAGATCAAATAGGTCCTTCTTGGCGCACAGAGAATACATAGCCTCGAACGCATCCAAAGCAGCCTTGGCAATTAGAACCCTGTACTCCAAGAAACAGGCACAAACTGTCAAAGTTGCCTTGCGACTCTTTAAAATGAAAGTCCTCCCTCTTCTGCTGGTGGGCATTGCCTTGGGCTCACGCAGGGACTTTGAAAAATTGGAATCTATCCAAACCCAATTCCTCAGGGCCATACTCAGGATCCCCCCCCCTGTGGCAGGCGCGATCATGAGATTGGAAACCGGTTGTCAAGCCTTTAGGTATGTGGCCCTGAAAGCGAAGTTATGGCTATGGCTCAAGCTCTGTTTCAGACCGGTGGGTTTGGCCCTCTTGATTCTGAGGGATAACTTTAAATCTCCATGGGAAGGGGAGATAGTGGAGGAAGTGCAGAAGTGCGGGTTGTCCTCCCTTTATATAGAGTCCATGACGTATAGCCATGCAAAGGCGGTGATCGCTCAAAGATTAAGGGATATTGCCAGACAGGAGGACATAGCCCGTGTGAAACCTGGGTTGTTTCTGGGGGAGCAGTTGTATCGGGCTGCTCCAGCTCGCTACCTGGCGGATATCCACTATATGGAATATCGCAGACTATTTACTGCGGCTAGGCTGAATGTTCTTGACTCGGCGGTTCTGAAGGGAAGATATGGAGGAGTCCCATATGACCAGAGATTATGCCACTGTGCATTGGGTGAGGTAGAATCCACAGAGCACATCTTACTGAGCTGTCCCTTCTACAACGATTTAAGACAGTACCTTATAACTCCATACTTACCGCAGCTCAGTTCCCGACAAAGAGGAAAGCAGACAGCATATCTGCTAAATAAGTCTTCGGGGAAAAAAACTTTGTCAGTGGCTAAATTCCTTTTCCTGGCACTCAAGTGTCGGAAACGTATAACTGAATGCTTTGATGTGGGTTATCTGTGAGAGGTCTAGTACCCTAACCCTACCTTATTTATGTACCCCTATGATGTTATAGTTTATAATTATTGTGTAATGTTTTATTTCTGACTATCGGTCGAATAAAGGAAATTGATTGATTGATTGATTGATAACCTTTGACTTTGTTCAGAGCAGTTACAGTTTTTCATTACTGCAACAGTTAGAAAGTTTGTGAACATTCTGTGACATCATAACATTTCAGCCAATGGCGGTGGTGGGGTGACAGAACAAAGAAAGCTAGTTTTCAACTCTCTATATGCACTTGCTACCAAAGGACTGACATTCTAAACAAGAGAGGAAATGAAATGCGCCAATATTGGGGGGGGGGACACACACGACCATTTAACTCTTCTACATAAAGCATCACATCCACTGACTTCCTTAAAGGAAGTCAGCAAAATGAATGGAAGCAATCATTTTAAGGGTATAGCCAATTTTTATTGTCATCTGTGACAGATTTCAGTAGAAACATATTGCCTTGTAGATTATTAAAGTGAAAGATGGAGGGATATATATCCCGAAGTTTCAGTCTGAAGCCATCCATTTGTTAAAACTATTGATAAGCTGAAAAGAGACCAAAATAGTCAATAGAAAATGATGAATGCAGATTATTTTCCCCATAAAATCCTCGTAGATATTTGTGTCTCACCATGAATATGCATAGCATGCTAACAGCACAATGCAAAATAAAAGCAATTTCTTTCTACATCTAGAAAATAATTCACACCACAACATAAAATAGCTCTTAATATGATATTAGAATGATATGCTACTGGCCAATTCCATTTATCAGCTTCTGTTGGGCGGCAGGTGGGGGCCCAGGACAGCAAAATATACCACAGACCTTGAGAAACTCCCCATCTTAATTACATTTTGAAAACTGCTATCATCTGTCTTGCCATCCTGTCATTAGTCATGTGTGACCTTTCCATACAAGAACAGATTTGCTCACACATTTCAGAAACTACAACAACAAAACCTTTTAAAAAATAACCCAAAGATGTTTGTTTGTAACCGAAGCTAAGGAAACCAGACTTGGCTAGACCGAAAATCTCCCATCTCTTCTGATGTATCTTTGACAACCAAGCTGTGGCCTCGATAGAGCCCAGAAACAGGCACATTAATAACTATTCTGCTCCTTTCTAGCATCAAAAACAAGCCATATCCCATATAACTTGAGTGATGCCACTTCTCCAAAACGTCCTCCATGCCAGTTTTGCTGTAATGCTCACAATGGAATGAGTTTGCCTGGTCTCTGTCCTTCCTTAAAATTTTCATCAGGATTTTTGTGCTCTCTCTACTTCAGTCTGTGCTTTGGGTTTTAAGCCATTCTCTATAATACGAAGCTCTGTGTTCCTCGTTCACCATAATGGGGGATCTGAAAATGGCTAGAATCTCTCCCCCCCCCCTTTTTTTGGACAAAGTAGATGAGATGTACAGTGGTCTCTCGGTTTTCGAACGTAATCCGTTCTGGAAGACGGTTTGGCTTCTGTAATGTTCGAAAACCGAGTCGCAAACGGCAGCCTGCAATCTGAGTGGGGAAAGTTGGGGGAAAAAACCAGGGAAGCTGTTGGACTTTCAAAAAGCATTCAAAAACGGAAGCAATTACTTCCAGGTTTTTGGAGTTCGAAAACTGAAGCGTTCGGCTTCCGATACGCTCAAAAACCGAGGTACCACTGTACAGGCAAGGGAGCCCTTCCAGAGTGCATTAAGCATAGCAAATTGTGGCAGATACATCCAGTGGCTTTAATGCCGGGACCTTTAAAGTTTGATAATAAAAACCCCCAAAGAAAATGTCTATATTATTTTCCAGAATTTGCAGGGATGTTTGTGCCTTCTTCGGGGATGAAGCCTGCCCAATTTCAGAATGATAACTGCAGTAATGATCCTACAAGCCATCAGTCATTAAAGTTTTGGGAAGGGTTCAGTAGGAATCACAGGAGGTGGGTTGTTGGTGGGGAAAAGAGCATGGATTCTCCCTAAGAAATGACCCTCTTTCACCAAATATAATGAGTTATGAGTTGGATTGTGCACACACACACCCCAACATGGCTGTAGGGAATCTTTTTGAACCAGATGGCCACATTCCCTTGTCTCTAGCCTAAAATTGTCAACACCTGGGAAACAAGAAAAAGGAGGAATAGAAAGGAAGATCACTTATATTTCTGAAAGAACCACACCAAGCACCAACTTCAAAAACTCCTTAGGCACTGTTACTCCTGCTGTTAACAGAAAGATAGCAAGCTAAGACCAGAGAACTCTTGGGAACAGCTTCTTCCACATCCTCTTCTACTTGTGCTTCCTCATCGAAGGCAACTGCACAGCTCTAAAGCCTTGGAACATGGAAAAATCATGCACAGTCACCATGTGTTCTCTACATAGCCACAATTTATGAATCTAACCTAAGGACCATTTTGCAGGTTATATTTAAAAGACACATGGCTAGTGGACATTTGACTCCATGAGTGTAAAAACTGAACATGACAAGGGCTGCACACACATGCAATACCCAAACCTGTCCAGTCATGAATGTTAGCCGCTTTGAGACTCCTTTGGGTAGTGATAAAGCAGGATATCAAATCTAAACTCCTCCTCCTCCTCCTCCTCCTCCTCCTCCTCTTCTTCTTCTTCTTCTTCATACCTCTGGTTGTGTTCGCTTTATGTTGCGGAGTTTCAGGTTGCGAATGCGGCAAACCCGGAAGTGTATACTTCCGGGTTTTGCCACACGCACATGCGCAGAAGCGCTCTATCACACTTTGCACACAGGCAGTAGCGGCGCTCTACTTATGGACTTTTTGGGGTGCAAATGGCACCCTGAAACAGATCAGGTTCGTAAGTAAAGGTACCACTGTATTTTGGAGTGGAGCACCGCAACCCCAGTCGGTCACGACTGGACCTAATGGTCAGGGGTCCCTTTACCTTTATATTTCCTTTGGTGATTATGAAAGCATGGTCCACTTTCTAATGCAACAGATTCATACTCCTTAAAGCAGGAGTGAAGAAACTCTGGTTCTCCAATTGTGGTTGGAGAGAACATTCAGTGTCAACCCTGACTGTTGGTCACCTTGGCACAAGCTGATGGTAGTTGGAGTCCCACAAGAAAAGAAGAAGAGTTTGGATTTGATATCCCACTTTATCACTACCCGAAGGAGTCTCAAAGCGGCTAACATTCTCCTTTCCCTTCCTCCCCCACAACAAACACTCTGTGAGGTGAGTGGGGCTGAGAGACTTCAAAGAAGTGTGACTAGCCCAAGGTCACCCAGCAGCTGCATGTGGAGGAGCGGAGACGCGAACCTGGTTCAGCAGATTACGAGTCTACTGCTCTTAACCAGTACACCAGCATCCCTTGCCTTTGAATGTGGCTTTCATTGAAGCCACAGAAAGGGCAACCCTATGGTAACAAGTGTGACTAGAGAAGGAGAGATGATAGACAACTTTGTGGCAGGTAGTCGGCAAAGGAGATGGGGTGGAACATCCAAGAACCTTGGTTCTGCCAGCCAGATTGATTGACCACATGGCTGCAACGGTGGTAGTAGTGGGATTATAGATTTAATTAAAAGCCTGAAGCCAAGAGTTCTCTTTTCATAAGAAAGGAAATGAATCTCACAGCCAGGATTTATCTTTTTGTCTGCCTCAAGCAAACGGCACTTGCACACTGCTGAGCACTTGCAATTAGTGCCCACTTTTTCTGTTTATGTGATGTGATGTCCTGTTTACTTTTCTTGATACTGAAAAGTATTAGGTTTAGGTGTGTACTTAACAATGGCTGTGTTCCCCTCAGGGAACCTACCTTCACTCATGGTATAATTATTTCAGCCATTTCTTAAGTTCTTCAACTGCAATTGGATTTCTGACACACTATTGTCAGACCAAATGGCTCTAATAGCAAGGGCACAAGTTAATTCTCTTCTTTTGAATTCAAAGAGTTTCAAAGTGTTTGTTGGTGGCTGAATCAAACCCCAACATCTTTTTCTTTCTTTTCTTTTCAAAAAAAAACATATTAAATGCTAGAGATCCAGTAATTTTAAAGAGGTAATACTCATGAAAGCTCCTACCCAGCAAAATTAGCAAGACCACATTATTTCCAAAAACTGAGATTGTAGTGAATTTGCACATTACAAGAAAGTGTGAATTGGTCAGCAGTAGGGATGGAAGGATCTGTCAGTTTTGGTGCAGGGTCTCATTTTTCCAATCTGAAATTCAATTCTCCACATTTCTGCAGCAATTTGAGGGCTGTTTTTTTGGTGTGTGTGTGTGTTTAAATCTTTAGAAGTGTTCTAAATCACTTAAATCATTTAAGTGTGAATTCCTTCTAAGAAACAAACTTTTGTATGTAGTTTTGACAATATGTACATTTTTGCAAGCCCTGATAAACAAAAATAACCATAGTATATTCAGTTTCACAAAACAAAGAGGGGAAACTAGATAATAATAATACTAATATTAATACTACTACTACTACTACTACTAATAATAATAATAATAATTTATTATTTATACCCCACCCCATCTGGCTGGGCTTCCCCAGCCACTCTGGGCCATGGTCAGATCACTTCCTGGTGCAACTGGACTTCTCCGTGACCCATCCCCTCTGCAGGGAGGTGGGACCGATTCAGATGATCCACCCCCACCACTTAATGGGTCCAAATGGTTTCCAGAGAGTGGTAGGGAAGAAATACACTTTAAAGTACCCCCATCCCTCAGAACTCTTTGTTGTTCTCCTGTTGATGCTATGAACTCTCTCTCTCTCTCTCTCTCTCTCTCTCTCTCTCACACACACACACACACAATAATAACAATAATAAGCATTTTTCAAAAAAGAAATTACAAAGGTAATCATTCCACAATTTAATTACTGAGCTAGCTCCAGCCTCTTCCTTTCACTGCCTCCCCCCTCACAGTTGTTTAGTTCCTCCATAAAAGGAACAGATGAGGAAAGAGGAATATAATACTTTCGAGAACAATCCCATTTATTTCTTCAATCACACTCAACTTGTGTTGGTGAATCCTTACAGGCACAGCTTCCTGAAGGCTATATATACCGTGCGCTTATTTGTTCAATTTTTCAGGAGCTTCTCTGACAACCTCCCAGATTTTGCCTGGGGGCATTTTCTCTCTCCTCCCCCCCCCCCTCGTTTTGTTCAACCTGCAAAATCCATGGAGGGATCCTTCTCAAATTTGTGACAGTTACTTAGGAGAATGACATGGCCCGTCAATGGCCTCCAGGTTTAGCTGGCTCTCTGGATGTCATTGATAGCTCTGTAAGCTCCACCTGTGAACCTGCCTGAAAAGATTTCCCCCCCCCCTCCTCTGCTGATGCTTTTAACTTACCAGGCCAAATTAAATCCCCAGTGAAAGTCCAACAAGGATATACGTAGCCTGGCAGCTTTAAAAGCTGCACAGGACTTTCATATTTTTAACAGCTTGTGCACAAACCTGAGCTTTGCCTTTCTTCTTTCTGAAATTTCTTCCGCTGTTATCTGGGGGAAATATCTTCGTTTCTCTAAGCTCCTTGGGGGTGTAAGGAATTGCACAAGCTTTTATTAACCAACAAACTTGGATGCAAGAAGATCTCCACACTTCTCTAAACTTATGAATAGCCCATTGAAACCAAGTTTATTAGCACATTTAAAGGGAAGGAAGAATACTCACTAAAGGTTGATCACTAAAGCAGGATAAAATCTACCACTGGTGGCTCTCTGTTGGTCCCCACTGACAGATAGGGGCTGCAGTGATCTTGGTTGTGTTTGGCAGCTTCATTGCAGTAAAGGCTCCCCACTGTACCCATTGGTGAAGAAAGCTACCGTCATCAGCTCTCCTAATAGTGACAGCAGGTGGAAATCTCTGAAACATGACGCTTTCGTGGCATGGGCGACTAGGGCCATTGATCCCCAGGCCTCTGTGGTATGTCATGAACTGTCTCTACTTTGACTTGTTCTATAAAATATATTTTCAACCATATCATCATTCATGTCTACTTCTTGACTGGAGATAAGTTTTAATAAAACAACATCAACTCAGGCTGTTTCACGCAGAGTCTTAAGTGCGAATGTTCTGCATACGTTAGCAGACTGTGCTAGACTTGGGCTCACATGTTCTCATATGAACACAAATAGAATGGATGGAATTCAACTGCACTCATGAATCCAGTGGAGGCATCAGCTAGTGGAAGAGAAAAGTAGCCATTTTTGTCCACATTTTTGCCCCCCATGCATCTTGCAACATCACAAATAAATCAGCTCCAGAGAGTTTTGGGACCCCATAGAATATACATACAGGTGTTTCCTAAACATGCACACAGAGGCCCGGCATACATTGTGTTTGCAGGTGCAAGGGAAAATACAAAACCCATTCTTATAAGCTCACCAACAGAGAGAGGGTTGAATCCAGCTAAGTCACTGTGGGAGTGGAATGGTTTCTGCTTGTGCAATGGAACTTCCTTGATCTCCCCTTGCATCATGCTTAGTTGAAACTGGGGAATACGGAAGACAGCTATGTGGAGACTGGGAGGCAAGAAAGATATTAATAGATTTAAATTGCCACATGCATTCCTGGTCTACCAGATATCTTCACGGGGAGGGTCCCAACTGAGAATCAAAGTAAACAGGGCGTCTGTTATGTGTTAGGTTTTATGATTGCTTATTACATCCCATAATGTGAGCTTTTCCCTTTTAACAAGCCCTTTATTTATTGGTGTGGCTTCCTTGGCTTTGAAAACAAGCTTTTCCGCTACAATTTGCACTCCAGATTAATTCGATAAATTGCCACACATTTACTTCCTTTGGATAATTTCTTTTAACTGCTATGCTATTTCCCTCAAGACCACTTTCATATAGAAATTTGCCAGCACCACTCTCTAACTGCCTGGGTTTCCCTGGCACAAGCAAAGTGCCCTCACAGCTAATTGAAATGATTGCAGAGAAATGGCGCATAAGCAGAGGAAAGCAAAACAGAGTTTCCACAATGTAAAATTCTCCAGCATTAACTCATTAAAAAAGGTGTTTTTCAGGTCTGATAGAAACGACCACATCGTGTGCTGCATAAAAAGTAGTTTTAAAGTAAACCTCAGGGTCAGTAAGTGTAATGGCCACTGCAGAACTTTGAGGGCATCTGGCCCCTTCATTGATTAATTTTCAGGGGGGGACCCCTGACCTCAGTACTTGGTGCACCTGTTAGAAGCACAGGTGTTAATTCACCAGACTCTTTAAGGGGTTTTAAATAGTCCTATATACGATGGCCAGATCTGCAATTAAATCTGCCCTCCTTTTCCTCTGAAAAGAGAGAAGTAAACACCATTACATGCAAAAGTTAAAAGAAAGACATCACCTCAGCTCCTCCCATATCTCTTATTCTGATATAGCAATGAGGCAGGCAACCACACATTATGCTCTCAGAATGTAGGTTGCCATTTCTATATCAGATTCAGAGTATCAGCTATAGCCTCAGGGATGGTGCTAGGAACTATTCATTAAAGCTAATATAAGTGGCATTTGGGGGTGTTGCTGCCATTTGACAGCAATAATTTGGCAGTCAATTTATCTCCAGCCTGAAAGGATTGATGAGCTTGTGCTTACAAGGGAGTTAGAAGAAAAAGAAATTTGCTGGATATCCTCTTTTTGTGTTTATTTGTAACTAAAACTATTATAGTGCCGTACATTTGGAAGTGCAACATTTCAGCCATAGAAATCTAGCAAAGGGTGGCAGGTCTACCCAGCTATTCATTTGCTGGGATTGCCTGACCCAATTGCAGTGTACAAAGCAATGTGTGCAGAACTCTTGAGTGTTACCGCATGGGAAATATAAAAAACATGAGAAAGCAATCCAATAGCCCTTGGGTTAGAGGGCTTACAGCATTCCAATTAAGACAGCAATAAGGAGCTTGTTGCATAACTTTAGAAAACAGGCAAATCCAACTGCAGGAAAAAGTGCAGAAAAAAGTTTCCTACCTCTGCGCTCACAAGCTAATGGGGTTGCTGTTAAGGGGGGGGGGGAGTTGTAAAACTTTTCTGTTTGATTCTGGGGTTGGTTTGTTTTGTGCAAAATTGAGTCACACCACACTCAATGCGTATGTAGTCAGATACCCTATTGCGTTTCATTGTAACCCATTTCTTTTTTGGAAAAAAATATATGTTTATGAAAACATTTCTATGCTGCCTACCACATCTGTCTTGAGATGTGCAACAACTTTTTAAAAACATACTATCCAAATTTATATATTTGTTGTTGTTGTTGTTTAGTCGTTTAGTCGTGTCCGACTCTTTGTGACCCCATGGACCAGAGCACGCCAGGCACTCCTGTCTTCCACTGCCTCCCGCAGTTTGGTCAAACTCATGCTGGTAGCTTCGAGAATCATCTCGTCGTCTGTCATCCCCTTCTCTTTGTGCCCTCCATCTTTCCCAACATCAGGGTCTTTTCCAGGGAGTCTTCTCTTCTCATGAGGTGGCCAAAGTATTGGAGCCTCAGCTTCAGGATCTGTCCTTCCAGTGAGCACTCAGGGCTGATTTCCTTAAGAATGGATAGGTTTGATCTTCTTGCAGTCCATGGGACTCTCAAGAGTCTCCTCCAGCACCATAATTCAAAAGCATCAATTCTTCGGCGATCAGCCTTCTTTATGGTCCAGCTCTCACTTCCATACATCACTACTATATATATTTGTTACATGCAGCTAATAGTCAGGGGCAGGGTGAAAATCAAGATAACTTACCAGAATTAAACACTTGCAGAGGACTGCAGGCATGAATACGTTTTTAATATGCACCAAGAGGCCATCAGTCCTGGTGCCTATCTGAACTCAAAGAGAAGGTAATTATAGAACCACTAACAGCCAGCCCAACAGATCTGAGCACATGAGCATTGAAGGACTTCACTGAAATGCTGTTACACCCTTCTGTCTGCCTCTCAGCCACCAGAGTGAAGCCAAACCTTTCAATAAAGTCAAGTCTCAAGGAGGTCCAGTTGAATGATTCTTTTCAAAAGAGTAGGTGCTAATATGGAAGGCCTAGTGCACACACAAGACTGTCTCTGTGTCATCTCTTGCTTAAGGTGGTTCAAGCGTTGGTGGCCATTTTGGCAGAAACATTGTGCTGGAATACCCAAGATGGTCCTAGAATGGAAAGCCTGCTGCTTTGAATCATGAGATTATCTTGCTACTTCTTAAATGGTGTAGGGGTATACAGCTTCCGGAAAACAGATGATGTGGGAAATTGCTAAGCACACAGCGACTATCTGGAATCTTAATCCCTTTACAGCATTAACTGTTAACTCGGCTCTTAAGGTTGAAGCGTCTTCCCACCTTTCTGATAACAAATCTTTGAATCTCTCTTTGGCAGGAAGAAGTCTTTTAAAGGATTTGAATCTTTAAAGAGATTTCTGCATCCATAGGAAGCCACTTCAAATATATGTTATAGCCTTTTAATAGCTTGCTTAACCATGCATGTATTCAAAGTAGCTAGATCACTGAATGGTCTCTCAACATTAATTTCAACCATAGAACAAGAAGCCTTACATGTCAGCCCTAGGTTAAGTCTAGCAGTAGTGAGTTGTCCAAGACCATCCAATGACCTTGCCGAGTGAACATAGCTTTGAGTCCTAGGTGCACATCAGAGTGCTAGTCTTCCAATATGGGGTGCTGGTGGTGCTGTGGTCTAAACCACTGAGCCCCTTGGGCTTGCTGATCAGGAGGTCAGTGGTTCAAATACCTGTGATGGAGTGAGCTCCCAGTGCTCTGCCCCAGTTCCTGCCAACACAACAGTTCGAAAGCACACCAGTGTAAGTAGATAAATAGGTACTTAAGACTGCAGCGGGAAGGTCAACAGTGTTTCCGTGTGCTCTGGCTTCTGTCACGGTGTTCCGTTGCGCCAGTAGCGGTTTAGTCATACTGGCCACATGACCTGGAAAGCTGTCTGTGGACAAACACTGGCTCCTTCGGCCTGAAAGTGAGATGAGCCCATAGTCGCCTTTGACTGGACTTAACCGTCCAGGGGTCCTTTACCTTTACCTTTATCTTTGTTAGTCTTCCACCACACAATTATCAGTGGTGGTGATTCACCATCCTTCTGTTTCTTCCTCATCCCACTCATCAGTCTGAGCTTGCCAATTCATGCTCAGTCCTCACAGGGCTGTGGGGCTCATGATTGAAAATTGCTGCTAAGCTGATTGTCAAGGCTTACAGAGAGTAAGCCCTGACAGTCACATAATCCTCCATGAGGGCAAAAGTGGGTCTCCTTCCACAACTGTGATGTCAACCTCAGCTTGCACAGGGTGGAGGAAACAAGGATCCAGCCAGCCAGCCCCCCCAATCTTGGCATTCTGGTGGAGCTGGTTTCATAATTTTTTTGGCTGTAGAATTGGCCTTGGGCAAGATTCTTTTCTTCTTTTTTATCCAGGTGTGAATGACAACAATGTGAATCACAGAACAACTCATAAAACAAATGAACGCGATAGGACTTCCAGTCAATACCATTTTGAGATGTCGGTCAGGTTGAATCCGTGGGGAGAGCTGGAAGTGCTATCTTCCTCTCCCCCCTCAGATAAATACGTTATTTATTAGACCAGAGGCTGCAGGCCTAAGCTGAATAACAGGTGCAGCGATTGCAAGTTGATCCAATTAGCCACACAAAGACGACAAGATTTAGATGGATCAGGTAAATCAATTGCCATTGGCCCCGTCTAGTGTAATTGTTTTCTTTCAGCCATGTTCACTCTTAAATAAAGATGTGTCAGACCAGTTCTTTAAAATTCAGACAATGACCACAAAAGTTACCATGTTGCAGTTAGGTTACGACAAGCTCAACAGCGTGTGTGTTTGTGTGCAGGGGAATTTTCTCAATTAAAAGTGAATTTTATTGAAAATCAATAGCAGCTTAGATGTGTTGCCTCACCGTCTCTCAACAATTTCGATTTGGCTAAAGGCAGGAAGAAGATTCTCATTACCTGCAGTTTAAAGTTGTCTTTGTTCTGCACTGGCAAAGGCTACAGTATGACACAAGCAGCAGCCCAAAGCAGAAATGTACAGAATGCTCAAAGTCTTGGACAATTTCCGTTAACAACAGTAGGTGACTTTGGTAAAACTTTGGAAACAGTAAAGGGCAGCAGCAACAGGGAACAGCAACACAATCACAACACAATAAACAGGTAACTGACCGTGGAGAGGAAGAAAGAAAAGTGGGCATTGGTTTTGTGCTACCTATAAATAAAGTGGTACCTCGGGTTAAGTACTTAATTCGTTCCAGAAGTCCGTTCTTAACCTGAAACTGTTCTTAACCTGAAGCACCACTTTAGCTAATGGGGCCTCCTGCTGCCGCCGCACCACTGGAGCCAGATTTCTGTTCTTATTCTGAAGCAAAGTTCTTAACCTGAAGCACTATTTTTGGGTTAGCGGAGTGTGTAACCTGAAGCGTATATAACCTGAAGCGTATGTAACCCGAGGTACCACTGTACCAGCAATCATTGCCGGATCAAATTGAATGAGTTTTAAGGATTCTTATTTATTGTTGTCTTATTTTAATTAAATTTTGATCTAAGGTTTTGATCTATTTAATCTATGGTTATTGGTGCAAGTTGCTTTTATTTTATTTTATTTTATTTTATTTTATTTTAGCTGTTGCTGCTGTTTCTGAACCAACACTCTTGGATACCTTTGACCAAAAAGTACAGTAAATGAAGTGCAGGTGGGTTCCCACAAGGCAAGACACAGTGATAACAGCAAGAACCTATATTGAACTAACAGAACTGGACAACAGGGGCAAAGGAACTGCTTATATACATTTCTGAAGGCCTGAGCCACTCCCACTCCCAACATGATTGGCTGTCTAAACTTCCAAGCTGCGAATCATGACTCAGAGTTTAAAGGCCTATGGCAGAGCCTCAAATCCTGAAATGTTCTGTGATTGGATATCATGTATCAAATCAGAAGACAGGAGCTCAGAATCCTTAGTTTAGGCTCAAGCTCAGGCAAACACAGACCACTGAATACATAACACCGTAAAGATGTGATATTTATTTACATCCAGCGTTTTTTCCCTAGAAAAGGGGTGCCAGAATTGCCCCTTCACCACCACATTGTCCTCCCCCCCCCCCGCCCCACCACAGGCCCTACAAGCCCTTCCCTCATTCACATTTCTCATCTTCTGGCTGGGCTGGAGGCCATGCTACCCCTGCCATCTCTGGCCAACTGGCCTCCCACTCCACCCCTGCTCAGCCACCCCATTGCCTCTTTTTCTTCTTCATCCTCCTCCTCCTCCTTGTGGTGATCCCCTCATGCTGTGGCATGGCTCCCCCTTCCCTGCACTTTCTGTCCCTGCTCACTTCCTCCAGCACCATGGGCTTTCCCACCTCCTCTTGCTAGACCAGCCAAAGTGAAGAGGTAGAAGGGATGTTTCAGCATCCTGCGGGTAGAGCTTGGCTTTGCCCACAGTGGCCTCTGCCCGTGGGGAGGAGCAATGCCACAGCCCTGTCAGGGTTGGGGATGTGTAATTGGGGAAGGAGGAGGAGAAGGGTCATTGGTTCAAGAGTTGGTTCCTGCCAGGTCTCAGGGCCAGGAGTTGTCATTTGCGGGTTCCAGAAAAATGTGCCGGAACTGAGCTCCAGCGCACTCTGGCTGAAAAAAGCCCTGTTTATATCCCACCTTTTCTACACAGAGCTGAAGGTGGTACAAATTGTTCTCGCCTTCCCAATTTGATCTTTAAAGCAAGCCTGTGAGGTAGGCTGGGGGGGCATAGGGAGACTGATTCAAAGTCACCCTGTGAGCTTCGTAGCAGAGTGGGATTAGAACCCTGTTCTCTCAGGTCCCATTCCTTTCTATAGATAAAAAGATGTAAAGTGGTCTAAAAAAAGGTAAGGTGAAGGACCCCCTGGATGGTTAAGTCCGGTCAAAGGCGACTACGGGGTTGTGGCGCTCATCTCGCTTTCAGACAGACAGAGCCAGGGTTTTTCCACAGACAGCTTTCCGGGTCATGTAGCCAGCATGACTAAGCCACTTCTGGTGCAATGGGACACTGTGATGAAAACCAGAGCGCATGGAAATGCCATTTACTTTCCCGCCGCAGCAGTACCTATTTACATGCCCTGGTGTGCTTTCGAACTACTAGGTTGGCAGCAGCTGGGACAGAGCAATGGGAGCTCACCCCGTTGCGGGGATTCTAACTGTGGACCTTCTGATCAGCAAGCTGAAGAGGCTCATTGGTTTAGACCACAGTGCCCCCTCATGTCGCAATGCAAACTGGTCTACTAGCTACATGACTAGGTAGTTACTTTCTCCAGTAGGATTCCTTGCCTGAATATTTGATAGAAAAACCTGCAGTGCCATGGCACATATTCTCTCAACTTGGGGGAATACACATGTCTCCAATGAGAAATACAATCAGTTCCTAAGACTGCATTGGAATCAAGTTATGCATAATTTATTTTATAAGAATTCTACCTTGAAGAGCAGTTATGCACAAAGTGCTTATTTTTTATTCCACACAGCATTTGGCGATGAATAAGAAGTGGCGCTGCTGTTTCTAACCTCTGTTTCCTTGCATTATTCTCAATGTTCTCTGTAATAGAAAGAACTATGAAACAGAGAATGATTCAACCAAACTTAAGCACATTTTAAGTCTTACTGATAAGAGTGGGAGTGTGTTAAGCGCTTCCTTAGCTAGGGATATGCATGTGTTGGAAATTTCTCCAGTTGAACTGGAATTTCTTTTTGCTTCATCAAATGTATCTTCACAGGAGGAAATCCAAATTCTCCTCAAAATATCACTGCAGGAGAAATTAGTAGGTAACTAGTTTCTTCACTCGTCCCAGATTCCCCAAAACATATCTAGTGTTGGTGATAGGCAGATACAGTGGTACCTCGAGTTAAGTACTTACTTCGTTCCAGAGGTCCGTTCTTAACCTGAAACTGTACTTAACCTGAAGCACCACTTTAGCTAATGGGGCCTCCCACTGCCGCTGTGCCGCCGGAGCACGATTTCTGTTCTCATCCTGAAGCAAAGTTCTTAACCTGAAGCACTATTTCTGGGATAGCGGAGTCTGTAACCTGAAGCGTATGTAACCTGAGGTACCACTGTACAGCACTGTTTAGCAGTGAAATCCTAGGTATGCCCTGTTTAATCCTGCTCACTGCTGTAGCCAATGAGATGATGGTGTAGTTGTTAATGCTAAGACCATAGGCAATTCACATTTAAGATAAATAAGTACCGTACAAAACCAATGCAGCCTAAGCAGGAATAGACCTTGTCTTCCATCCATCAGCTGACATCACCAGTGACATCAGCTGATGGGCAGATGGGCATGGTTTGGGGAAAATAGCCTAGTGGGACCAAATTGGACCCACTGATGGGCCAAGACTGGTTCATGGGCTGTAGATTCTCCTTCCCTGCTTCTAGTCATCCACACGATCAGTTCCAAACCCATGTTCAGGCAGAATAAAGGAGACATTCTGTTGCTGTACTCATATTTCAGACCTCCTTGCCTAGAGTGGGTCATTTTGCTGCCTGTGTCACTGGACTTCTGCAAAGGAGTTAAGACTTTCTCATCTTATTGCTGCCCTGCCATGTACTGTACTGCTTGGTCTTCTCATCATTGGTATGTAATCTTTTTACGGTCCTTTGGAAGGAAACATGAGTTATATCTATGCTGAAAGATGGTCCATCAATCTGTATCTCCACCCACTTTGGGTTCTGGCCACACTCACTGTAGCAACACCACCCTGACAGATTTTGGCTGAGACCTCAAGAGGGAAAAAGAGTTCCTTGCCCTCGTGTAGTTGAGATGCCTCTCTTTATGTGAGCCTTTATTGAGAAAATTGAGCATAACGGTGGCGCCGTCTAAATTATTTAGCCTGTGTTTTGTTAACCTGTCTGCTACACAAGCTCATTTGCCAGACAGTTTTTAATGCCATGTCTTCATGCAGGAGCACTAAAGACTTTTTTATGTGCATGGAATTTATTTTTCATTGACGATTTCCAAAGTTTGAAAGGTAAATATATGAAGGTAAGGAACAACAGCGTAAACTGTGGGTATGAAGCCCATATATATATATATATATATATATATATATATATATGCAACATGAATTAAAGTCTCTGCTTTCTTGTCTTCGGGTATAATTCCACAAGGGGGTGATATGAGGCAGTGGGAATGGGGAACCGGGGGCAAGATGTTAAATGATATCTTTTATTCCAGCTGGTTGATCTTGGAGAACAGTGAGCTAGGGTTACATGGACCTTTGAAGTACACTTGCAAGGTCCTCGCCCAGAAGCTGTGCCTACACCTCTCAATTTTCCGAGGCAGCAGGAGGAAAGGCCGCAATTGCATTTCCCACTTCACTGCTTACTGGTCCTCTTGGTTCCTTCCCTGCTGTGGCCCAACAGGAGAAGGTTTAGGCCAGGGTTAATGGAGCATCAGGGCAGGAACTGGAACTCGAACAGCTGCTAATTCTGTGTTTCCTCCCGCAGAAGACTTGAAAAGAACAGGCAGCAGGAGAACATAGCAACTTTTGTCTTGCTCTGACCAGGCACACCAATTTTTACATTCTTGCTCTGACCAGGCACACCAATTTTTTTATGTTCAGGATGGGTTTAAATTATGGACGTATTGAACAATTTTGACAGTCCTGTTGAAACTCCCCCACCTTTCAAGATTCCTCAGACGTTTCTCCTAAGCAGGCAATTTTTACCAGAAGAGAAATTGTTTGGCCAGCTTGCAGATTTGGGGACCTCATGGCTGGTCTTTAATGCTGGTCCTACTCAGAGTAACTCATTGAAGTTGATAGACTAACTTGTCTCCATTGATTTCAATGTGTCTACTCCGTGTAAGACTATCATTGAATGCAGCCCCCTCAACTCTTTTGAGGAATTTCCTGCCTTCAAAAATTCCTTGTATGTTTTAACCCACTCTGGGTTTTGATTGTTTGTTTGTTTGTTTATTTATTTTTTAAAAAATTGAAACTTAATAAAATATTTAATTATAAAATATATTTGGAAAAAAGTAAGCTCCTAAACCTGCACTGACTGGAATTCTAAACTTTGCATCCAGAAAATTAAGCAGAAAAATCAAAGCTTCTTTTGCAGGAAAGGGGACATTTTGAAAAGCTGGAGGGGGGACTTTGAAACAGGACTAATTCGCTTTTCTGTTTATGAGGTGTGACGACTGCATTCAGCTGTCCTCGTGGCCATTTGGGGGCTATCTTTGTCGATGAACTGCTAGTGGCATCCAAGCAGGGCAGCTCTGAGCCAGTACATTTCCTTTAGTACATTTATTATGCTAATTGTTTAGTACATTCTTTCCCAGAATATTGTTTTTTATCTCAGCAGTTCCTGAGACCAGGACTTGGAGGAGTAGGCTGGGGTCACTTAAAACATAATTATTTGTTGAGGGTTCTCTGACTGCTCTACGAGCCATATATTTATCATAGTTAAAATTTTAATTTTGTTTCTTCCCGCCCATCCAATATATGCTCATAAATAATGTATTTTGTGCATTGACATCATTTAAAAGTCTTAAGTTAAGAGCAACACTCTTTTACACAGAGATAAATTTTATACGCAAAGGCAACGCTTGGGGTTCTTTCTTTCCCAAGGCACCAATCCTTTGTAACAAAGTGTAGCAATATTCCAACCTTGAGCAACTCAATAGCTCATTGCCATCTGCTATGTAGCAATTGCAAACTGTACTCAAGTCTCCAACATATTGATGCAAACCCAACGCAATATAACATATTCAGAACAGGGAACACATTTTATTGATCCCTTAACACCTTTAATACAATCTTCACCCACTGTCCTGTCAAGAGCATTTATGATGCAACACCAAGCAATGACTTAAGCGTGTGAATGAGCCACTGCAAATATAACACCACAGAAAGATTTTTGAAATGATATGGTCCAAGCCTCATATGTCTGAAGGCATATGAGACTACCCCCTTGCTAAAGCTAAGCAGGTCTGGTTGAGAGATTTCCTGGGAACTACATGTATCTCAACTTGGGTTCCACGACAGAAGAAAGATGGAATGCAAATTTGTTGGGTAAACATTGGGGCTAATGTGGGTCTAGCCTAGATGGCCAGTAAAATCCAGGTTCCAATTGTCAACCAAATGGGACATTTATTTAGGCATTCCAAGGTCAGTGTGATACAACCTCAATCAGCAAGTCGTCGAGGGGGTGGCACCTCAAAGATAAAAAGCACAAGCTTTTATATACTTAGAAGCTTTTATATACTTCCAGCCAATTTCTATTTATGGTTTTCTTTCCGTACACAAAAAAAGCATCGGGGGGGGGGGAAGGTTCCAAGAAAACCAAATTAATATTACATGGGATGTGATTTTCATTTGGTTGTGTTTATTTTCACCCTAGCCAATATAGCATGTTGGAGTAAAAAATAAATAAAAAATCCCAGAAAAACTGATTTGATTACATAAATTCAAATATTCTGTGAGAGTTTTCTTTTTCAGAATCTAAAAGAGCCTGTGACAATAAATATATATATAGCCCAAGAAATCTCTTGATTTTTGCTGCTAGACTGCTTTTTTGTCCCATCTAATATTAACATATGGGGATAACAAATGTCTTGTTGCTTTTTTCAAACAAAAACTGATCAAGGGGAACAGAATTAAGTGTCATGCTACTGACACACACATGGCTGTTTTGAGAAATTTTACTACCCCCAGATACATTAGAATGTAGCTTTAGGTAGAAAAAAATGTTCCAGGAAACTCTCATTTGTGTTATTATTTTTTTCTAGGTGAGTGGCTTAGTGCTAGAAATACACAATCACAACCATAATAATATTTGATTGTTGAGTTCATTATGCACCAATCCTCCTGTTTGGGCAAAATTTTCAAATCTATAAGGTTCCCCCCCACACACTGAATTACCCATTTTTTTGGTCATAAACAACACATTCACTCACCCATTTATCACTACAAACTTCATCTTTATTTACTATATCAAATGGGGCATCTGTAAAGGCTTTGGCGTTCCCCAGGAACATCACATTTTCAAATGTTCTTGATTGATCCAACATGTGAAGAACCTGAAGATATAAAAGCAAGGCCATGAAACATTAAAGACTCCATAAATCCTGTGCAGTCTGCAAGTTGAACATTAATGCATTATTCTTGCCAAAAGTGGTGTACATCAAAATAAACATTGTTTCCAGTGCCCCATGGATGTAAGTCACACAGAAAATGTCCTCTCATTATTCTTCAGAAAATTCCAGCACCCAGTGGAGGAAAATAAATAGAATATATTAGTGTCTAGCAATTAGTGTCAAACCAAGATTCACACATAAATTTACTTACACACACAAATAAACAATGTATTTGTACAGATTCCATTTTGTTACAGAGAAGCAGCTATCATTCCCCATTGTAAATTAATGAATAGATTAATTTCTGTTTTCTGTTTAATAAACATCACTTGAGAAGGCCTGTTTACATATCCAAATAAAGATAGTGGAAGAACCATTATGAATGAAGCTGATGGGGTTTCATCTTATCAAGTTGCCAAGACATTTCTCCATTGAATAACATTAAGTGCTTTATTTAATCATGGGGCCACTATAGACTTCCACTTTTCAAGCTACGGGGAAAATATACTGACCTGACTTTGGTAAATGATGTATGCAAAAATAAATCATTTACCAAAGTCAGATCAATATATTTTTCTCGTAGCTTAGCAACTATAGCCAGTTAGTGGAAATTATTTGCTTATTTGCTTTGTTTTCCTAAGCATAAAGAGCACACAGATGGAGGATTGTTTTTACAGTACAGTTAAGCATGCTGCATATGCTGGATTTTGTTTATGTCAGCTGGCCAGAAATCCCCCAGTATCTTCTCTGCAAGATGCTGACATGTAGCTTAGTTAAAAGATCTCGCCCTTTGTATATGCGTGCATGGAGGACAGAATGCAGACCTCAATGTGGACAAAATAGCCCCAAGACACAAAATCATCTGACGCCACTGGTAATGTGTATGAGCTGCATTCCTTTTTATTTTTAAAGCCCTCCAGGACACTCAGAACCAGTGGCATCAAATTAAATCTTTATGTTGTTGTTGTTTAGTCGTTTAGTCGTGTCCGACTCTTCGTGACCCCATGGACCAGAGCACGCCAGGCACTCCTGTCTTCCACTGCCTCCCACAGTTTGGTCAAACTCATGCTGGTAGCTTCGAGAACACTGTCCAACCATCTCGTCCTCTGTCGTCCCCTTCTCCTTGTGCCCTCCATCTTTCCCAACATCAGGGTCTTTTCCAGGGAGTCTTCTCTTCTCATGAGGTGGCCAAAGTATTGGAGCCTCAGCTTCAGGATCTGTCCTTCCAGTGAGCACTCAGGGCTGATTTCCTTAAGAATGGAGATGTTTGATCTTCTTGCAGTCCATGGGACTCTCAAGAGTCTCCTCCAGCACCATAATTCAAAAGCATCAATTCTTCGGCGATCAGCCTTCTTTATGGTCCAGCTCTCACTTCCATACATCACTACTGGGAAAACCATAGCTTTTACTATATGGACCTTTGTTGGCAAGGTGATGTCTCTACTTTTTAAGATGCTGTCTAGGTTTGTCAATGCTTTTCTCCCAAGAAGCAGGCGCCTTTTAATTTCGTGGTTCCAGAGTTTAAAAGGGTGAAGTGAGCAGAGCAATGAAATCTTGAGTAGCATTGTAAGACACATCTTAATAATTGAGCAACAGATGAAATTAGGTGTTTCTGTTGGCTGCCCAGAAACCATTAGGAATATGGTTGAACTTCTTTCAGGTGGGAATTCCACAACCAAGATGCAGCCACAGAAAAGGCCTGGCTGTAAATTCTCACCTACCAAATCTCTTTAGGTGGTGTGACAAAGACCAGGGCCTCCAAAAGCAATAATAAGATATGGGCAGGTTCAAATGGGAGGATGTGGAGTTTGTGCAGTTTCCAGCAGAAAAAGAAGGATTTTTTAAAAAAAAATGTGCCCTTGGCAGCAGCGGGATACTATGCTGCACTGAATAATGAACAGCCTCATTCTGAATTAAGCATGTTAGGAAAACCATTGTTATTCTGTTAGGCTTTGGAGAGTTGGATTTAATCACACCTCTGGAATTTTGGGCTTGCATTGAAAGTTACCAGAGCACTTAAGGAACTGTTACCCTGTGATCCATTTCTTGTTGCTATGCTGGTGTGAGGAAATCAAGAACAAGAACATGCCAATGCAGCTGAACCCTTTGGGTTCTCTTTACATGTATTATCATAGTCAGTGCTTTTTTCTAAAAAAATAAATGTTTAGGGGGTACAGTGGTACCTCGGGTTAAGAACTTAATGCATTCTGGAGGTCCGTTCTTAACCTGAAACTGTTCTTAACCTGAGGTACCACTTTAGCTAATGGGGCCTCCCGCTTCCTCCGCACAATTTCTGTTGTCATCCTGAAGTAGAGTTCTTAACCCTAGGTACTATTTCTGGGTTAGCGGCGCGTGTAACCTGAAGCGTCTGTAACCCGAGGTACCACTGTACTCTCATTTTGACTCAAGAAAATCACCATTTTATAGTTCAAATTGGGGAAAATAAATACAGTAAACAGACAAAAGTACAAAGAACACACATTACCTCATATTACATAGCTGACAGCTCACAGTAACTTCCACATGGGCATGAGGTTGTGTGCCCTAACACAATAAACACTTGCTTCCCTCTGAGAGAGACTCAGGAAACATCGGGGAAGGAATAGAGGTTGCCATCGGGGTTAGCAACAGAACTGACAAGTGCTATTCAACAGAACTGACGATTCACTGTGCTAGGGAAGAAACTATTTTTTTCAACAACAAATAATAATAAATATTATTATTATTACGATACGATACGATATCTTTATTGTCATTGTCCCTTGCGGAACAATGAAATTGAAAAACTACATAAAACTACATAAAAACTACCACAAAACTACATAAAACTACTACAAAACTACATAAAACTACTACAAAACTACATAAAACATTCAAAACCCCTAAAAACTCTAAAACCCCTTATGCTGCATTTAGAACCAGAATTGCATTAGCGTAGAAACTGTTTTTCAGGCGGCTAGTCCTGGCCTTTATAACCCTATACCTTCTTCCAGAAGGCAGAAGCTGAAAGAGATCATTTCCGGGGTGCGTACTATCATGTGCTATCTCTGCCGCCTTCTTATGGCACCTGGCAGCATAGATTTGATCTAAGGTGGGAAGAGTGCACCCAATAATTCTCTCTGCAGTCTTTACAACCCTGGACAGCATTGTTTTTCCCCTGGCCGTGCAGCTCCCAAACCACACGCACAGACCATAAGTTAGTACGCTCTCCACAGTGCAATGGTAGAATGCCATCAACAGGTCCTTTGAGAGATTGTTTTTCCGGAGGATTCTCAGAAAATATAACCTCTGCTGTGCTCTCTTCACCAGGTCTTTGCTGTTCTCTCCCCAGGTTAGGTCGTCTCCAGTGGCGTAGCGTGGGGGGGTGCAGGGGGGCGGGCCGCACCGGGCGCAACATCTGGGGTTAGGGCAAATCCATGGGTTAGGGGGCGCAAATCCACGGGTTAGGGGGCGCAAATTACTTGCCTTGCCCCGGGTGCTGACAACCCACGCTACGCCACTGGTCGTCTCTCAACTCTATTCCCAGAAATCGAAACACTGAGACCTGTTCCACGCACTTCCCCTCAATAATAAGTGGCTGAATATTCAATTTACCTTTCCTAAAGTCCACAATGATCTCTTTTGTTTTCTTTAAGTTAAGCAGTAAGTTGTTTTTCCTGCACCACTCCCCCAACTGCTCAACTTCCTTCCTATAGGCTGTCTCCTCCTCTCCAGCCATAATTAAACCAACCACCGTTGTATCATCTGCAAACTTAATGATCTTATTACTGGGGTATTTGGGGGCACAGTCAGCTGTATAGAGCGTGTATAAAAGTGGGCTCAACATGCACCCCTGCGGCGTCCCTGTATTTGTGATGAGATCCGCAGAGACGTGGGAACCCAACCTGACCCTTTGGGAACGGTTTGATAGAAAGTCTAATATCCACCTGCACAAGCATGGTGGAAGTCCCAGGTCTAATAATTTGGGCACCAATCTATGCGGAAGAATAGTATTAAATGCAGAACTAAAGTCTACAAATAACAGTCTCGCGTAGTTCCCTTGCTTCTCCAAATGAGTCAGGACAGCATGTAAGGCCATTGCCACAGCATCCTCTGTGGATCTCTTTGCCTTGTACGCAAACTGGTAAGGGTCAAGTCCCACTGGCAGACAAGATAAGATGCGCTTCCTCACCAGTTTTTCAAAACATTTCATTATAATGGGTGTCAGCGCCACAGGTGAAAATCATTCAGACTGTCTATCTTTGATGTTTTTGGCAGGGGTATAATGGTAGCAGATTTCAGACAGGGTGGAACAGTGGCTTGGGCCAGAGACTGGTTAAAAATCTTCGTAAAGATTCCTGCCAGTTGGTCCGAACAATCTCTTAGCACCCTGCCAGCCACCCCATCCGGGCCCATAGCCTTCCTCGTGTTTACCTCCTTTAATATTCGCCTCACTTCTCCCTCTTCCACCCTGGCAGCATTTCCTGTAGGTAGTGACGCCAATAGCTCTGGCATCCCTGTTGGAATCACTGTTGGTTTCACCTCAAATCGGGCAAAGAAGGTATTCAACTCTCCCACCAAGGAAGCAGTACTCTCTACCACTGATGAATTCCTTGATTTATAACCAGTCAGATGTTGGACTCCCTGCCACATTTGTCTAGTATCATGATTTCTCAGATGGTCCTCAATTTTTCCTCTCTACTCCGCTTTTGCTTTCCTGATACCCCTCTTCAAGTTCGCTCTTTCTATGCCATACAATACCCGGTCCCCAGTTCTAAAAGCAGAATTTCTGGCCTTCAATAATCTCCTAACCTCTCCTGTCATCCAGGGCTTCCTATTCGGATACAACTTAACATACTTTTCCCTGGTGACATTTGCTGTGCAGAATCTAATATAATCCAGGACCGTTGATGTATAAGTTTCTAGATCTTGATGGTCGAAGATATTCCAGTTGGTCTCCTGGAAACAGTCCTGCAGTTGCTGAGAGGCTCCCTCAGGCCACACCGTAACCATCCGTGTTTGTATCTGGCCTTGTTTCCTGAGGGGTGTGTATACTGGTGTCAGAAGCAGGGACACATGATCTGAACCACCGAGGTGTGCCAAGGTCTTGACCTCATATGCCCATCTAATGTTCGTATACACCTTGTCAAGAGTATTTTCTCCCCTTGTTGCACACTCAATGTGCTGATGGAATTTTGGGAGTACTGCCCTCACATCTGTGTGATTGAAGTACCCCGCAATAATGTGCACAGCCTCCGGGTATCCACTCAATTTAGCATTGATGTTTTCATGCATACTGCTCATGGCCCTGCATGCATTTGCAGTTGGTGCTATGTACACCACTGTTAACACCACTGTTGTAAATTTCCGGGGAAGATAGAAAGGTCTGCATTTAATTGTCAGAAATTCCACATCCGGAGAACAGTAGGTATCCAACTTGACAGAGTCCGTACACCAGTTTTGATTTACAAAAATACACACACCTCCACCTTGTTTCTTGCCAGAATCCTGTGTCCTGTCCCACCGGTACGTTGTAAAACCTTGTCATTCAACAGCTGTGTCTGGAATAGCTGAATTTAACCATGTCTCTGTGAGTATCAGCACACAACAATCCCGGATGTCTTCCTCCACTCCTACACGAAGCCTCCATTCGTCAAGTTTATTTGCCAATGATCTCACATTAGCGTAAAAGATACTTGGAAGAGGTAGTTTGCATCGTTGTTTCCTTATCTTCCTTATCTTTATTCTCTCTTTAATTTGGCCTTGTCCTCTACAGCCTCTCTTCTGCTTCCACTCTCTTCTTTTTCCTCCTCCTCCTCCTCCAACCCCGATGATTTACGATTTCTGGAATCTCGCACGCCCGTAGCTGCTCCCACACAGCACAGTTTCTACATCTGTATCTGCTGCTACTTCTGTCTCTGTACAACAGCAATTCGTATCGACTATAAATAATTCGTCCTAACAAACCCTGACTCCCCTCCCGGGAGCTCTCAGCCACAGCGTCTGCACGTGCCGCCATCTTGGACCAATTATTATTATTATTATTATTATTATTATTATTAGTTTCACATTGTTATGACTGCCACATCCACTTTCATCATTCCATGCAGCATCAAGTGGCTACTTGCATGTGTGAATGAAGCATTATAGATCAGACAGAATTTAACACCCAGTGTCACACCAGACACACAATATGTTCCAGTGAATTTGATTCACTTTTTCATCTGTGCACCATCTGACATTAACAACCAAGTGGTAAGAAATCTAGCAATGAGTCTGCGTGTGTGAACCACCCATTTTTGAGAACAAAACCCAGTAGCATTTTCAGGACACATTGCAAATTAAAATTAGCTTATTGAAGGATTTGTTAAAAAATACCAAGAAGTAAGGTCTGGCTTGAAGATCAAAGGTAATGTTTCTTGCCACGGTGATCTACAAAAAGAAGTAGCTGATTCAATTCCCTTTCCTCGCTGATCCACAAAGAACTGTGTTTCAGAGGGCAATTTTATTTGAAATCATAAAACCTGCATGACAAAATCCTGAAGGAGAAGAATGGATATGAATCACTCAAAAAATGTGCCCTACAGATACACTGAAAGCATATAGGAATAACTGAAAATACCATATTCCATTTAATAAATCATTTCTTCTTTCTCTCTCTCCAAAGTTTAACAAAATATCGGAGTCACAGCATGGTTTTAGAAACATTATCAGGGAATCTGTGGGAATCAAACCTTGTAATGCTCTTAGTTTATGAAATGTTCTTCCGGGCCTAAGCCACAGAGTAATTCTCCCCACTATGAACATTAAATGTTATTTTAATGTTGTTTTGTCTGCCTAACAACTGACAATCTGAACATCATAAATATTTCTTCAGGATATTTCCATGCATTGCTCAGCTTGGTTTGATACTGTTTACTTGGGGCTATTTTTTAAAGGGCCAAGACAAGATTGTATTAATGCTTCCAAAATGTTAAAATTACTCTGGTTCCCTGGGGATGTATTAGCAGCTTTCATAGGTTTTGCTATTGTTAGCAATAAATAAGTATCAAATTCTTTTCACATTTTTTTCTACCTTCCAAAATACAGTGGTACCTTGGTTCTCAGATGCCTTGGTTTTCAAACACCTTGGTTCCCAAATGCCGAAAGCCTGGAAGTAAGTGTTCAGGTTTTTGAACGTTTTTCAGAATCCGAATATCCGATGCGGCTGTCGGCTATTGTTTCTGGTGTGCCTGGTTTTTGAACATGTCGGAAGTCAAACGGACTTCCAGAATGGATTCAGTTTGGAGCTTTTGTTTTTGCTATTTATTTTGAATTTTTTATTTTTGAGGCTTTTTTGATTAATTTGTTTTTGTGACTGTGGGGAACCCAGTTCATCTACTGATTGATTGATTGATTGATTGATTGTGTGACTGCGGAAATGGATAAAAGCCCCCTATCCAAACAATGACTATCATCAGTGCAGGGAAGAAGAAAAATAATGTTTATTTTTATCATCTACAATACTATCTTATTTATTTTATAGTACAGTACATTGATTTTTGCTTTCATTTTATGGATCAATGGTCTCGTTAGATAGTAAAATTCATGTTAAATTGCTGTTTTAGGGGTTCTTTTTAGAAGTCTGGAACAGATAAATCCGTTTTGCATTACTTTCTTTGGGAAAGCGTGCCTTGGTTTTGGAATGGACTTCTGGAACGGATTAAGTTTGAGAACCAAGGTACCACTGTACTTATTCCACATGTTCAGTATACTATTGATAAAAATGTGTATAAAATTGTAACAAGGAAAACTTTAAGTTTTGGAATCATTGTTTCTCCATGCTGTGTACACATTTGCCTTAACGGTGTATTGTTTACCATTCAAAAGCGTAGGATCATCATTATTGTGTGTGTCTCTCACACACAATATTGCACAGTTAAGATATCCCTTTCCCTTCTCCAGTCTAGAAGTTTAATAAATCCCTATCTCAATTTAAAATAGGCTGAGAATAAGGGAATGTCACTGGTTGTAGTACTTAATCCAAAAAGGAAGAGACAGTCTTGTTACCTTTATTATATTATTGGCTGATAAAGTTTGTTTGGATTTATAATAAATCTAAACATAAAAACTGCTGCTTTAAAAACAAGCCAATTGGTGAATGAAAACAGAAATGAAAAAAGGAATTCACTGTATGCACCGGAAAGGAAACAGTTTATCTGAAATCATTAGGCTGCAACAGTGCCAACAACTATGGGTCCTAAATAACTTTTAGACCACTGCATTAGAAGGAACAGATTCAAAATGTGACAGCTACTGAAAACTTTAAAGATTCACAGTATGCAATCTAATTTTTTCTAAAGTCTGTGTACTATCATTTTAAGACACTTTTAGAACATTCCATTTGAAGAATTGTACTGGCTTGAGCATCAAATGTTATTCATGGATTGTATTTGCCTGTAATTAAAAGCAGACTCTCCCTCCCACTTCTTCATTTTAAGTCAGGGGTGCTAAAGAAAGAAATGCTTGCAAGTTTTTGATTTTTAAAATAGTGCAGAAAAGCAGATTACCAAAGGGGTTGTGGTTTGTCTTGGCAAGTTCCCCTTGGTTTCTCCAAGGCCCCACTCAATGGCATTCTACCGGCCAACTGAGCTGCAGAGAATATAGGCCTCGGGAGCAGACCTGAGTGAAGACTGCATCTCCCAGGTCCATTTCCCAAGTCATGCCCCCCCCCCCTGCCCAGGCTGCTGTGGATTGGCTGGATTGATTGGAGGGTCTGGTGGGGTCCCATGATGGGAAGAACAGAAAAATGGCCCCAGAAAATGGCCCTGGGCTGCCACGGCGGGCAGCAACTGCCACTCACCCCAGAGTTGGGTAAGCGCCCATTCTGCTTCCTGGCTCAATGTGCACAATGGGAGTTGGACTACAATTCCCATCATCCTCGAACACTGGACATGCTGGCTGGGGCTGATGGGAGTTGTAGCCCGACATCTGACCACTCATGGTTGGAGAAGCTGCTCTGGAAAGTTTGGTGAGCACCTTGCTGGCATGTGGGCCTCATTGGGTGCCCATCTTTGCCTACCCATAATACTGGGCCTCAGCAGTTATATCTCTTAATGCCAGATGCCAAGAACCTCATGGGACTATTGACTTCATGCACTTCCTGAAGCTTTCCAGATGCATTTTTGTGAGCAATTGCGTGTTCAGACCCAGAAACCTCCCCTCCTAAATAAATTCACACTTGACTCAAATTTTAGGTTTGCTTTTTGGCAGAATTTAGGCCACAACGTTATTGATTACAGAAAGTGAGTGGTCACATAGGCTCTGATTCGACTAGCTTCCTGCAATGCTGGTAGCACTGACACATACCACCAGCATAGGTCAGCCAAGGGTGAACACCTAGATAAGCGGAAAGCCGGGAAGCGGCTAACTCTGCCACCCAAATGCCCCCCTGGACTCAGGCATGGGCACAACCCCCTCTCAGGGGTTGACCAAACCATTGAGTCCCTGGATTCCTTTAACGGAATACCCTTCACATAGGGATGGCGAGAGCATTCTACCATCCCTATCACCTGAACCAGAGCCTATCCACAACCTTACAAGTTGTGACGATTTGCTACGCAGCAGGCGAAACCCAAATGGCAACAGCCAATCAGCCAAGTGGGGGAAATTCCTGCCGTGCCCTTGTCCCAACTACAGACGACACACGACAGCATAGCAAGGTCAACCACAACAGTAGGGAGAGGTGGGCGGGTGTTCCGAATGCACGCACCGAAAGAGGAAGCTCTGGGTCATGTGCATGGGCATAAATACGTCCCTTGAACCGTTTGGGCTGCGTCCCATTGGCCAGATTGTACCCAGCTTCGAGGGACCTACCAATCGGGTGTTGTGGCTTACCAATTGAACCCACCCACAACACAGGGTGTCGGTTGTCCAGGTCTCACCGCAATACGTGCCCTCTTTAAGGGAGGACCCGATCTGCTGAAAACACAGTGCTGAACTGGATGGACTTAGTCTAGCAAGACTCTTGTAATTTTATTATTCACATCTCTAGCAAAATATGTCTCCCCATAGTGAATAAATATATAAGTTTGATGTAAGGATAGATTGTCCATTTTTTCTACTGGAAAAGATGAGAAATGGCTTAAGCAATACTGGGAGCAGGGGGTGGGGAACAGCTCTCTCTCTCTATCTCTGTGTGTGTGTGTGTGCGCGCACACACACACATAATCCAGTTGTGGATTTATAAACCTCTATTCATCCAAAAGATAAATAAGATTGCCATATTTTTCTGCAGGAGATAAACTTGAAGCATTTGCTTTTATCTGCAGTCTTTGGATTTTTGTCTTTAGGCAGAAGTTTTAAATCTCTTCTTTGATAGCTGATAATATGCTCGCTGACTTTATCAATGAAAGTCATATTTTATAGATGACAATATAGAGGAGAGCTTGCTTTTTGTGGGCAATGTTCTAGCTCCTTTCAAAGACAAATTGATTGGAGGGGAGTGAAGAGTATTCAGCTGAGGACAGCGTACCCAACGCAAGACAGATGCAACGGAACCCCCCCCCCTTTTAAAAGCAGATACAGAGATGAAATGTTTGTATTTACAGATTGAGATGCATGGCTGGTTATGCTTTATGCTTGTATTCAGAGATTGCGGGGGGAGAGAGAAGGCCACAGATTCTCATCTGTTCATTTCTCGAGAATGAGTGGAGTGTAACATTTTTGTAGATAATGCGCTATAACTTATATAGCAAATTTCATGTGAAAAAAAATCTTTATAGTCTATCTTAGCTATGACTTGAAGTGTATGAGGTTTCTGCAGCAGCAGATAAGTGGTTAGGATGGGACACAATAAATGCTTTGCAAGGAGCTGTGGCTGAGTTGCAGAGAAGGGGGAGGTCTAGGAGCTTAATATGGGGGGAATGGCGGGGGGGTGAGCAGAGCAAGCTGGGACACAGCCCCTAGGGAAACATACTTCATTAATTATATAAATGCAAATGTTTGCTTCTTTTTTAAAAAACCCCACAGATTACCGTATTTTTCGCCCTATAGGGCACACTGTCCCATAAGGAGCACCTAGTTTTTTGGGGGGGAAATAAAGGAAAAAATGTTTTATTTCCCCCCCAAGCCCGAGCTTCCCCCGACCCCAGCCCCCAGAACAGGCAACTCTCCGCAAGCCGTGGGAGCCCGGCGCCTTGCGGAGAGCTGCGCGAAGTCTGGGCGCGCTGAGCTCAGCGCACCCAGGCTTCAGCAAGCAGGCAACTCTTGCGGAGAGCTGCGCGAAGCCTGGAGAGCGAGAGGGGTCGGTGCGCACCGACCCCTCTCGCAATCCAGGCTTCAGCGAAAGCCTGCATTTGCCCCATAGGACGCACACACATTTCCCCTTCATTTTTGGAGGGGGAAAAGTGTGTCCTATAGGGCGAAAAATACGGTATTTTAAAAACAAAGCAGGCTACATCTGAAGTTGGCACAGACTAGAACATAGGTAAGTGCCATATGTTGCTGCTGTTGTCATTATTATTGCTTATAACCCACCCACCTGGCCGGATCTCCCCAGCCGCTCAGGGCTTCTCTTAATAGAATATTAAAAATACGATAAAACATCAAACATTAAAAGCTTCCCTAAGCAGGGTTGCCTTCAGATGTCTTCTAAAAAATAGTTGTTTCTTGTGAACATTTGGTTAGACCATAGGATGTAAAGCAGCTGACCGAAATATAAGCCATCACACACAGATTTCTTTTTCCAAGTGGTCTCTCTCCACAGAAAGTAGGTACAGTAAATTGAAGACTGATGGTGTGTTTTTCTGACTTTTTCCAAGCTAGCATACTTAGAAATCCAGTCTGAGAAAGCATGCCAATTTTACACGATATATATAAAAAATGAGTAGGTTGGAAAGTCTCAGTGCTGATTCCCAAGAAACATTATTGAGAACTAGCAAAGGTGATACCTTAAAAAACCCGAAAAAAACACAATATTTTAAAGGGGCAATTTAGGGCTTTGGGGGTTTTTAAGAGGTCATTTCCCTCTATGTGGTTTTGTGAAAGTGGTATATAAAACTACCTGTGATGGTTTTATGGAGGGGCAAGGCTGAACTGAGTTTTTGAAAGTGGGTTTTAACAAAGTTCATTGCCTGTGGTATTTTAGGAAGGGTCATAGTTAATTTTCTTTGCTACATCGAAGTGTTCTGGAGGTAGTTAGTGATGATAAAAGAGCAAGCTCTTCCTTAAGACATTTTAAGAGGCTGTGCTCTGTTGTTTTCTTAAGGGGGGGGGAGCACAGTTTTTAAAGCAAAAGTCTCCCCTGACAGCTTCGGCTTTTATTTTAACAAGACATTTTGGAAAGTTACTGTTGGCTGTATTTTTCTGTCATTGTTTATCTCATAATCTCCTCTGTCCACAATCCAATCCCCTGTTACAACACACTTTCATTTAATAGAACTTAAACATGCCTAATTGTCGTGCACTACAGTCAATGTAAATTAGGAAATATGTACTTTGCTTTGATAATATTTACTACAAGTAAATAGCCCAACATCTGAGCAAACTGCTTTCCCTCCGCTATCTCAAACTTAAATATTTTTTGCTGCAGTGCAGATAACAGGTCCCAAAAAGGGGGCTCCAATTCACAGTTTATAAACCTTAGGTATTTAACCCTACAGTTCAATAATTATTTATTTTTCTGTCTAAATTGGGGATCAGAATCAGGTTCCAATGAGAAATTGAATGCAGTCTAGATTAAGGTTACCAGAATTTTTTCAAAGAATCCGGGGACACTTCTTTTTTTTGAAAAGAGGGATTTTTTTTGAAAAAAAATAATTATTTTTAAAAATAAATAAAGAAGTAATATCTTCGCTTCTGTGGTCTCCTCTGTCGCACAGCCTTCCTCTGGACCTCAGCCTGCTCTCTTGGAGTGCTTGCCACCATGGAGTAGGCTCAGGTCGGGCCTGGGCTCAGCCACGTGTCCTTGCCCTCCTGGTGCTCTCCTACCTCTCCTCCTTGGTGGCAGATGTGCGGCAAGGTCAGGGCTCCCCTCTTTTTTCTCCTTCCTCTTTCTCTCTCTTCCTTCTCCTCCTCCTCTCCTCCTCACTGTGTCAGCTCTGGGGGTTTTACTGGCTTCAAAGCGCCCCTGGGCCGTTGGCTGGGTGGCCAGGTGCTCTTGCCACCAGCTAGATATGGGTTGTGGGAGGGGGGTCAGCAGTTCTCCCAGTTGATGCACCGGGCGTCCCCGGTTCCCCCTCAGCAATGGCAGTGGCAGTGGTAGCGCGGTTGGCTCTGGCTAGCTTCAAGAGCTGCTCACTGCTGTGACGCCCACCATTTTCCCTCGCCGGAAGTCCCCATATGATGTATCTTGTACCGTTGAACCAATCACGTAACATTCATTTCCTACTAATAAATCTCCAACACTTAAAATAAAAATCCAGGGACATTAAATGAAATCTGGGGATAGATTCTGTCTGGGGACAGATTTGTAAATCCGGGGGACTGTCCCCGGGAAATGGGGACGTCTGGTAACCTAATGGCCCCAGGAGAAGGAAGAGCTGAGATTATGGGACAGACCTCACTTTGCACTTCATATCTGAAAGTTCTTTAATAACATGTTAGTATTTTTAAAACCTGAAATAGGATGTGAGGCTTAATCCTCCCTAGTCATAGACTTTGGACACAATATCTCATATTCCTCCTCAGTGTCACTCCATACAGTTTATTGATTGTGGTGGCATCTATGGTGATGGGTGTTTGACGGGGCCCTCTCGATCTGCTGCCCCACTTACAGAATGCATTCCCCTGGCACCAAATTTGTTTTCATTTTTGTACCAGGTTAAGACATTCAGGCATTGTTGAGCTTACGGTTTCATAGTGTAGTGCTTTTTGACGTCCGGTCTTTCAGATTGTTGTACCGCGCTTTGAGTGGCAATCATATGAGTATTAACTTGAAAATGAGTCCCATTGAAACAAAGGTGATTAACTAGCAAATGGGTTTCAATGAAACACATTCTGGACATATTAAATATCCTCATGGCAACCAAATAATGAATTTGCATAGTCAGCATTTGATATAAACATTATGGCACATGGGAAATCCTCCGAGGGTGCATATTTACTTCTAAGTAAGGTATAGCTTTTGTCCAGCTCTAAGTTTTAACAAGCATCAATAAAGCGATTAATCGGAAGTGTCATTCTGAGGTGTTGTTTCACAAAAATGGTAAAATTGCAAAAGAAGAAGAAGAAAAGTAGTAGAAGCCAATGCTGATTTATACTTTCTGTAGGTCTTCTACTTAATTAGAATAACATATTTTTTCATGAAGTAGTAATCCTGTGAGCAAATATTGCTGTGTGGGGCCCCTCAGGCAGGGGGTAACAATTAGTCCCCAAAGTGGGAGCATGTGATGGGGCTGGCTGGCTGGCTGCCAGCATTCCCCAGCACCTATAAATCTTTGAGTTAAACTTCCTGGGTGGGGGGAGAGAACTCACTGTGTTTTAGACTTGCTATTTGATGTTTGGTAGCTGGTGCCATAAAGGTAAATGTAAAGGGACCCCTGACCATCAGATCCAGTCGTGGCCGACTCTGGGGTTACGGCGCTCATCTCGCTTTATTGGCCGAGGGAGCCTGCGTACAGCTTCCGGGTGCCATAGAAGCAGCCAATAAAACCTGATAACCCTTTTGTATATGATTGATTAGTAGGTTGGAGGGAGGACTTGGGAAAGCGACTCCCTCCTTGACAATACTAACATATAATAAATTATAGTTGTTGTTTAGTCGTTTAGTCGTGTCCGACTCTTCGTGACCCCATGGACCAGAGCACACCAGGCACTCCTGTCTTCCACTGCCTCCTGCAGTTTGGTCAAACTCATGTTGGTAGCTTTGAGAACACTGTCCAGCCATCTCGTCCTCTGTCATCCCCTTCTCCTTGTGCCCTCCATCTTTCCCAACATCAGGGTCTTTTCCAGGGAGTCTTCTCTTCTCATGAGGTGGCCAAAGTATTCGAGCCTCAGCTTCACGATCTGTCCTTCCAGTGAGCACTCAGGGCTGATTTCTTCAGAATGAATAGGTTTGATCTTCTTGCAGTCCATGGGAATCTTAAATATGTGTGTTATATGTACAGGATATATTTGTATGTGTCTCTCTCTCTGTGTCTGTGTGTCTGTGTTTATAAAGAGAATTAAAACAGTTTATTAGGCATGTGTCATTTTCTCTGAATAAAATGAAATCCATTATTTTATTTTATTTTATTTTTATTTTGAAAAAGCCTCTATGGTTTTCAAAAAAAGATAACTGGAAAAAAAAGGCTGCTATTCCATACGCACATATCTGGATGCAAGTTCCATTGAATTAAATCAGAAGTAGCTCTCTGAGTTGGGTGAAGCTATCTTCCTGGCAGCTGGGTTGCCATTATTTACCAAAAGGGTGGAGGTTGAGCAGTGGGGAGGCTGATGCAGCACAAATGCACAGGCGGCAGCAGCAGATTGGCTCTGTCAGTGTGTTTGCACTGTACTGATCTCCCTCCTTCCCCTCCTCAAGGCAAGCAACAACAACTCACCTGCTGACAAGCAAGAGGAGTGGCTCCGCCCAGGGCTAGCCTGCCTATGTGGTGGGGTCTGGAAGCCAAAGAGGTGTTGCCCTGTGTGTGCCCCACCAGACCCACTGCCAACAGAGAAGCAGTGCTGCCAGCTGTGTTGGTTTCTGGTGAGATCTGGTGTGATCTCGCTTAAATCACATGAGAACTTGCCAGAATCTTGCAAGATCTTGCTGAGATCTTGCCAGAAGCTGGCACCGCTGTCAACAGTTCACAGGTGCCTCATGGGCACTGCCATGCAATACAGTTATGGGAGAGTTGTGGGATGGCAGAATGGCATTTGGCAGGTTTCTACAGGCGCAGGGTGGCACATTCTTGTTTGTCCCAAGCAACAAAACAGGGCATACTGTTGCTGGCTCTGTCCCACCTAGCACACTGCTTCTGAATTCAATAAGATGGTTAAGTCCAGTCAAAGGCCACTATGGGGTTGCAGCGCTCATCTCACTTTCAGGTAGCCGGTGTTTGTCCACAGACAGCTTTCTGGGTCATGCGCCAGCATGACTAAACTGCTTCTGGACACTGTGACAGAAACCAGAGCGCACGGAAATGCCGCTTACCTTCCTGCCACAGTGGTACCTATTTATCTACTTGCACTGTCATGCTTTCGAACTGCTAGGTTGGCAAGAGCTGGGACAGAGCAATGGGAGCTCACCCTGTCCGGGGATTCGAACCACCGACCCTTTGACTGGCAAGCCCAAGAGGCTCAGCGGTTTAGACCACAGCACCACTTGTGTGTGCAATAAGAGGTGCATCTGAATACATGTACACAGGACTGCACTGAAAATGCTTTTGTTAGCTCTTAAATTCCATCTCCTTTGTCCTTTCCTATTGTGGTCATACCAATTCTTTGCTGTCAAAACACAGCCACTTTAATAATATTGAGGGGATAGCTCGTAACAGTTAGCTTCTAAACACACACAAACATACAGTGCATTGAGGTGATCTTCTGTGCCCTGGTGCCTTCCAGGAAGGGAAGGGAACTGCTGAGCGCAGCAGCGAGTAAAAGATTCATGCTGCGAGAAGCTGCCTACCTTGGAATAACATGTGTTTAAAAATACCTTCTGCTCCAGGTAATTTCAGCTTTACAGTCCAACGAACATCAGCTGCTCTCAAGGACAATGCTCATGATCTCAAGCTGTCTGAAAGGGAGATTACAGGTTTAGCATCAAGAGCAACAGAACCAGATGTTTTTACACATGAAAATCACATTAAACCAAAGAGAGGCAACATATTCAGAAATTTAGAAGCTTAGGAGAATATTAACCTCAAGTGCAAAGGCCTTGAACTTTTCTTCTTCAGTGTTCTGTTGTATAGCCTCCAACATTCTGCTAATGAAAATTGTGTCTTTTGGTGCCATGCTCCCAGAACCAAAAGATGTGTGTTTTAATATTCAGATAGTATTTGACTTCCTCACCTCAGCCCTGGCCAGCTCTGGCCCTTGCACCACAGACTTCAGCTGAGGTGGCTCCTGCTGATCCTGCTGAGGTGGTGGCAGTGATTCCTGGTTGCGTGTCGAGGTCCCCCAAGCCACCCCTAAAAAATTCACAATTCACACATAATTTTTGTTTAAGGTTTTTGGCATAATTTTGGCCACAACTTTATTAAAATACATAAATGTGAGTGGTTGCTTAGGCATTGGTTATTGTCCCCCGCCTGGGGACAGAACTGACTTCTGGATTCCAGTGAAAGCCAGTAAGGGAAAACAATATTGGGGAGAGCATGGAGCCGGGCACCAGACCCTCAGGCCCCCATGCTCCTGGGGGCTTGCATGGCCCTAAGCCCCATTCAGGGGTACGGATGAAAGAATGGCAAGCCCCTGGATTCCTTTAATGGAATTCCCTTGCAGCAGCAGCATTGGAGGGGCAGGCACCGCCAATCCTTACCGCTCCACCAACCAAATATTAAACCAATGCATAACTGCAACCTTATAAGTTGTGATGATTTGCTACGCAATAGGCAAAAACCAAATGGCATCAGCCAAATGGACAAAATTCCTACCAGGCCCCTGCCCCAAAAGCAGACGACCCCATGACAGGCATAGGAAGGTCAACGCAATAGCCCTAGATTAGGGAGGGTGGGCGGGTGATTTGATGCATGCAGCAAAAGACCCCAGTCAGTGCTGTGTGACTTGATTTTATAATCTTTGGTCCGTCCCCCTAAATGGCAACACCAAAATTTGCCCAGCAACCCAACCACCCAGTCACTGCGGATGGTCATCCAAACTAACCTGTCCAGCAACAGAGGGGTGGCCTGTCAGACCCCACCACAACACGTGCTCTCTATGAAGGAGAACACGCTTTGTCACTGGTCTCTGGCTTGGTGGCAGTGAAGGGCATGCTGAGGAGCAGCAGAGAAAGGGGCGGAAGTGGCCACAGCTGTGTGGCACCGGAATGATGTGGCTCAAACCAGGATAGTTGGGCAGCATGAAGTTGGATATAGGTTATCATAGGTTATCATTATGGTTATCTTTTGTGTGATAGAGAGGTTGAGAACTTGTGTAGTGACCATGGGGGGACCAATAAAAACCCACTGGGTGACCCTGGGCCAGTCACCAGTTCACATCCTAGCATTTCTTAGCATTCTTTGCAGGATTGTTGTGGGGATGTGGGGTGTGGGAGAACAGAGATGGATTTAGGGCTGCATGATCGGTTTTGCCACACTGGGCAACTATGGTGTAGTGAATTGGGCAGAATGGAAGGCAAGAAGTGGTGGTGGTGGGATTTTGGCCTTACACAGGGTGCCAGTGAAATTTCAAAGACCAGTGTTGGACAGTATTCTCAAAGCTACCAACATGAGTTTGACCAGACTGCAGGAGGACAGGAAGACTGGAGTGCCTGGAACAGGTGAGGCTGCAGGTCCCTTATTTTGGCTGCTGGCCCCTTATTTTCAAAGCTGCTGGTCCCTTATTTTCAAATCTGTAAGTTGACAGCTATGGGTTTTTGCAGTTCTAGGGCTTCAGTTTTATGGAGTAAATTTTACCGAGAAGATTAATCTTTTCTCCATAGTGTAAGATGAGCACCCTGGAGTCCTCCAGATGTTGTTAGACTTCAATTCCTCTTAGTCCCAGCAATCATGGTCAGTTGCCAGGGATTGTAGGAGTTACTGTACAGTCCAACAACACCTGGAAGGTCACAGCTTCCCAACCCCTATCTCTCCAGGAACAGATAAGGAAATAAAATTATTTGCAGCTTACAGATGGGGGCCTTGCCTCACTGAGTTCAGTTGCTTGCAGGCCTATTAACCCCATCTAGCTGACAGAGGGCGTCACAATGAATATTTTAAAACTGTGACTGCTATTAAGCCCTAAACTATGAACCAGGTGCAAATGGTTTCAGCAGCCGTAGACAAACTTAAGGGGGAAAATTGTGCTCTCCTAAAAAAATCAACCATAGAGAAAAGAAAGTTAAGGATAAAATGATCAGCAAATGTACAAGTAGATCTTTAATATTCCATAAAATAAAATCAACACTATAGATGCATTATCATGATGTGTTTATAGTGTTGACTTCGGTTTGTGGAATAGTAAATATATATATCTGAATGTTTGTAACTCTCTGTTAAGCCCTTTATCCTTAACTGTGTTTTCGCTGTTCAGCAGCATGAGAATTAAAGCCCATGGAAATGTAGTATATTCATCATAGTAAAGTTATTGCAATGACAAAACGGGAGCCCAGTTTTATTATGGAAGTAGAACAAGTGATTTGCACTTTTCTTTCACCTTTCAGAATATCATGGGGAATAGGATTCATAGATTCAACTTACATTAAGGTCTGTGAGACAGAGAAATTGCTCTGCAGAGGAAGACTTGAAAGTTCTTCCCAGAAGCAGAACTGTGTGGAGCCCAATTTTTTGTAAATCATGCACCAGGTCTTTGTTGGTTGGATTTCATGTGACAGAGATGGAGTTTTTCTGAGGTTCTGAAATCAAAAGACCGCTGGAGCTTTAATAACAGCTATAGCCCTCTGAGAACTCTCTATGTACAAGAATACAGTGGTACCTCGTGTTACGTACCGTCCTCCTTGCGCATGCTTCGGGTTACACGCTCTGCTAACCTGGAAGTAGTTGCCCCTTGTTGCGAACTTTGCCCTGGGATGCGAGTGGAAATTGCACTCCAGGAGCGCGGCGGCAGCCGAAGGCGCCATTAACGAAAGCGCGCCTCATGTTACGAGCAGTTTCCGGTTACAAACAGACCTCTATGGCCTAGGACCCTCGTACCTACGTGACCGCCTCTCCTGGTATGTCCCATGGAGGACCTTATGGTCTTCAAACAAAAACATCTTGGAGGTCCCGGGCCACAGGGAGGTTAGGCTGGCCTCAACCAGAGCCAGGGCTTTTTCAGCTGTGGCCCCGATCTGGAGGAACGCTCTGTCACAAGAGACTAGGGCCCTGCGGGACTTGACATCTTTCTGCAGGGCCTGCAAGACAGAGCTTTTCCACCAGGCCTTTGGCCAAGGCACAGTCTGACCCCCTCATCTGTAATCCTCATAGAACTCTAGCCCAATGGTTGCCATTAATTTGATTTTGAATTGATTTTAGAATGAATTGATTTTAGAATGCTATGTTACTTTTATTGTTGTTAGCCACTCTGAGCCTGGCTTCAGCTGGGGAGGGGGGATATAAATAAAAATTTATTATTATTATTATTATTATTATTATTATTATTATTATTATTAAGTACGTAATATGAGGTACCACTGTAGTTGAAATTCTGCCTGAGAAACTTTGAGTCTTGGAAGCAAAGTGGTAATTTACATTGTGGAGACCCTCAAGGTTCCAGCATTTGGGGCTTCTTTGTTTAGAAGAAAGGTGAGTGAGAGGTAACATGATGGAAGGTTACAACATTACGTGTGGCATGGAAAGAGTGAATGGAGAAAAGTTTTTCTCCCTCTCACATAGCACTTGAAATTGTGGACACCCAATAAAGCTGAGGAGGAGGAGGAGGAGTATGGATTTGATATCCCGCTTTATCACTACCCTAAGGAGTCTCTTAGGGGCTAACAATCTCCTTTCCCTTCCTCCCCCACAACAAACCCTCTGTGAGGTGAGTGGGGCTGAGAGACTTCAGAGAAGTGTAACTAGCCCAAGATCACCCAGCAGCTGCATGTGGAGAAGCAGGGAAGCGAACCCAGTTCACCAGATTACAAGTCTACCACTCTTAACCATTACACCACACTGGCTGAGTGTTGGAAGATTCACGGCAGATAAAAGAAATTGAAGGAATGGGTTTCTGTGCAGTCAGTTTGAAACAGGACCCACCCCACCCCCTTTTCTTCTTTCTCCAATAAAGCATTTCTAAAATGCATAAACTTGAGCTGTTGAGCAAATGCATAACAAGAACACAGCTGTATAAACAAAGCTCTCTCCTTTATCAGTCACGGCAACGGATGACCTTGGCTGTTCCAGTGGAGTAGGGATGACATGTCTAGGTCTTATCTTACGTCCTGACCACACTGTGACGCACAGACCTAGTCCGGGAACAGCGCCAGAGTATGTTCTTGGAGTTGGTGACCTCTTGCTCCAAGATAAGAATATAGGAACAGGAATACCCTGGTCAGGAATACAGGAAGGAAAGCCCTTTTATGGTTAAGAGTACCGGAGCAGGAACATCTGTGATGTCAACCTGTGTGTATAAGCTGACGTGGCTGGATTCCTGGGGGAGGGGGGAGAGGGTGCCTGGAGGATATATATACTGCATGAAATCTCTCATTTCTTTGGACTTGCTGTGGACTGACCACGCAAGTGCCTTTCTGCTGCTCCGGAGAGCAGAAATAAAGAACTCGTTCTCTGAACCAACCCTCGGTGTCATTTGACTTCCTTCCTCCAGTCCGGGAGCAACGCAGAGCCCACCAATTGGTAAAGTCTAATAAGGCTACAAAATGACTTCTTCATGCAGCGCAAAGCTGAATTGTGGATCTCACTGCCACAGGAGTGAGTGATGGCCTCCAACCTGGGTGGATTTAAAAGATGATTGGACAAATTCATGGAGGAGAACACTATTGGTGGCTTTTAGCCATGAGGGCCATACTCAGTTATGACTCTGAATGCCAGTTTCCAGAGTGTTCTTGTGCTCGAATCCTTTTTGTGGGTTTCCCATAGGCAGCAAGAACAGGATGCTGGACTAAATGGGCCATTGGACTGATCCAGCAGGCTCTTCTTAAATTACTATGTTCTTATTTATTTCTTAGTATTTTAAAAAATGAAAGAAAGTCATGGGGGCTGTGATCAAGAGTAGAGGAACAGGGCAGAAGGCTGCTCTCTCTCCTCTTTTAAACTGCTCAAGCTGTTTCTCTCCCAGTGGGTGGAAAAGCAGCTGCGGGTAGAGGGGTGCATTTTGAGAAGCAAAATGGCCTTGAAGGAAAAATGATGAGTTGCTCTTCCTGCTGCTATTTATCCACTTTCTGTAGCTGCCTTGCATAGCCAATTTTCATTAAAAACAAAACAGAACTGGGAGTTAGTTAGAGACTTTTTTTTAAGAAAAATGAGACAGTTGCTACACATCTGTCAAGGGTTTTTTGTTTGCATCCCTCAAAATATTTTACTGGGGAAGACCTCCCAAATTCACCTAAATATTTTTTCCTTAAGTGAAATATGTTGGTAACTTTATCTGTTTATCTATAAGGGGGGGGGGAGCTCACAGAGTAGTTTGGATTTGATATCCTGCTTTATCATTACCCAAAGGAGTCTCAAAGCGGCTAACATTCTCCTTTCCTTTCCTCCCCCACAACAAACACTCTGTGAGGTGAGTGGGGCTGAGAGACTTCAGAGAAGTGTGACTGGCCCAAGGTCACCCAGCAGCTGCGTGTGGAGGAGCGGGGAAGCGAACCCAGTTCACCAGATTATGAGTCTACCACTCTTAACCACTACACCACACTGGCTCTCTATGATTAATAAGTGCTGTTGGTCTGAAGGTATTTTCGGCTTTCTTGGTGGCTCAACACCAACCATTACCTCCCTACCCACACCAAAAAAGTCCCCATTTCTATTACCAGAAAGCATCCACAATATTCTTCTCTCATCTCTTCCTACAGAGACGGTTTTCCTAGTTGATTAAGGGACACTGTTTTGTGGGACTGTAACATACTGAGCAATAAACTTATTTTGTACTTGATTAAATGTCAAAGAGAGGTAGAATTGTGACTGCTTAAAAGATAAGTCGCCTTGGATTTCACCAGGCATGCCAGACCTAATTGTAAATTATGATTTTAGTTTATGCTTGTTTGGACAACTGGAAACTTTAATGCATTGTGGGTGAAAAATGGAAGACTACTTTTGCTGGCACCTTGATGATTTCATGGATTTATTTATTTGATGTTACCTTTAGGTTTTGGCTCCATTCACGGATATAGAAAATAATACCAGTGCCATCTTTTTTTTACTCCTTTGTCCCACTGTGCTGGGTATAATTTCCCCATACTGATTCATTGACACAAATAAGGTTGGAAACCCAATAATTTTAAATTGCTGCAAATAGTAAGGGTGGGCAACTTTGAAGACTAGAACACAGTGTTTTGCCTTCAGAAATCTGAGAGGAAAGCTCAGCTGCACTGTTGTACTCAGGCCCTGCTTCTCATTCACATCTGGTTGGCCACTGCAAGAACAGGACTAGATAGAAGACATGGGAGGGAATGTTTGGTGCAACCAGTCAAAACTTCCTGTTCCTCCTGGCTGGAGAATCCTTCCTTTTGCATGTGCTAGAAGTTGGGTATGACCTAACCTGTCCAAGTAACAAAAGGACGAGTCACGCAGCACACTTCTCTTTTTTGACTTCCTTTTTCGTTTGACCAGCTTTTAGCTAGGACTGCTCTGCTAGCTGTCAGCTAGCAGAAGCACTGGGATTATCCCTCCATATGGGGTAGATCCACATGTACATATTTGTAACTAAGTCTGCCTTCAGGAATCCAACTGTGAACTGATGTGAGTAAGCTTCTTTTACTGACTTTTAAAAAGATTGTGGTATCTTTATTCTTTTAAGAGGGATTCAAGGGAGTTTACCAGGAACGTACAATTCAATCTGAGACAGATTGAGTTGTATAATAGTGAGAGGCTCACACGAGTCTGCAACCAGCTATCTGCTGTGCATGTAAAAGGGGAATGTAACTCTGCTACATAAAGGAACTTGCTAGCGCATGTTAGTGAGGATATTAATAAACAATATATCCTCTCCTGCCACCCTGAACATTCCCACAAGCACTTTTTATGTTCTCATGTTTGGTACCTCTGATGTGCCAGCTAATGTGAAACACAGTAAAATCTCTCTATGTTCAGATACACCAGAAAACATCTCCCCACCACCACCCGCCAAACCTCCAGAAATGGGTTCATGAAGGTCTACTTTGTCAGGCCATATAGAGAAGAAAGGGTGTGTAGATATCTCTTGCAAAAGTTACAAGTTTTGTTTCCATTTACTCAAGCTTGGTGGAACTTGGGTAAGGTAGTTGCTTGTTGCTACTGGAAGCAAGAGTCCACAACGCTTTGCCTGGTTGCTTGTGCTCTGCATCTTTTCCACACATGCTTACTATCAGCTGTTTGCTCATTGAATTTAATATCCACAGATATTTCAACAACAACAAACTTTATTATGGTCCAGAGACCCAACACATCGTTACAAAGCAATATACAATTCATACAGCCTACCTCCAGGTTAAACAAGCATTTTGTTCAGAATATAGGGATCATTTGTTCTTGCAACCACCCATAAGAACTTTGCCACTGCTAATGTTCTAGCATTTGTCCGGTCTTCCAACAGGAACCTGACATAGTGAGCCTCTGATTTTCCCAGGAAAGGTACCAGCAAGGGTAGTATCAGTTCAGCCCTGGCTTGCTCATATTTTGCACAGTGCAACAAAATATGTTTTATTGAATCGATGTCTTGAGCACACGAGCAAAGTCTGTCCTGGTAGGGAACTCCTCTCAACCTGCCATAGATATTTCAGCATTAGTCATGGCATGGGTGGGTTGTAAGTGATGGGTGGAAGGCTGTTGGTGAGACTCAGGAGAGCAGAGTGCATGTGATTTGAGCAGGTTCTCACAGAAAGGATCAGCCGAGCCTTTTAGCTATTGACAGCCCAGACTATGTTGGATAATGGAATAAGAATTTTTTATGGCAGTGGCTGAGGTAACCTAATATCACAGAGGGGCAAGGGCAAGCCAAAGACCTTTGGCTGCGACTGGTTGAGCTGTTCACATCCTAGAGAGATGGGAAGAGTAACTAGAACTTCAAAAAGGAGATAGGCAGGGGCCTAAGGTAGAAAGAGCTGAAACAAGGATGCATGGAATCCTCCAAAAAGGATGGGGAAGGGTTGTAGCTCAGTGGCAGAGCATGTGGATTCAATCCTCATCATTTCAAAGCAAGGGTGGGAGACAACCCTGTCTGAGATTCTGAAGAGCTGCTGCCAGTCAATTAAGACAATACTGAACTAGATGATGAGGAGGTAAAGCTAAAGGTAAGGGCCCCTGGACGGTTAAGTGTTGTTGCTGTTGATGATGATGATTTTAAAATGCTGCCCATCTGAATGGGTTACCCCAGCCACTCTGGGCAGCTCCCAACCACCACCACAATACAATATCAACCATTAAAACTTCCCTGAATAGGGCTGCCTTCAGATGTCTCCTAAAAGTCAATTGTTTACGTGTTTGACATCTGATGAGAGGGAAGGCAGGCACCACCACCAAGAAGATCCTTTGCCTGGTTCCCTGTAGCTTCATGTCTCACAGTGAGGAAACTATCAGAAGGCCCTCACAGCTGGACCTCAGCGTCTGGGCTGAACGATGGAGGTGGAGACACTCTTTCAGATATACAGGGCTGAGGCCGTTTAAGGCTTTAAAGGTCAACACCAACACTTCAAATTGTGTTTGGAAATGTACAGGGAGCCAATGAAGATCCTTTAGGGTGGGCCAAAGCCCTCATTTGTCATATGGCAGCTTATGAAATGGGAAGGGAAAAGGACAAACAAGAGAGACATCTGGCAAAGGAAGGCACACTGGAGAAGAAAATGAGCAGAGCTGTTACCATGCAGTTAATAGTGTGAGGCATATGATAATGCCGACAACTCAGTATAAACTTCCATGAAGACATGTTAGACTTCATCCCAGCTGTATTTTCCTCACTGCCGCTTGATTTGAGATTGCAAACTGTGATGAAAATATGTAAATTTAATTTAATGCTTTAATGATTCCCGTGTCATTTCAGGAAAGAGTAAGCAAAAATATTTATTTGCTTTCTATAGAGGATGATGACCACTTTAATGCTGAACACATCCCTTCCTGCACAGGCGTGCCAAAAATCAGCATTTCCACAGCTACGTTTGACAGCCCTGCACTTTCTTTCTGCTGACATTTTTGCACGGAACAATTCGGCAGCAGATGGCTCAAAAATTTAATCAAGAGATTTTCTACAAATCAACAAGAAGAGTTAGCTGGGGTCTGTAGTTATTGCAAACACACACACACACACACACACACGTTTTGGTACCCTTTGTCCTATGTGATGCCTGAATATGATTTAATCTAGGGATTGATAAAACCTTTCCCCCACTTTCCCCTCATGATTTTTTCTTTCCCAAACATTTCCCAAATACTGGCATTCCATGTTTGGGATATGTCTTTGTAAATACAGATATGCTTCCAAAATTATTTGCATGTACAGTTTCCTTAATTTAGCATTGCTTTCCATTGTAAAATCTTTCTAAGCAATATAAAGACAATAACTGTAGCCCTATGCATGACTACTTAGTGCCCCCCCCCTAAAAAAATGTCTGGGGATACTCTCATTTTCCTACTCATATTGAAATACTGCCCCTCAATGAGGCCAAACTTAGATTCACAAAATGTTTAGGGGTATGCGTACCCCTGCATCCCCCCTAGAAAAAAAGCACTGTTTGGAAGTGATGATTATGGGAGTTTAATGGTACTTACTCTCAGGTGAGTGTTTATAGGACTGAAGCCTAATATTTGTTGTGCAATGCATGCCCCATCTGTTTCATTATTCAGCTCCTTGCACAATTAATTTGTTTTCTTCCTTTTTGCACATGCAATGAAAATGAAAACTTGTTGCTTGTTCAAGACAGTTATCCAGAGGAGGCAACAAAATTCCCACTGGTCTTCATCCAACAGTGCAGGAAACAGAGGCTTGTTCTGCCTTGGTGGCTGACAAGGGCAAGCCAGCATGCCTCCACTTTTCATCTGTTGTTCTGAGCAAAAGGAGGAAAGCAGAGGCACATAGCTTTGCTCTACACCTGCACTTGAAGTGCCTTCTAGGCTCAGAATAACAGAGGAAAGAGAGTGCACCTCTGGCACTCTCCTTCATCTCAGAGCCAGAGATGGAGATGGAGATGCATTGGGTTCACAGACTTAATGAAGTATTTTGGTTAGATAAAAAAAGAAAGGGTTTTTTCCCCAAATAAAACCTCTCAATTTGAAAAAGAGTTGCTAGAAAATTCAAACAAATCAATTTCCAAAATGTATAAACTTCTATTGGATTGGCAAACAAAAGACAAACAGATCAAATAGGTGATGATAAACTAGGCGAGGGATTTTGGATATACTGTATGCAGTATGGAAGAGACTATGGACTATAGATCTGAAATTTACAGCATGTTATACTTTGAAAGAAAACTATAACTGAGAAAACCAAGAAAACCGAGCAAATAGAACAAACAGTGAGTAACAACGTTGGGGGAACCTCACCCCCCCTTAAGGAGGATGGCAATGACCCGACCCCCCTCCTCCCAGAAAAAGCTAATCTGTCCAAGAGGGCAAGAGCAGGAGCAGGAGGGATTCCTCCCACTCCTAACGCTGACCCACCCATGCCTCTAGAACAAGATATCAGAGGAGCCTGCTTTCAACCAATTCAGGATACGCACCCCTACCAAGAGATTTGCATGTTGTCTGCAGAAACTATGGTTCTGGTTCTCCAAAGACTGGATGAAATCCTCACTAGAATAGTTAACATTGAGAAACAATTGGATGCTAGTTCCTCCCCTTTAAATGCCCAAGGGCTTAAAAGGATGATAAGAAATGACTCTGTTAATAACTCACCAACTCAAACTATGGATGAAGTGAGGTCCTGTCAAGTCTTGCAAATGAACCAAATAATGCTTGAGATTCACCGATACACTCATAGGTGGATGAACCGCAGACAAATTACTATGCCCTTGTCTCAGCTCCTGAATTACCATTACCGAAATGTAGATCTAGAAAATTTCCACTTCCTGCCTACCTTGAGAAACACCATGTGCCTATTTATGACCTTTAGGTCATCAACCCTCCCATCTCGACTCATGGAGATAAAGGATACCCTATGGTGGTTCCATTCTCTCCGCCCAGTGAGGGTATTTAAGGATGAAACTAGGAGGCAATTGGTCCCTTGCATAGAGTCAAAGCTAATGCGGATAAAGGAAACCAAGCTCAACACTAGAAATACTAATTGCCCGAAGGAAGAAAAGAACTTTGTAAGCCTAGAATTACAAGACCTGAAGAAGAGGCTAATGAGTATAAAGACTGAGATTTCTACCCAAAATATAAGGACAGTAGAGCCTATAGCACAATATTTAAAGATGTCCAACAGCTCTTTATCCCATAGAAAGACATCAGTGCATCTCCCTGTTCCCTTTTCAAACGACACCAAATTAGATGAGGAATTTGCCGCCTCCAACATTTCTATGGCAACAACACCTAAAGAACTCTATGTTGCTGACAATCTGGAGATATCCAGCACCAAATCTACATCTGGACCTTTGCCTAATGTTCCAAAAACTTATCAGAATGATCAGCCTTCTCTACTGTACTCCTGGCGAGACAGGATGGACAGATCTTTCGAATTCGAATCTGGCTCTTTGTTGGCCAGTGATCCACATTTTATAACACATACCTCATTAATACTTCCACAGCCACAGATAGAACCAACAATCCTCCAATTAACCCAGGAGGGAGAGGGGGATTGACAGTTAATGAAACACCATGGGACTGTCCCCCCCCCCCCGCTTGGGGTGCGGTTGGTTGGGTTTTATCTTCTAGGGATACTTACCCTATCAGACCTCCACCTCTTTCCCATACCATTTTGACCCAGGAGTCCTGGCCCAAGGATGACTTGTTATTGAGGGGATGTTACCCATCTATTGGGGAGGCTAGTATGGGATCTGGGATTTCCACAATTGAAGGGCTAGGGAGGAATGGCGGTGGGGCTAGATATCTCTATCGGCGAAGGGTTTTGAGATGCAGTGATCCTCGAACCCCTTCCAATCTACGCCCCATCCCAAGGGATGAGGGTAGGGAGAGCAAGGATTACACACCTCCGTCATTGGTGCTGTGCAATGCCAGGTCCATAGGCAGCAAAACCGCCACCATGCGTGACTTCTTTTGTCTCACAGGGGATTGACCTGGCTTGCGTGACGGAGACCTGGGTACGGGAAGGCGAAGTAGTCTCCCTACATGAGATAACACCCCCAGGTTTCTCTGTCCTCCATCAATCGCGGACTGTTGGTCGGGGGGGAGGAGTAGTGTTGTTATTCCAGGAGGATTGCTCTTTCAGAGCTCTGGCATCACCGGCGATCTCCGGCATTGAATGTGTTGGTCTCGTGTGGGGCACCAAGGAGAGCTTGGCTGTCTGGCTGGTGTACCGACCACCCAGCACACCTGCAGCCACCCTGTCAAACCTGCTGGAGGTGGTGGCGGGCTGGGCCTTGGAGTTCCCAAACCTACTGGTTTTGGGAGACTTCAACGTCCATGCCGATGCCGCTCCCTCCTCACAGGCTCTGGACCTAGTGACTTCCATGGCAACACTAGGGATCTCCCAGTTTGTTTTGGGTCCCACTCATCAAGCAGGCCACACGCTGGATGTGATCTTTGGGGCTGGCATAGATGTGATCATGCTCCCCGCTGTGGAAGTGCCATGGTCTGATCACTACACTCTGAAAGCCAAGATTGACTTCCCGCTCCTCCCCAGCTCGGGTGGCGAACCTATTTGGGCTCGTCCGCGAAAACTGGTGGATCCTGATAGATTCTGACAAGCCTTGCGGAACCCTGCTCCTCCTGGTGACTCATTAGATGACCTTGTTGAGGACTGGAATAACCGGCTCTTGGCAGCCATTGATGAGATCGCGCCTAAGCACCCCGGCCTTGGCTGGGGAGGGCGGGGTATAAATAAAAAAATATTATTATTATTATTATTTGAAAATGATGTGCTGTTGGTATTTAACTCCTAGTAAATTGGCTAAAATGTATAAATCAAACTCTAATATGTGCTGTAAATGTAAAGAGGTAAATGTAAAAGGCACATTTTATCATATGTGGTGGTCATGTAAGGTGATAAAAGCTTTCTGGGAAATGCTATATAACGAGTTGGGGGAAAATGTTGAAAATAACCTTTTCTAAGAAAGCAGAAGCTTTTCTTTTAGGAATTATAGGTGCAGAGATCCTGAAGGATCAGAATAAATTGTTTATGTATGCAGCCACAGCTGCCTGAATATTGTTAGCTCAGAGATGGAAAGAAAATATAGTTCCGATTAAGGAAGAGTGGCAGATAACATTAATGAATTATGCTGAATTGACAAAACTTACAGGAATAGTTGGGAGTCAAGAAGAATCAAACTTTAATAAAGAATGGAGGAAGTATATGATGTATTTGAAAAATTATTGTGAACAGCTGCATTTATTGGTAGGTTTGACAGAAAACTTGTAGTAAAAATTTGAACTATGGATTGAATAAGGATTTATACTAATTGGAGTTAGTGATGAGATGCAGAATGAAAATTAAAACATAAGGATCCACAAAGGGGGTGAGTGAAGTCAAAGCGTAGTATTTGTCATGTGATAGACCAACATGCAAACTTTCTTTCCATTGCAAATTGCAAATCCAGGACTCTCCAATTCCAATTGCTTGCAGGTGCAAAGTTAAAGTCCCTGTCCCCATTACATGGTACACGATCTGATTAAGGCTTCTCCATATTGACTATTTGTTTCCTTACTTAAAATCTTGCATGCAGTGCTGTGGAGTGATGCCATGAAGTGACAATTGTTCCAAAGCAGAAAATTTCAGAGTGATCATTATTTTTTCTTCTGCTGAAAGCTTTCCATTTCATAAGTTCATCAGTAATATTGAACAGATGCCAATAGCAAAAAAAAAAATTGGCAAGTATAGGAGTTTCAAAGTTTTTAGCTTTGTTCAATAGATGCAAGTAAAATTAAAATTTTTCTTAGAGCCTCAGAAAATGTCCCAATGCAAAATGAAAAAAATATTTTTATGCCAATTACCCTAATATTTCAAAAAAAATGTTCCTATTCAGAATTTTTGAGAAAACCCACACCACTGCTTACATGCCAAGGCTCACCACATGACAATTGCTACATCTAGTTAAGGTTCTTTATAAATTTGGTCACCTTGGTTTTGTTTTACTGAAGTATGCAGTCTACAATCTTGCTGAAAACTACCCCAAAACATACAGGACCAGATCAGCATTTATAGTTCCTTCCCCTCAGGTCTTTAATCTTAGACAATGACAAATTTGTCATCCTCAGCTATTCAATACGTTTCCAGTCCACCCACCCCTTGTGGAAAAGGCATGCTCTGAACTATGGTAGGACTCAAGATTATGTTGCCACAGCAAGATATCCCAATTATATGTTGTGTGCAATTTGTTCTCGTTACATTGTACACTTGCTTTTTAATCATCTGCTCATTTCCATCTGCTTATATGCCTATTCATTTCTACTGTGTCTAATGCAAGTTCCTAATTCAAGTTTTATTTAATTCAGTGGGGCTTACTCCCAGGAAAGTGGGGCTAGGATTGTGGCCTAGATGAGCAGCACTCACCGTCTAGCTGCAACTTAGAGCTGGTTTATACGTGCAACTTGAAAACCGTACATTTGATTATTGGCAGCTGGATGTGTGAAATGACAGAGTCTATGGAGTCATCAGAGAAATGTTGGAGGGTATGCTATTGTGTTCAGGATGGTTTACTTCCAGGAAAGAAGCAACACTGCAATCCTAGACCCATTACCTTGAAGAAAGAACCAGGGGGCCTCGGTCCTGTATACCTAAAGGAGCATCTCGACCCCCATCATTCAGCCCGGACACTAAGATCCAGCACCGAGGGCCTTCTGGCGGTTCCCTCATTGCGAGAAGTGAGGTTACAGGGAATCAGAGAGAGGGCCTTCTTGGCAGTGGTGCCCGCCCTGTGGAATGCCCTCCCTTCAGATGTGAAGGAAATAAGTAGCTATCTTATCTTTAAAAGACATCTGAAGGCAGCCCTGTTTAGGGAAGTTTTTAATATTTAATGCTGTATTGTTTTTAACACTCGATTGGAAGCCGCCCAGAGTGGCTGGGGAAACTTAGCCAGGTGGGTGGGGTATAAATAATAAATTATTATTATTATTATTATTATTATTATTATTATTATTATTATTACTACTACTACTACTACTACTACTACTACTACTACTACTTATTTCTGCATAGATATTCGCAGTGCTTTTTTAATGCTTAGGGGTACTTTCATTTTGACTCAAGAAAATCACCATTTTATAGTTCAAACTGGGGAAAATAAATACAGTAAATGGACAAAAGTACAAAGATTCACAAAATGTTTAGGGGTATGCGTAACCCTGTGTACCCCCCCCCCAAAGCACTGGATATTCATAGGATTGCACTGTAAGTTTCATTGAACTTCTTTTAACTTATTTTCAAGTAAGCATTCAAATGTTTGGCCTGGTAGTTCATATAGACAGGCTTTTTCCTTGCTAGTTAGGGTTATCCTAGTTTACTTCCTTCCATAGCATGCTTTGAAAAAGGGAACACTGCTATTTTTCTGTATTGGCCCAATACAAAGATGTGACAAAAGAAAAGCAACAAAGATGAGAAAGCGCCTGAAAAGATTTATTGTCCGAGCGTGCAATTTCCTGAGAAGAGAGGTCGTTTTCCATTCTGCAAAACCTGTTACCACCAAGAGCCCTTGGGATATGTTGGGCTGTGTATCTAATGCTGCAATCCAGCACCTGCGTACCTGGGAATAAGTCTCATTAAACTTAATGAAACATACTCCTGAGTTGACATATATAGGATTGCTAGGCTGGTAAATCAAAGGATTAAAAATAAGAGTTTTGCCCTGTACATTCGTGTTGTGCTTGGACGGTCCTTTCCCAACATTCGTTCCGTTGCCTGTTTGTCCCAGTGAATTGAAGTGGATTTTCACTCTGTAGAAACGACAGGTGATCGATAAAATCACAAATTTAGAGACTGTAGAATATGATCTGTCTGAAGAAGAAATATCGACATCCGTCATGACAGCTGGCTGCTGCACTAATGGCGGTTGTAAAACATTTCAAAGCGAGAACAAGAATCACAGCACGTGCACCAAGTTTATTTGTACAGAAGAAAAATTGGATTGCTCTAGCAGCAAACAAGCTTTCAGAGAACTTAGGGAGACATTTCCAAAGCCACCCAACGGGGATTAAATTATATCAGAAAAAGAACCCTGAAACTTGTCCTTAACAATTATTATAGCTATAGCAACTGTGACCTTTCAATGCAGGCATAGCACGACTGACCGGGGAAATGGATTGCATGATCAAAAGATATGCAGGATTTCACTACCTTGTCAATGTCAAAATCTTGAACATGCATGGGGGGGGGGGACTTGCCACTATACATCAAAAAACACACACATTCAAGCATACACACATATACACACACTTGAACAAATTCCTCATCCTATTGCAGACTTACAGTGACATCATTTAGTTCCTTGGTGCCATGGAAAGCATTGCTTCTGCGCCTGTGGGTGTGGAGACTCACCTCAGAGAATGATAGCCGACATCAGATTTCCCTTCCTTACCACTTCAGAAACTTCCATGGCTTTTGCTCTCCTGTCATCAGAGCTGCATTATTGGTAGGGATGAAAGGGGACATTACTGGAGGTACATAATGGAAGAGAAGGGATGCGGGTGGCGCTGTGGTCTAAACCACTGAGCCTCTTGGGCTTGCTGATCAGAAGGTCGGCGGTTCAAATCCCTGTGATGGGGTGAGCTCCTGTTGCTCTGTCCCAGCTCCTGCCAACCTAGCAGTTTGAAAGCATGCCAGTGCAAGTAGATAAATAGGTACTGCTGCAGCGGGAATGTAAACAGCGTTTCCATGCACTCTGGCACTCGTCACAGTCTTCTGTGCACCAGTAGCAGTTTAATCATACTGGCCATATGACCTGGAAAACTGTCTGTGGATAAAAGCCGGCTCCCTCAGCCTGAAAGCCAGATGAGTGCTGCAACCCCATAGTTGCCTTTGACTGGACTTAACCGCCCAGGGGTCCTTTACCTTTTTTTAACCTAATGGCGGAGAACCGGGGGAAGGGTTGTATTCAAAAGATCTATTGCCCTCCCAGTCCCGACATCTTCCTCCCAATGGAGATTAGACTACAGCAGCACTGCAGTTATCCTAGTTGATTTTCCTCTCATTATTTCCAATGGGAGACTCCTATGCCCTCAATGTTACCCTACTGTTGAAAACATGGCAGAGCATTGGATGATCCCTTTGGTCATTCTCTTCCCACCCCTACCCCTGCCTTAGAACTGCTGTCTTAACAAGCTGCAATGGTTGTTGGGTATTACAGGAAGTGGTCATGCATTTGACACTGGTGTTGTTTACTGGGTGGCTGTGATAGTTAGTCATCATGCCATAACATATTAGAAAACAAATATGATCATGGTTCATAATCACTGTATATGTGAGAGTCTCACTCGCTGGATCACCACCTTGTCGTGGTGAGTGGGCTTGCACGTTCCTGTGACCCTTGTGAGCGAAGCCATCGGGAATCTCGTACTCCCAGCAGGGTCACCCAAGGCGGTAAGGTCAAAGAGAAGGAGCTAGACAAAGAATGATCCAAGAAGTCCTCAATGGTAGAACAGGTAGATGATAACAAATGGTATGGTACAACGGCTGTGAAGGCGGAAGAAGGCTACAGCAGTTAGGATCTACCGGTTTGTCATGACTACTCATGCCATCGGAACAGAGCCCTACTGCGAAGACTGTGCGTTGATCAGCATGCACTGATCTACACACATAAAACAAATTCATACACAGGCGTCTTCCGAAAACCCAACCCAAACCCCCAAAGTTTCATGGCAATCAGCAAATGGTAACGGGGGCAGGACCGTGAAATCTGGAAGCCCCTAGTTAAGAACCGGCACATGGGCGGTGGATACAGATTCAGTTGTTCTGACTCAAGGAACAAGGCAGTTGAGCAGCTCAGCAGCTGTATCCATGACTGAGCAGCCCTTTTTAGGATCCACTCTGCTCACCCCGAACAGGGGGAGGTGCTAGAAAAGGTGCCCTAAACATAGTCTGCCTCCCTTTTTTCCTGACTGGATTACCACGCCCAGTGGGGGATATGTAAGAGTGTATTGACAATAGAGCCTTCCTCTCCTTCAGCTTGCCCACTGTTCTGCAGGTCATTACTCACAACAGAAAAGTCATACTGGCACTTCTTATCCAGGAATCTAACCCACAAGCAAGTCATGCTCTGGGCTACATATGGGAGTTGCACATAGGCTTGCCATTGTAAGTAATGATCAATATGTTGTGGTCTTCATGTGTGCCTAGCAATGGAGAGAGGGAAGGGAGTCCATTGTGACTTATACCAATTCCTTTCTGGGAACAAAATTGTGTGTGTGCTTGTATCATGCCCGAAGTTTATTTGAGTTGGCCTTTCGTGAGGCTCGTTTTCCTCTCATTTACATTTGGGGAATTAGAATTCTGCCGACGTCTTTGAATAAATATATTCATATTATGCAACAATATTAAAGCCATATGCAGAAAATGCTTTACAAAGAAAAGATAATGCATTTTAACCTTTGCAATACTTGGTTTTCTTGCTAGCACTGCTACTGGCAATGCACCAGTTTGATCCCCCATGACAAAAAGACTTACTACATGTTTCAAAACACTATGATCTGTGCAACAATTTTGTCTAATTATGGCTTAGCAGAATTGCTCATTCCATCATCTTAAAACACACTCCTGGAATGCTTCGATAAATTACTGACAATAAATAATAATGAAAGGTTTGTCAAGGCTGGGTAAAGAAAACACCCTGTGATATAAATAATGATGATCAAAGTACAGTGGAGTTCCTGGAGCATTTTTGAAGAAGGCATTAGGCTCTCCTAGCAAAAATCTCTTGTCCTTTGGGTCTCAGCGCTTGCATCCGTCACAGAGTTTTCCTTGACAATAAACACCTTTAAGTGCCAATTGCCCAGTCCAGGGAGGAAGCAGAGCACTGTAATCTTGCAGCTGAAGGTACAATGCCATTATTACAGCCATATGAGAGGCAATTCCACATGAAAATATAGAAACAACAAAAGGAAATAATTAGAGCTTATGGGATTTTGGGGGAGACGCGTATGCCGAGGGCAAAAGAAATTCATAAGAGTCAGTTGAGATTTTCAGTTGTAAAAGGAAAAGGAAATAGCTACTAAATCAGCAGAAAGAATGCACGTTAGGATGAGCCAGAAGGCCTGTTGCCATTTATGAATTATCTGAGCAATAGAGAATGGCAAGGAGCATTCTGTTGCTTTTAAAAGACTCGGGAGTCGCTATCTTTTCCTTCATGCATACTTGCATGCATCATCCAGGCTTATTAGCACAACTGGCTTGGTGGATGGAGAAAGTATTCTTCAGGAAAATACAAGGTTACTTTTGTTGCTTTTCTGGGGGTGATATATACCTCACAAGCACATAGAGACGCATAAATGTAGGCTTGTGGGTACATTGGTGGTCTGGCAGTTATCCAAAGCCCATTGCTTGGTGGTAAAATTCCCTGCATTGCATGCAGAAGGTCTCAAACTCCATCCTTGATATCTCCATTAGAGGACTTCCTACACTTGCCATGCTAAAAACTACTGAAAAGTCATGTATGGAGTCTAGAAGAGACTCAATAAACATCCAGCAGCTTGCGGGCACACGTGCTAAACCCTGTCTGTGGTGCCTACCCTTTCCCCAAATGATAACACAAGAGACCAGAGTATGGGTTCAAATTGGCCACAACTTTATTGAACTTCAGAAGTGGGAAACTTGGCACAGGCCTTGGCAGGTAACCCTCTCAGCCCGCCTGGCTGAGGATATGCAGGCAGTTGAGGCCCAGTGAGAGGGGACTGCAAAGCGCAAACTTACACAGCATGCCCTTCCACTGACCTCGTCCAGGGAGTTTGACCTACATGCCGCTGCTCTAGGCCCAGGGACTCCCGGTTTTGGCCTTTAATGGGCCCTGCAAGCGCCGCTGCATGGGGAGGGAGCATGCATGCACCCCCCCCAACTTGATGTTAGACTAAAGGCTACCTTGCCAAGGCCTAAAACCACCAAAGTTGTGACGAAATTGCTACGGGGAAGGCGAAACCAGCCAATGCAGGGGGAATTCCTTCCCGGTTCTGAATACAGCAACCATTTTACGACCGCAGCAGCGCGCGCTGACCTGGAATGCAAAATATTAGCCTGTAAAGAAGAAATTGTTAAATTGAAGATCGCTGACCTAACCTGAAATTAAAAGGCAAGAAATATTAATTGAGGGTGGGTGGGTGATCCTGGAAGGAAGAACGGCAAAAGAAGCTTGAGTCCAGGAGTCAGCCTCTTTTCTTTTGGCCTTAGGCCCATCCCTGGCCGGCTGTCTATTGTCCTCCCTCGCTGAGGGCGGGTCAAAGGCCAGCTCAAGCAGGTGGGTGGCAACCCAACTGGGGAAGCGGAGGAGAGAAGTTGTGCTATTGTCATTGTTAATGGTGAGGCCAACCCTGAGTATTTCTCTTCCCCCTGGTGAAATTTGATGAAATGGATCTTTTTGTGCCTCCTGCCCAGAAATAGGGTGGGTGATTTTATACGCTCATTTGTGCACAGTTCTAGCATAAACTGTCATTAGAAAAGTTGCTAAGGCGGATGTGGAAAACTATCCCCTTAGATTTGGGATGGGGAACCTGTGGCTTTCCAGATGTTGTTGGATTCCAGCTCCCAGAAGTCACAAACAGAATGGTCAGTGGCCAGGGATGATGGAAGTCAAAATATAGTAACATCTGGAGGTCCACTGTGTATCCATTTGTGTATTAGATACAATGGTGTTCTGCAGTCACTACTGCCTATAACTAGGCGTGGACAATCCCTCTTCCTGTTGCAGCTTCCCTTGCCACATGATTCTCAGAGAAATACTGAAGACTCCATTTTCTAGGGAGCCTCAGGGACTGGGCAGAGGAGGAATGGTGGAGACCGTCTCCCCATCCTGAGCTTTCCGAGGGGAGGAAGAGGAAGACAGTATAGATTTACAACAGGGGTTTGAGGGAGGTCACAGCTCAGAGGCGGAGGAGGGGAAAAGTTGGGAAATGTTAGGAGAGGAGGAAGCGGTGACAGAACCAGAGCAGAAGCTGGACACCCCCTCTTGGTGTCCAGCCGTCTGTTCAGCTTCTGGCTGCAATGCAGACGTTATCTTCTTTCTTTGGTGCAGAGGATGGCACACGATCCATCAACCTCTCACCTCTCATGCTGATTCCCATGGATCAGATAACCAGCAGCGTCTGCTACCATATGTTGGAATCTCAAGCCCTAATCAGTCAGAGGAATGTGGCTACTCTCCAGGTGCCCGGCTTGGATTCCTTGTTGATCTCCCCCGTCAGCGACTCCCGGCAAGACAAGGCGAGATCCCGGCGATTCTCCTCCAACGTGAGAAGAACACACCTTTCCTCCCCCATCCCCAGGGAGGGGAGAGAGACAGACAGAAATGTATTTACATGCCTTTATTTCTGTCTTTCCAGCAGTGCAGAGAAAACATGTCTGCAGTCTCTCATCAGCAACAGCAGAGAGGGAAAAAACTCCTCCCATGTACTTCCAGTACAGGGTCATGTGCCACTCTGAGCTAACATCCGGTGCTCAGTGCACATAATAGACTGTCCCTTGTTCCCACGGTACAGTCCCATAACATCAACATCCTGTTTGGCTTTCCAGCCATCTGGAGCACTCAGCAGCATTGCTCCTTTTTCGTAACAGCGGACACAGTGTCATTAGGAAGCATTCCAGACCCTCCATCTCCCAGAACCTGGCAAGCCTTAAAAGTAGGAGAGCAAAGAGCTCAAAGACAGAGGGCACATAGCAGCAGTGGCAGAGGAACCCTCTCCATCACCCGGGGCAAACCGCTTAGCAGCCCAATCGAACTGTGCACACACGGCAGCCTGTATGGATGCTGTGTGAGAGGCAGCCCATACAGATGCCTGTGTGGACACTGTACACGAGCGGCAGCCCGTACAGATGCCGCGAACGATCTCCATACTGACTGCGCACATGCCCTTCACCGCTCCACTGCTGGGGGGAGGAAGCTGCCCATCGTGTCACCCCCCCAGGGTGAACTGCTGCCTCCACCCCCCTTTGTACACCACTGCATAGCAGCACCCATAAAAGTGATGAATGAAGAAGTGGGAGAAACGAGGGGTGGAGATTCACTTGGGACAATGCCATTATCCAAGAGGCTGGGTTCTATAGCCTCTCTCTGTAAATATTGAAATAAAAAAGGATGGCAAGAAACCTTTCCTTGTCTTTATACTTTCCTGGGCAAACAGCTGGGAGCCGCTGACAGCATCCTGCCAGGGAGAGGAAATGCAGAACTAAGAGGGAGGTGGGAAAACTTCAGTCCAAGCCTATTGTATATGTATGTGCTAACAGCAATGAGATAATAAAGAGAGAGAGTAGGGTAAATTGTGTATGTTTCCTTTGGAAGGAAAAATGGGATGTCATTTTTATGCTGTCAAAATAATTTTGCAAAGGAGCAGGAAGCATTCTAATAAATATTGTGGCTATGTATACGCAAACATAATCCTTGCATAATTACCAAAGGGGCAATAAAGATGTTCAATGAACATTAAAAGCCTTAATTGTGGAGATGGTTCCTCTAACTTTTTCCCAGAACACGCACACACAATTTGGCTCATGCCAGCTGCTCTGCAGGTACATGGCCAGCAAGTATCAGCAGTAAGTTTAGCCATTCCTAAAGTTATTGAAAGCTCAAGTGGCAAAATATAACATTTATTTCCTTTATAAGTGGTTCTGATCACCACTAAAATATTTATCTGCATTCATTATATTTGTGGCTGTACTTAGCGCATGAAATTGCTACCACCACTAGCTTTGTGAAAGATTCATAGAGGGAGTGAGGGGGGAGCCAAACCCCATGGTTAATTCCTCTATATAGTGAAATTCTTCACAGGAGTAAAGCAAAGGGAGGGGGAAAGCCTATTCTGCCGAATCAGATTTAATGGCTAATTTTGATTCAGAAGAGTATCTGGCCCGCACTACTAAAATGCTGACTGTAAGATTTCCACGCTGCGTTACACATGAATGAATATACGCTGCAAGGGGCTACAGCTTTCTCCTCACATGAGCATGAAGGGATGAGATCATTCAGGCAGAATGACCTGCAACAACAACAAAATCCTTACTGTGCAATCCCTTGCTTGTCTACTCAGAAGTAAGTCCCACTGAGTTCAATGGGATTTACTCCAAGATAAGCGAAGATAGCATTGTGCCAGCATCCATATAATTTATTTGGGTTGTATGTGAATCTAGAAATGCTAAGCCTCCGGTAGCCAAAATGTATTTTTCATTGCATTTTTCATGCGGTGCGCTATGCTATTTTACAAGCCATTGCACATAAAGCAGATTTTTCTTCCTGAAACATCAAATGGCACTAATATGCAGGAAGTGTCCTATTGCTGTTTGTTAACAGGTATGGCTTTAAGACAACAGAGACTACAAGTTCTCCAGCCTAGCTTTGTAGGTGCTCCCTCAAAGTGAACTGAATTGAATTTCTCCCCCATCCTTAAAGGTAAAGGTAAAGGGACCCCTGACCATTAGGTCAGTTGTGGCCGACTCTGGGGTTGCGGTGCTCATCTCATTTTATTGGCCGAGGGAGCCAGCATGCAGCTTCCGGGTCATGTGGCCAGCATGACTAAGCTGCTTCTGGCGAATCAGAGCATCGCACGGAAACGCTGTTTACCTTCCCGCCGGAGTGGTACTTATTTATCTACTTGCACTTTGATGTGCTTTCGAACTGCTAGGTTGGCAGGAGCTGGGACCGAGCAACGGGAGCTCACCCCGTCGCGGGGATTCGAACCACGACCTTCTGATCGGCAAGTCCTAGGCTCTGTGGTTTAACCCACGGCGCCACCCACGTCCCTCCCCCATCCTTAGCTTTAGTCCAATAATGTTATGAGAGCCACAGGTTCCTATCCCAACTCTAGAATATGATGCGCTGGACTGTTAGAAATTCTCACAAATACACATACACTCAGGGACACCTATTTATAGATGTGCATGTGCGTGGGTTTTTTAGAACTAAACCAAGGCACTTAATCTTATTGACAGAAGCAAACACGAGAACCTCATGAAATGACTTTTGGCAACACTAAATAGTTTTGACAAACATAATTCCATTATTTCTTTAAAAAGGAAAAAAAGGGAGGTTTAAATGGAGTTTGTCAAAAGAAAGGCTCAAACTGGATGACAAACTGAATTTCACAAATGATTAAACCCTCATGTTGGAACTCGTTCGTCTAATGTATAGGACAATTGATCAAATGCACCTCCTACTTCCGTTTTTGATTTGGAAATTGACTTTCTATTCTTTCCCAAAATTAGTTTGATCAATGTTTTGAGAATGAGATGAAATTAACCAACAGAACAATTTCAGTCTGCAAAAAAGGCACTTTAGGACTCTGCAGGATTCATAACCGTGATGGGAAAGTGACAAAAGGCAAAGGCGGGGAAGATTGACAGCCTACTACTGCGGAAAGTAATTGTGAGCAAAATAGCCTTCTGTCAGCCAGTCTTCTTACACAAATAAAATAACAAATAAGGTGCAGTAATGGGACTGTAATCCCAGGTAAGTAGAAGTGACACTGGTTTGGGGGGCGCAGCTCCACAGTTCTGCCCCACCGCATTTGCCACTTTTGAAAGCAAGCGGGCAAAGTTCTTAACCCAAGGTACTATTTCTGGGTTAGCGGAGTATGTAACCTGAAGCGTTTGTAACCTGAGGTACCACTGTATAAAGGAGTTGCTTGAACTGGCGTGCAGCTCTTTAGCTCTGTGAGTCAGGGCTCCTCCCCTGTAATCTTCTACTATGGCGAGCTCCAGGAGTCTCTCTCTCTCTGCCTGCCAGGCTCATTGCTCAACAACATGTAACATCCTGTGCATTCTGTGAGTCAGTGGGGCTGGACAGCCTTCAGCAGAGAAGCTGTCAGGACGGATCTGCAGGAGAGCTGCAGGGTCCAGCTCCCCTCTGTCATCTCCACATCCAAGCATAGCTCTCTGGAAGTAGAACATTGTCTGGAAGTGGAATGCTGCAGGGACAGCAGTTCAAGGCAGACACTCTAGCATGCACCCCAGCAGCATGTGAGGCATCTGTTAGAAGCTTAGTAGTTGCTTCCCAATGTTCCATTCTTTACTGTACTCAACAAAAGTTTGGTAGGTAAAGGTAAAGGACCCCTGGACGGTTAAGTCCAGTCAAAAGTATCTATGGGGTAGCAGCGCTCATCTTGCTTTCAGGCTGAGGGAGCCGGTGTTTGTCCACAGACAGCTTTCTGGGTCACGTGGCCAGCAGGACTAAACCGCTTCTGGCACAACGCGACACCGTGACAAAAAACAGTGCACACGGAAACGCCGTTTACCTTCCCGCAACAGTGGGACCTATTTATCTACTAGCACTGGTGTGCTTTCAAATTGCTAGGTTGGCAGGAGCTGGGACTGAGCAGCGGGAGCTCACCCCGTCGTGTGGATTTGAACCACCAACCTTCCGAAGAGCAAGCCCAAGATGCTCAGTGGTTTAGAGCACAGCACCACCCGCTCCCATTCAACAACAGAAGAATCCAACAGCAGGATCCTTTGGAAAGGAACTGTATTAACGTTATTGATTGACTGATTTTGTATCTCCCTTTTCAACTGGAGTCATCAAAGTGGTGATTTGAAGGCTTATAAGTCACCACCTTGTTGAAGCGAAGCAGGTTTGGGGCTGGTCAGTACCTGGATGGATGGCTGACTGCTTGGGAATCACATGGATACCACACTGGGTTCCACATCAGAAGTAAAGCAGGATTTAAATGCAAGAAAATTAATGAAGAAATGTGGCAATTGGGCCTAAGATGTTATTACATTATTAAGTTACTTCCAGAAATCCCTCAGCACTATATCTAGAGAAGGGGGGGGAAAGGGTGGAGGGACTCATTGGCTCAGGAACTGGAGTGATCATTGGTGTTTGGGGATGGTAATTTCTATTCTCAGCATGATTGACACCACCTCCAGTGCAGTACAATTCTTGTATGAATTGCAGGCTTTTGATGTGCTACTCCAGCAAGTCAGTCAAAACTTTCGACTGAAGTCCCTTAGTAAATCCAAAAAAGCATATTTAATGCCAAGAAAGCAATCCATAGATGTCGGCATTCCTAAAAGATTTACAGTTTTGAGGTACAGCATCACAAATGTTGAATCCCCAATTTCTGAAATATTTGTGTCACAAATCTGGGAAGTGGGTCAAATATCAAACACATATGAACACTTGCTTCAGCCCTGCTCCTGTTGTACCTGTTAGAAAACAGAGCAAGGTGAATAAAGAGGGGATTCAAGGAACAATGGAAAATGTTGGATGTTCTGGTGTAAAAATAAGTCAAGAAAGAAGGCAGGAGGGGTGGGAACATAAATCCAGAATGACTCCAACGACCAATGATGTTCTTTCAGTTTTCACTGTTAAAAGTGTCTGCGATGAAAACCTGGCTCCATATTTCTAATAAAACAGCCACTTTGCTTAGCTAGTCATGCATTTGCAAGCAATTTCTAGCACTTTAAAACAATGTCAGATCTATCCATCTTTCTCAAGAAGCAGCTGAAGTGAAACAAACAGTCATACTCTGAAATATCCAAGCGCCTGTAATGTTCTATTTCTTTGAAAAGACAAATTATCCATATATTTCATAAAAAGCAGTGCAGTACATTCTTTCACATTCATCTTTGGCACACTTAGACACCCCCTGCCAATAGCCTACGCCAGAGTTAGGACGAGACAATGGATGTAATCTTGTTTCACTTGCTCTTTTGGTGTGATAACAAGATTAGTGGCTGGTATTACTCTGAGGGATAAACAGAGCTGTAGAAAGCAATCAAGCAATTACTGCATGTTTGCTTAACCTACTTGCATAAAACATTCCATAAACATTCTACAGCTAAAAGGAAGATGTGTAGTGTTTGGAACAGTCTTCCAGTTGATAATTAGATGGAAGAAGACAAATCCACATATCTGCCAGCTTCTACATGCGCTTTCCAGAAAGCCTTCAGAAATCCAAATGTGTGATGTTAATGATGTTCTTAAAACCTCATTTATACCTGAATACAAGTCCTATTGACCAATTTTAACAGGGATAAAGTTCTTGGCATTCTTCGATATGCCTTATCTCAGATACTTGGTCTAAAAGACTTTCAAGAAACAAAACTTTAGCCAGCTAAATTTTATGAGAATTAAGGACAGAAGGCTCTAAAGTCTCAGGTATTGTTTAGGTACACCATAAGATAACTGAAAAATATATATGAGTCAAGCTAGAAACTGAAGAAGCCTACAGGTTTTTTTTAAAAAAAATCAGAGTTGTGGTTAAAAAAAATAAATTCAATGCACACATAGTCTGGGATCTCATCCCTATAACCACCTACCCTTGCTATCAGGGCCAGCTTACTCATAGGCAGTAGGGGCGTGGGGCACCCGGGCACCGGGCTCTCAGGGGCGCCAGGCTGAGAGTCTGGGGCTGAGATTTGGAGTCTGGGGATTGGAGAGCCAGGCCAGCCAACAGCCGCTGCCGAGCGGAGCAGAACCCATCGGAGCACCGCAGGCTTTTCCACTGCAGGTGCTGAGGCAGCCAGCCGACTCCGCCCTCCTGCACAGCTTTCATCCCAAGCCTATATTGGGGTTGCTCTCCTCCCACAGTGGCATGGGAGAGAGTTGCACGTCCGCCATCCATATGCAGCTTCCCTCCCAAGCCTCTGTGGGGATTGCTCTCCTCTCTCCCCCTAAAAAAGCAGTTTTCTGCACCCCGGCACTGCATATGCTAAAGACGGCCCTACTTGCTATAGTAATATAAAATATAAGTTTTCACCTAACACATTCAAAGCTTTTCAAAATAAATTGCAATACAGCAAACCACTCTTGGTTTTACTTTATCCCCTGACCCTCTCCAAACTGGAAGAACCGCCAGCTCCTCACATTACGCCTGCTGCATCCATACATTGGGGTTATCATTGCTCTCAGACACATATCAGGGCCTCGGGATAAAGAAACCTAAATTACAATAGCCAAAAAAGTGCATGCTGAGATACCGATGCCTTGGACAACAAATAAGACATAAAGGAAACAGTGGGGAGTGCGGAGAATGAAGTTGCAAGCCAGTAACCTCATATTAGCATTGCAACTTATTTCATAGGACGTTTTCTTGTGACGTGATTTTGATTGGTTTCTGAGCCAACAGTGTTTGACGAGAGTGTATTTCCATTGAACATGTCTCGAATGAGCAGGTATGCTTTTGTGAGCATGAGTGCACATGCACAGGTTGCAGTTTGCCTTTCGCGATAAGGCACTACCTCCTCCACTCCTTTCCCCCAGATAGCATGAGATACAACATACCAGGAAAAAGATATTCACATAACCTAGTTATCAGGGTCGCATGACGTAGTATGGTTGGCAAAGGGAGAACTGTGAAAGCTACAGGGGGACCTGTGATCAGATGTAACATTTAACTAAGTTGGGCAAACATGTTTTGAAATGGAAAGGCCAACTTTCAAAAGATTTGACCACAAGTGCGGTTGTTTGGGAAAGCCAAGTCGGGCTCTTTTCAGCTCTTCTATTTAATCTATTCACTAAAGTTGTGAGGCAAAGAAAAATATCGTTTAAGTATCCTGGTGCATTTTTACCTTTTCACTCCATACCTTTGCAACCATAAAAAAGAAGAAGAAAAGAAAATAGCAAATTTGGGAATAACATTATGTCCACTATTGAAATTGCTACCATAGTTCTTTCTTGAAGTGTAGGCAGCCTAGACGCATAGTATATGTATGGAATTGTTCATAAATGTGTGTAAGGGAGACAGAGACAAAAATTTTTTTTCAGACCTAAGGGGGGACTTTTTAAAGAATTGGCACTTATTTATATGAAAGGTGTTCTGCTTCCTCTGCTGCATTTAAAAAAACTCCTGTGTCAGGGAAGGCAGTATTTTATATTCATCACTATTTTTTTTTAAGCCAGTGTGACCACTAAAATATCATGCTATTCAGCAGAATTTTCTACATCTTTACTTGCTGGTTCTGTGATCCTTAAGGCATGAACAATGAGGGCTATTCGTTCTCCTTTTGTACTTCTCTGGGGTATATCATCTCTTCTTTATAGCACAAAACACTAAGAAAAGCAATTTATGCTGTGTGTCAGATTTTAATGCACATTTTCCTATCATTTGGTTTGTTTTCTACGACGCTAGAAGACCAGGGGAGCCATTTCACTCACAGGATTGTGGGTTCCCATTGATGGGAGAGATCATCAGGAGGTTTGGGCTGGGTGTTCATCAGTATGCGGATGATACCCAGCTCTACCTCTCTTTTAAATCAGAACCAGTGAAGGCGGTGAAGGTCCTGTGTGAGTGTCTAGAGGCGGTTGGAGGATGGATGCCGGCTAACAGATTGAGGTTGAATCCTGACAAGACAGAAGTACTGTTTTTGGGGGACAGGAGGCGGGCAGGTGTGGAGGATTCCCTGGTCCTGAATGGGGTAACTGTGCCTCTGAAGGACCAGGTGCGCAGCCTGGGAGTCATTTTGGACTCACAGCTGTCCATGGAGGCACAGGTCAAATCTGTGTCCAGGGCAGCTGTTTACCAGCTCCATCTGGTACGTAGGCTGAGACCCTATCTGCCTGCGGACTGTCTCGCCAGGGTGGTGCATGCTCTGGTTATCTCCCGCTTGGACTACTGCAATGCACTCTACGTGGGGCTACCTTTGAAGGTGACTCGGAAACTACAACTAATCCAGAATGCGGCAGCTAGACTGGTGACTGGGGGCGGCCGCCGAGACCATATAACACCGGTCTTGAAAGACCTACATTGGCTCCCAGTACGTTTCCGAGCACAATTCAAAGTGTTGGTGTTGACCTTTAAAGCCCTAAACGGCCCTGGTCCAGTATACCTGAAGGAGCGTCTCCACCCCCATCATTCTGCCCGGACGCTGAGGTCCAGCGCCGAGGGCCTTCTGGCGGTTCCCTCATTGCGAGAAGCAAAGCTACAGGGAACCAGGCAGAGGGCCTTCTCGGTAGTTGCGCCCGCCCTGTGGAACGCCCTTCCAGCAGATGTCAAAGCGATAAACAACTACCTGACATTCAGAAGACATCTTAAGGCAGCCCTGTTCAGGGAAGTTTTTAACGTGTGATATTTTACTGTATTTTTGGTTTCTATGGAAGCTGCCCAGAGTGGCTGGGGAGGCCCAGCCAGATGGGCAGGGTATAAATAATAAATTATTATTATTATTATTATTATTATTATTATTATTATTATTAATTATTATTATTATTATTATGTGCTTGTGTCCTGCTCCTCTTGTGACTTCAGATTCCAGTTCTGGACAGGGCTGAACTCCGATAGGAATCGCCCAGAGTTGGTGGAGGCACCTTGAAATTTGCAGTTCTCAGGATCTATTCTAATCTATTTTATTTGGAGGCAGAGACATTCAGGAATGGTTGAAACATAGCTGTCAACCGTCCCTTATTTGGTGGGAAAGTCCCTTATCCCAGCGCTGTGTCCCGCTGCTGTCCCTTATTGATGATGTCCCTTAAATTTCCTGGGTTTCAAAGGAAGCAGCTCCTCTCCCTCCCTCCCTGCCGGCCAGGGAGGAGGGAGGCTACAACTGTGTTGCTTGGCTGCATTGCTCACCCAATAAGGAGTCTAAGAACAACTGGGGGTGGAGCTTGCATGCCTTGTGCCAATCAAATAGGCCACGTTGCCTGGGGACTCGCCTTTGCTCAGTGCTTCCCAGCGGAGAGGTGACGGTGGTTTTCCTTGCTGCATCCGCTTTGCAGGGTTGCTGCGCTGTGGGAACCACTGCTTGAGGCTTCGTTTGGCTGCTGGCTGGGCTTCCTGCCTTTGGCTCAGAGGGGCTCAGAAGTTGAACATACCTGTGTTTGGAAAATCCCTTATTTTGACTGCTGATCCCTTATTTTCGAGGCTGCTGGTCCCTTATTTTCAATTCTGTAAGTTGACAGCTATGGGTTGAAAATGGATGGGAACATGCCCTTCTGAAATTGTTGGTGGGATCTGAGACTGGGCTTTCTCAAATGGGCCATTACCCACATTCTTTCCTTAATGACCAAGCTCTGACTTACACCTGTTTAAAGTTTTGCCAGCCAGAGTTTCTTTCTCTTTTGCTTTTTGCTATTTAGTGTGCAGCAGTGATTTGAGGTGAGGGACGACAGTGGGGAAGGATTAATCCACACCTCTCCACTTGCTGTGGCCCCACCCCAATCCAGAATGTTTCTGCTTTTACTTTTTAAGTTAAAAGAAAAGAACCAGCACACTACGTATTTAACATGACATTTAGTTTGACCCTGAGTGGCTCAGGTTACAAGCATGTTTCGTCAGCTGAAAAACTAATGGGCTACACCATAAAAAAATATTGTTTCCCATTACAGGAGGTGTGTCAGAGAGTACAATGTTGCTGCTTAAAAAAGAAATAAATAAATACAAATTAATGACAGAAAAAGAAACAGGAATCCTTGAAATGTCAATTTGCCACCATTTTCACTATGACTTCACTGAAAATTGTGTACAAGATACCAATTTCAGGCTCGGTTGCAAAAATAAAGGTTAACAAGCCCTGCAAAATCTGTGTAACAGGCATAAATAATCCAGTCTTGAAATGACATAATTGCCATCAGTACACAGATGGTAGCTCGCTGAATCATTGGGATGGGAGAGAGCAATAAAAAAACACAACCCTGACTGTTACTCAAGAAAAAGTGCAACCTAACCACCCCCCACACCCACCCAACTTGGGCTGGGAAGTATGGGAGTTGTCAGGAGTCCCTTTGCCCAGCTCTCCCATCTAATATTGATCTTTGTACCACTCCAATGGTGGGATCCATCCTGTTTCCATTCACTGACTATGCAGGTAGCCAAGAGTACTTCTGGAGATCGTGTCCTCCCTAAAAGAGGGCACATGTTGCAGTGAGACCTGGAGACCGACCTCCTGTGTTGTGGGTGGGTTGGATTGGTCAGCCACAACACTTGATTGGTAGGTCCCTCATTGCTGGGTTCAATCTGGACAATGGGACGCAGTCCAAATGGTTCAAGGGACCCATTTATACCCATGCACGTGACCCAGAGCTTCCTCTTTCGGCACGTGCATTTGGAACACCTGCCCACCTCTCCCTACTTTTAGGGCATTGTGCACTTGATCTTGCTATGCCGTTGTGTGTCGTCTGTCGTTGGGACAGGGGCATGGCAGGAATTTCCCCACTTGGCTGATTGACTGTTGCCATTTGGGTTTCGCCTGCCACGTAGCAAATCGTCACAACTTGTAAGGTTGTGGATAGGCTCTGGTTCAGGTGATAGGGATGGGAGAGCCAGTGTGGTGTAGTGGTTAAGAGCGATAGACTCGTAATCTGGTGAACCAGGTTCGCTTCTCCGCTCCTCCACATGCAGCTTGGGCTAGTCACACTTCTTTGAAGTCTCTCAGCCCCACTCACTTCACAGAGTGTTTGTTGTGGGGGAGGAAGGGAAAGGAGAATGTTAACCACTTTGAGACTCCTTCGGGTAGTGATAAAGTGGAATATCAAATCCAAACTCCTCCTCCTCCTCCTCTTCTTCTTCTCCTTGAAGGGTATTCCATTAAAAGAATCCAGGGACTTGATGGTTTGGTCAACCCCTGAGAGGGGGTTGTGCACGTGCCTGAGTCCAGGGGGGCATATGGGTGGTGAACATAGTCTATTCCCGGCTATTTGCCTACCTAGGTGTTCACCTTTGGCTGACCTATGCTGGTGCCCTGGGTCAACGCTGCCTGCAAGGGTTCAGGGAGCTAGTCAAGCCAGAGCCTATGCAACCACTCACCTTCTGTAATCAATAAAGCTATGGCCTAAATTCTGCCAAAAACCAAAACTAAAATTTGAATCAAGTGTGGATTTATTTAGGGGGGAGGTCTCTGGGTCTGAACACGCAACCAGCTGAAGTCTCCAAAATGGGGATTCCAGGGGCAAAGGAGACCAAGTCACTCCAGGATCCATAGAACCAGAAGGCAATCTCATTGCCACTGTAAGATGGCACTGGGCCCAATTGCTTTACCAGCTCTAGGCTGGTACATTAATATTACTGCCTGCCATCCATCTTGTACCCTGGCCACCATGTGCTGATGATTTGTCAGTGGTCCCACTGCTCCATAAATTCCTGGTGGCTGAGGACAGAGAAGGTTTGAATTGCTGCTCAGGTAAGTTTGTGTGGTCGTTCAAAGAAGGGATGAGGAAGAAACTAGTCCCTGTCAAAATAATTATTGGAGTCAGTAGGAGCCGGAAGTTCTTTTCGGAAGGGGTGAGCACACCAGAACAAATTCCTTTTTAAAATGAGCTTCCCAGGCACAGGATGCCCGTAACTGCTCAAGATGCAGGCCTGGGAAGTGTTTTTTGCTTTATTTTTCATTCCTCAAATTTGTTGCACTCAGTGAGGTGAAAACAAAACAAAACAGCCTCGTGCTTGTGCCTCAGTCTGTCAGATTGGTAGTGATGGGCTGCTGGTTTAGCTCAGCCCCCTGGCTATGCTATGTCCGTCAGACTTTTGATCGCCTTATATGCAAGTAGGAGGTTGTATAAAACTGAACTTTAATTTCAGAAAATCACATCCCTCCAATGTTCAACCACTTTTTTGTATCTTAAACTCTCATGCCCGGGGTATCTATCCATAACCACAGGGATGAGTTGTGACTCACCCCCAATCTGACAGTCTCAGATGGAAGCAGAGAATAGTTGCCATCCCCATTGTTAATTTATCTCGGGGCCAAACAAAGCATGGCATTAAATCTGTCTGCATTTGTTGCGCACCTGACAATCAACAACATGAAGGAGACACTCTTTGCACTTCCTGTCCCTCACAATGCCAATCCAGACTGCAGCTGCATCCAATGACAGCAGGAGTGGGGAATCTGTCCCCCTTCAGTTGTTGCCCGCCAACAGTCAGTGCTGGTGCCAGACCATTTTGTGCCCTAGTAAAGGTAAAGAGAACCCTGAATATTAGGTCAAGTCATGACCGACTCTGGGGTCGTGGCGCTCATCTCTCTTTATTGGTCGAGGGAGCTGGCGTACAGCTTCCAGGTCATGTGGCCAGCACGACTAAGCCGCTTCTGGCGAACCAGAGCAACACACGGAAACGCCGTTTACCTTCCCGCCGGAGCAGTACCTATTTATCTACTTGCACTTTGACGTGCTTTCGAACTGCTAGGTTGGCAGGAGCAGGGACCGAGCAACGGGAGCTCACCCCGTCGCGGGGATTCGAACCGCTGACCTTCTGATTGGCAAGTCTTAGGCTCTGTGGCCACCCGCTTCCCTTGTTTTGTGTTTTTAATATTCTGTTGGAAGCTGCCCAGAGTAGCTGGGGAGGCCCAGCCAGATGGGCGGGATATAAGTAATAAATTATTATTATTATTATTATTATTATTATTATTATTATTATTATTAATTATTATTATTATTTCCTCCCTTACCACTCCCCCAATCAACATGATGCCCCAAAGACTCTGTTTGCCACCACTGATGGTACAGGCAGCACAATAGCTTCTACCGGCTAATGTTAGCTTTCCCGTCTTTTATACTGGATCTGAAATGGAGTGAACGTCTGAAATGTTCCCTGCATTTAAGGTGTCACGAGGCTCTTCTTTGCTCTCAGACATTCAACGTTTCTTTTTTTCTCTCTCTGTAAAAGTTGTCTGCAGAGCGCAATTTAGAAGCAACACATTTTCCTCCTCTCTGGCAACCAGAATTGCTGAAGTGCGGTCCCTGAGCAACAAAGGGGCTGCTGATAAACCTAAACCAAATCCTCCTTGTTAACAATTTGTATTGCATAAGTGTTGTAAATGCAGTCCTGGGACTTCCATTTGGGCTGCTCTGAATATACTCAAGCTTCATTAGCCTTGGAAAGAGCCACTGAAGTGCTGCAATGCCAACCCAGGGACTGCGATAGCAACACTATCGCCTACTTAATGCAAAAAAGGGGAGAGTAGGGACCGCTCAGACCTCTAGTGAGGTGTAACAGCAACAATCAGGCTTTTTTTGTGCCACTTGCCATTAACTAAGAAGTGACAATGACTGGCTTAATTGCTGTGTGTGTGTGCGCGCACACACACATTTGTGTCTGTGTGCGTGCAAGCACACCACATGAGGGCAGGTCCAAGGCATTTTAGGAACTGGCAGGAGAAGTGATATGTGACTGCCTCACTCCTTGGAGCTGGCTGATTGCAGAGTTGGTTTGCAACTATTAAAATAGGGAAAAGCTAGAATAGTTTCTAAAAGCAGAGCTGGGGGAAATCCGAGCGTAAAATGAGTCTGCTGGATCACTTCACTTTTTATTTTAGCCAATGGTACTAATCATTTCAAAGACTCTCACTATTTTAAGGAATCTCTTGGACCCCCACCTCTCAATCTAGCTTGCTCATTTTACATTGCAGATATGCAGATGAAACAACATTGATGGCAGAAAGTGAGGAGGAATTAAAGAACCTTTTAATGAGGGTGAAAGAGGAGAGCGCAAAATATGGTCTGAAGCTCAACATCAAAAAAATGAAGATCATGGCCACTGGACCCATCACCTCCTGGCAAATAGAAGGGGAAGAAATGGAGGCAGTGAGAGATTTTACTTTCTTGGGCTCCATGATCACTGCAGATGGTGACAGCAGCCACGAAATTAAAAGACGCCTGCTTCTTGGGAGAAAGGCAATGGCAAACCTAGACAGTATCTTAAAAAGCAGAGACATCACCTTGCCAACAAAGGTTCGTATACTTAAAGCCATGGTTTTCCCAGGAGTGATGTATGGAAGTGAGAGCTGGACCATAAAGAAGGCTGATCGCCAAAGAATTGATGCTTTTGAATTATGGTGCTGGAGGAGACTCTTGAGAGTCCCATGGACTGCAAGAAGATCAAACACATCCCTGAGTGATCACTGGAAGGACAGATCCTGAAGCTGAGGCTCCAATACTTTGGCCACCTCATGAGAAGAGAAGACTCCCTGGAAAAGACCCTGATGTTGGGAAAGACTGAGGGCACAAGGAGAAGGGGACGACAGAGGACGAAATGGCTGGACAGTGTTCTCAGAGCTACAAACATGAGTCTGACCAAACTGCGGGAGGCAGTGGAAGACAGGAGAGCCTGGCATGCTCTGGTCCATGGGGTCACGAAGAGTCGGACACAACTAAATGACTAAACAACAACAACAACAGAGCTGGGGGAAATCCGAGCGTAAAAAGAGTCTGCTGGATCACTTCACTTTTTATTTTAGCCAATGGTACTAACCATTTCAAAGACTCTCACTGTTTAAAGGAATCTCATGGACCCCCCAATCTAGCTTGCTCATTTTACATTGCAGATGTGTTTTAAAGGTCTATTTCAATGTTACGCTGGTGTTTCCAGGACTCACATTACGGGGAAAGGACGGAGGAAATCTTCCCCCTTACCTTTTGTAACAACCACCTGGAATATTGTCTTCTGAAGGCTACAGGGGCGTAGGTTGGATAAATTTAGGGGGGAATCCACAGAGCCTAGGACTTGCTGATTAGAAGGTCAGCGGTTTGAATCCCCGCGACGGGGTGAGCTGTTTTTCGGTCCCTGCTCCTGCCACCCTAGCAGTTTGAAAGCATGTCAAAGTGCAAGTAGATAAATAGGTAGCACTCCGGCAGGAAGGTAAACGGCGTTTCCGTGCACTGCTCTTGTTCACCAGAAGCGGCTTAGTCATGCTGGCCACATGACCTGGAAGCTGTACGCCAGCTCCCTCGGCCAATAAAGTGAGATGAGCGCCGCAACCCCAGAGGCGGTCACGACTGGACCTAATGGTCAGGGGTCCCTTTACCTTTACCTTAGGACAGGGTTGGTGCAAGACATTGTGCCACCCGAGGCAGGAAACAGTGCCACCCAGCATTCCACTTCTTTCAGCTCCTTCTCTCGCTACTTGTTATCATTTTGCCACTGCCTTTGGGGTGTTATCTTCTGGATATTCTCTATCTCTCTGTCAGAATCATTTGTTCCAGAAGCAGAAGAAGAAGTTTCAAGAAGCAGCGGAAGGTTGAGATTGTTTTGTTTATGCAAGGACATTTTCCTTTTTTAAAAAAAAGGTATTTATTGAGATTTTCCATTTTATACAAATCAAAAAGAAAAAGAAAAAAGAGGAAAAAAAGATTAAAAAGAAAAAATATTAAAAACACATAAATTTCATGTCATATTTTCCAATAACATATTTCCTTGACCTCCTCATACCTCCCCTTCTTGTATTCCAATTCAAATTATTCATCCAGCAAATCCTTATCTCAAAGCATTACAGCTATAAACCTTATTTTCAATCCATCTTCTTAAATTATTGTAACTTATACTTTTACTTATGTACAAAAAAGAACTTTTTTTTCATATTCTTTTTGTATCATTACAGCTAATAACCCCTTAATTTCAATCCAACATCACTCAGTGTTCCTTAATGTTACATATGCAAGGACATTTTCTGTGGGAACTGTTCTTTGGACATGCGCAGTGTGACAGGAAGTACTGATAACGACAGCTCTGTGTAAACTTGTTGTAACTTCTTGTGAATCTCTTCCTTGTGTCTTGTGGTGAGAGAATCAGAGAGAGAGTCTTGGACTCCTGTTGGACTGTAAGCGTGCCTTGACCATGACAGTGGTGAATGTCTGTATATATTCGCTACCAATATGCTTTTTTGTCTGTCGAGTAAACCTCTACACTTGACTGAATCTTTATGGCATCCATGAGTGTTTATTGCCTGCTGTGTACCTTCAACCCTGAAGACACTTCCAAGGAAGGAGCTGCCTTGAGATGTAACTCTGCTGAATAGGGATACTGACACACACACACACACACACACAGCCAAAGTGATGCCAGACCCAATCCTTCTGAATCATCCATCAGAGGTTGATGTATTGATCCAACAGTTATCATTCTGTCTCTGCATTTCAAGAGCCAGTGTGGTGTAGTGGTTAAGAACGGTAGACTCGTAATCTGGTGAACCAGGTTCACTTCCCCGCTCCTCCACATGCAGCTGCTGGTTGACCTTGGGCTAGTCACACTTCTCTGAAGTCTCTCAGCCTCACTCACCTCACAGGGTGTTTGTTGTGGGGGAGGAAGGGAAAGAAGATTGTTAGCCGCTTTGAGACTCCTTCGGGTAGTGATAAAGCGGGATATCAAATCCAAACTCTTCTTCTTTCCCCTCCTCTGCCTTGAGGGTTCTTCCTCAGACCAAAGAATTCTGGGTAGGGTGGGAGAATGCCTGCACTTTAAAAAAAATCTTTTTAAAGTTAGTTAAAAATCAAAGTTGCTTTAAAGTAACTTAATTTTTTCCACCAACTTTATTAAGTAGGAGGTGGCACCAATGGTCTCCGGGGGCCCTCTCATCAACAACACTGTGCTTTGCAGAAGGACCGCTGTCATTTTGCTAAGATGTTGTCCTATAAGCTGCTCTCCACTGACAATTCATTCCTTTAATAAAATGGATGGCTTTCCTTCACATCTCCCTCCTCCTTTTCCACAGTGTTTACAGTATTGAAAACACTGTCGCATACAAATGCTCTGCTTAATATGATTGTCAGCTTTCTTTGGAAGCTAGCGGTAGTTGCAGGTATTCAGAATGCAAAATTAAATTTAACAACCTTTTAAAATGCTCTTGTGGAGCAGACCACTAGATGCAATGGCTTCTCTTGAATAATGTTTCATAAATATGCATGCTGCTTTATGTTCGCTTTTTTATTTCTTCTTCTTCTTGTTGTTGTTGTTGTTGTTCTTCTTCTTCTTTATTGAATTTATATACATGAAACAGCAAAACTCACTTCCAAGTAAACATGCATAGGTCACAGAACAAAACAATGAGGGGCAACATATTATTATTATCATCAATTGCATTATTAGTCTTTTTAAAATGAAAAATAGAAACAATTTCATGAATAAATTCAGATGTAGGAAAAACTAGGAAGAGTTGTACTTCAAGTAAATGAGTTGTGATATAACTAACATTTTGAAGGCAAAGCTATTAAAAATCAGTGCATATTTAACAATGATCCTTATATTTTTCTTGGTGGCTCAGCTGAGCTGTTTGAGCTCACGGCTTGCCATTTTCCTAATGGAAAATATCCTGCCTTTAATGGAAAGAGGAATGACGGGCAGCAGAAATCGAGGTTGGAAATGATCGTGCTCTGGGTTGTTTAACTTGTTCCTGAAATTTGAGAAACTTCCAAACATGAGCATCAAAACTACAAGGGCTACACTTTATCCATATGTGCTAAGAGAAAACAGGGCATTAGAGAAGGGGTGTTAGGGAAGAGGCATCACAGACTATGCTTTTTGGTCGAAGGTTAGTTTGCTCATGATGTGATTTGTTTGCATGGTTTCTGCCTTTTTATGACTAGCAGCTGAATGGGAAAATGAACTCAACTGAAAAAAATTGTGTTTGCCATGCAATGAGCGTGAGGTTGCATCCACACCTGTGCATTTTTGCGTGATGCTGCAGTCATCAAGTGATGAACATGCATAGTTGAAACACGCCTTGATTTACCAATTCATAATTACTGTTATCAATAATAATAATAATAATAATAATAATAATAATAATAATAATAATTTATTATTTATTATTTATACCCCGCCCATCTGGCTGGGTTTCCCCAGCCACTCTGGGCGGCTTCCAACAATAGTCTATTAAACATTAAAAGCTTCCCTAAACAGGGCTGCCTTCAGATGTCTTCTTAAAGTGGTAGTTGTTTTTCTCTTTGACATCTGGTGGGAGGGCATTCCACAGGGTGGATGCCACTACCAAGAAGGCCCTCTGCCTGGTTCCCTGTAACTTGGCTTCTCGCAGCGAGGGAGCTGCCAGAAGGCCCTTGGCACTGGACCTCAGTGTCCGGGCAGAACGATGGGGGTGGAGACGCTCCTTCAGGTATATTGGAGCCAGGCAGTTTAGGGCTTTAAAGTGTCAGCACCAACACTTTGAATTGTGCTCGGAAACGTACTGGGAGCCAATGAAGATCTTTCCGGACCAGTGTTATATGGTCTTGGCGGCTGCTCCCAGTCACCAGTATAGCTGCCGCATACTGGATTAATTGTAGTTTCCAGGTCACCTTCAAAGGTAGCCCCACGTAGAGCACATTGCAGTAGTCCAAGCAAGAGATAACTAGAGCATGCACCACTCTGGCGAGACAGTCTGCAGGCAGGTAGGGTTTCAGCCTGTGTACCAGATGGAGCTGGTAGACAGCTGCCCTGGACACAGAATTGACCTGCGCCTCCATGGACAGCTGTGAGGCCAGAATGACTCCCAGGCTGCACACCTGGTCCTTCAGGGGCACAGTTACCTTATCCAGGACCAGGGAGTCCTCCATACCTACCCGTCTCCTGTCCCCCAAAAACAGTACTTCTGTCTCGTCAGGATTCAACCTCAATCTGTTAGAACACTGCCTTGTGGGGTATCTTCAGCAGAAGAAATGGCTAGGGAGTAAAACCAACAGAAGTCCGGAGTGCAGTCCCTAAGATGGTTAGATGGCGCTTTTGACGCCTCCTTCCAGCAACTCCTGCAACCAAGCTGGTGCCAGATGTATTGTTCTACTTTCCTTTGAACCACTTCAGCAAGGCCGAGAAGGGAGTCTTGTCCATCTGGTTAGCCCAAGACCTCCATGCACACTGCCCAGGCCTGTGCCCTGAAGAGAAGATGTACTCCATTGTCTCTTGAGACAGATGGATGCCAACTGTAATAACTATAGTCTTTGGGAGAATCCCTGTTAGTGGTGGACCCTCCAAGTGTCCCTATTTTCCAGGGACGTCCCTGATTTAGAGAAGCCATCCCGGTTTTTTATTTGATCCCGTAATATCCCACTTTTCCTTAGGATGTCCCTATTTTCATTGGAGAAATATTGGAGGGTATGGAGTTCTTTGACTCCCGAGCCGTCTGAAGGCAATCCTGTATAGGGAATGTTTTTTTTAAAAAAAAATGTTTAATGTTTTATTATGTTTTAATATATGTTGGAATCTGCCCAGAGTGGCTCGGGCAAACCAGGAAGATGTTGTTGCGTGTTTTTGTTTATTAAATTTGTATTCTGCCCTTTCTCTATAGATCTCAGGGTGGTTCACAACATAAAACTACAATGTAAAAAACACAAAACTGCTTAATAAGCAAATAGCAAACACAAATAGTGTTGTAGTACTGTGTACTGTGCCTTTGAGGGAGTATCCCTTGCTATAGGAACTCCAGATGACTGCCATGTTAATGTCATTTTCTCCTTGAAGTATTTTGAAATATTTTAATCTAGAATGGAGATCACATGCCTATGTGGGTTTCAGCATTTTCTTTCCATCGGTAGATGTGTGGGGTATGAACAGTAAAATTATCATGATGAAATGGGCTGTCCCTATTTTCATCAGAAAATATGTTGGAGGTACTCCATGGCTTGGTCCATGACACATAGCCAACAGGAGCCATGTACTCAGTGTTAGAGCTCTCTTCCAACTAAGGTCAGATGTTACCCCTTCCTATTTAATACAGACCTCTCTCCCTCCTGGTAAGTGTGTTGAAGTTTTTGAGAGGTCAGATGAATGTTACTGTAGTCTACATTGGTGACTGCTGACACTGGGAGATGGGGAGGGATAGTTCAACTGGAACGGACTCAGGTTCGATCTTCACCTACCTCCATCTCTCTTTTGCAGTCCTTCTCACTGGGCAATTGCTAGTTGATAGTCTTGGGAGGTGAAGGTCCAGGTGAAGGAGGCCATGACATCTTCTTTGAAAGACTCTCTACACAGATTTTCTTCGTATATTTCCCACATTCACCAGGTCTATTATCTTCTCCTTTCACTACTACCATTGCTCACTCACAACATACACACACCACACCATCCAGAATTTTATTTTATTTTTATATTAACCAAAGAAAAGGCAGCCTAAGGATAAGCTACTTGAACGGGAAATTTGAAAATGATGCCAATACTTCTCAGTCTGAAGAAGATGCATCATAGAAAAAGAAACAGCCTCCCTCTGGGAAATAAACAAAGAAGAAAGGAAGACATGTAAAGAGGGAGACAGTGGAAGATTTTGAGTTGCTTAAGTGTGCTGGCGCCAAGGAGCACTTCTAGCCGTTTGCAAACTACCTCGCTTACTAGGTCTACGTGAGTAGAAACAGCTGTGCTGAGCTTTTAAAATCTATTTTAAAATTGCAGTTTGGTGTTCATACGAAGTGTTGAACTGCAGCAATTTGCAGCAGGAACCAGCAAACTTTCCACTCGTGTTCCGACAATGTTCTTTTTCATTCAGAAGAAGCAGAAAGATGTGGCATAAAAGCAGAGTAAAGGATTGCTCGGGTGCCTTGCTTTGCTGCTCGGGTATACTTGAATTAGCTCAAATTAGCAAGCTCCAAAAGTCCCGAGTCTAATTTGTTTCACAGAGTCCCAGTTCACACCTATGTGAACCTGCAAATTCACAGCCAAAGCTTCAGACCTGCCAAGTGCCCCTTATGTCGGCATCAGGAAGAAACCAGAGGGGGGTGGGGAGATGCAAGACAGGAGAGATATGTCAGATCCACCTCCTTGGAAAACAAAATGCCCCATTGTGGTAACAAGATCAAATCTCCACGCCTTCAGGTCCACGAGCCAATTAGAGCTGAGAAAGTTATGAATGGCATCGGGCACTGGAGCTGAGTAATCATAACCCCATCAGGTAACAAAGCTTATTAGCATTTAAATTGAGAATCCCAAGAGGGAAACACTGTCTAGACAGTATACGCAAATGCGCTCCCTGTCTGTGACAGATGAGAATCAGGCACAGGAAATTAAGCATGCCTATACCCCAGTTATAAATGGAGTCTGGATGCTTAGATACTTTAATATAAATGTTCCATCTATATATCCAGGCACATTATGTCTTGGAAGTTTTTGATCAAATTACATATCCTATGCCACTGGAATGCTGAAATTATTGAAGGTGGGATGCAGCAGATGGATATATATATACAGTGGTACCTCGGGTTACATACGCTTCAGGTTACAGTTGGAATATTCAGTTGGAAGCCGCCCAGAGTGGCTGGGGAAACCCAGCCAGATGGGCGGGGTATAAATAATAAATTATTATTATTATTATTATTATTATTATTATTATTATTATTATTATTATTACAGACTCCGCTAACCCAGAAATAGTACCTCGGGTTAAGAACTTTGCTTCAGGATGAGAACAGAAATCATGCTCCAGCGGTGCGGCAGCAGTGGGAGGCCCCATTAGCTGAAGTGGTGCTTCAGGTTAAGAACAGTTTCAGGTTAAGAACGGACCTCTGGAACGAATTAAGTACTTAACCCGAGGTACCACTATATATATATATATATATATTTGGAAATGTTACTTTAATTGTAAATTTCCAGATTTTTTTAATGGTACGTTCAGAATCTGTATGAATTAAATAGCATCCAAAGCAACATCATGGGAAGGTTGTTTTCAGCTACCCTACCTCCTGCCATGCTCAGATTCAAACTTCAGACTCCCAGTGAACTTTCTTTCAAGTAAAAGCAGTCTTCTAATTAGTCACCCTGAATTGGTTGTGCACTCAGAGGCTCCTTAGAAAGATAGAAAATTTTCTGGGTCAAGGCTACAGCTATCACTGCCCCATCACTTTATTGCTGCTCTGGACAACTGCTAGGCATGATCTTCTGAGATGGTTCTATATGTACAGTCTTGGCAGCTAAAGAGAGGGGCGGAACTGCTTGTGCTGTACCCACTGAAACTAGAAATGCTCAAGGATTTTCTTCAGCCCCCATTTTTAAGAAAACCAGTCTGAGTTGAAATTGTAAGTTCAAGGCTACAGTCCTAACCCACTTGGGGGAATGCCCCTTTGAATTTAATTGGACTTACTTCCTAGCAGACAAGGTTAGGGTTGCAATATTCACTGCAATGCCATTTTAAAACCTCTCGGAATTTTGCAGTACAGTTGCAAGCTCCAAAGGTATACAAAGATGTGTGCAAAATGTATATCTGGGTGCAAAAATTCACCTATCTTAAGGTAAAATGCATACCCCCCAAATGCTAATTTTCATGTTTAAAAAGAAAATCACTGAATTTTACAAAAATGGGATGGAGCAGACTTAATGAAGGAGTACATGCGAATCTGTTGTGGACTATGAATAGAATGATATATCCATTCCAGGCTCATGCAGTTTGACTGAAGCCCAGAATGGGATTCTTGTTTTTGGTATGACAGCCCATGTTGAGCAGGCCTTTGGTGCCCCCCCACAAGCCAGCTAAGTCCTCTTAGGCCCAGGGAAAGTGTATCTGGCTCCCCCCCCCCCCGCATGGGCCTGATCCATTCCTAATTGGCACACATGATTTTACATCCATCCAGAGATACTGGCCATTCTCTGGACTGTGGCAAGATATTTTCAAAGGAAATTCTTTTTGTAATACAAGTAGACACAAAAGTAAAATGTCCCTTAGAAGTCAACCTAAACAAACAGGCAGACAGAAATAGATGACTGAAGCAAAATTTTGTATTGATCAAGTAGTAATTGACATTCAGCCCCACACAATTATAATGAAGGCACCATTAAACTTGCCATACCTGAAAAAACTACTGGAAGCCATGTGAAATCAAAAAGTTGACTAATGATGCTTAAAAGCCATAAATTATACCAGCAGCGAGACAAAGGAATGATTCAGTCAGCAATCTGGGAAGTTGCAGTGATTTCACTTCAAATACCCTTCTTGTGCTAAACTTTTATAGACAATTGTGAGGGTGCCCCCCCCCCCCCCGGAATATGGCAGTCTAAAAGGTTGTAATGTGTTTATTGGATCTGGAAAATTCTGGTGCCAACCAAAGTGAAAGGGATGTGAAAATATTGGACGCAGGGAAAGCAAAAACAGGAAGGGAATTCATCAAAGAAACGGGGTTAAGATGGTTTGGTCAAGGGTAAGGATGCTTGAGGAATTTACCTGGGAATTCTGGTGTGAGCTGGCTTGTGCCTCCTGGATTATGTGAATTTGAAGGTGGCTTTCTTTCAAATTTTGCACCTCTCCCAATTTTGGAATGAACCTTTGGGTTGGCAACCATGACTGGGCTGTTTTCTGCAGTGGCACCCTCAGAAAACACCCAAATCTACTTCTCCAAAATGGCCTCTCCAATTAGCTCTGTTGATTTCGAGAAAGTTAGTGGGACTCTTTCTTGGTCCTGTAGACTGTTTGGGTGGTATGAGTGAAAATTAATAGACAATAAAGAGACATCACCTTGCCAACAAAGGCCCGTATAGTTAAAGCTATGGTTTTCCCAGTAGTAATGTATGGAAGTGAGAGCTGGACCATAAAGAAGGCTGATCGCTGAAGAATTGATGCTTTTGAATTATGGTGCTGGAGGAGACTCTTGAGAGTCCCATGGACTGCAAGAAGATCAAACCTATCCATTCTTAAGGAAATCAGCCCTGAGTGCTCACTGGAAGGACAGATCCTGAAGCTGAGACTCCAATCCTTTGGCCACCTCAACAGAGGAGAAGAGAAGACTCCCTGGAAAAGACCCTGATGTTGGGAAAGATGGAGGGCACAAGGAGAAGGGGACGACAGAGGACGAGATGTTTGGATAGTGTTCTCGAAGCTACCAGCATGAGTTTGACTAAACTGCGGGAGGCAGTGGAAGACAGAAGTGCCTGGCGTGCTCTGGTCCATGGGGTCACGAAGAGTCGGACACAACTAAACGACTAAACAACAACAAAAGCACTGTTGTCTCATAGCAGGTTACTGCAAGGATGCTACAAAAGACTACTGAAAGTTTCCTAGAGTAGAGGTCACATCCTCTCAGGTCTAAATGACACATGACATACAAATGTATTAAAATCTAGATGGTTCCAGGGAAAATAATACATTCAGCAGAGCAGTCATGGGAGTGTTTAACACATTCCCACTTTTCCAGTTCATCCCCACATCAAGGTGTTTTTGCTTTCATGGGATTCCGGGTTTGCATTTGTGAGGGTAAAGATGCATATGAACCACCCAGAAGAAAAACCTTTGTGGTGAACTGCAAAAGAAATTTTGCAGGCACGTGAATGAGTTAAACACATGCCCCTCTCCAACATTCCCCCAAAAAGGTAGCACATAAAAAATTAAGCACATATATTTTTATTTTCAATTTGTTGGAACCTCATATTGCCATTGAATTCCACCTTCAATGAAAAAATTCATTGCTGTACTAAAACAGAGATTTTGAGATGAATTAGTTCCCATCATATTTATTTATTTAGAACAACACATTTTTCTCTTAATTTTTCAAGTTCAACATCTCATTTGACTGCAGGATTTCTGGTTGTGAAATTGCAAATTGCTTTTAATTTGTGTGCATATATCTGTACAAGAGCTGCAGGCCTCAGCTCTTACAACCAATGAGATGGTGGGGATTTTGTTGCGCTGTTCCTTGCATAATTCATATGGTTTGAGTCTTGCATATGTAGACTGAGCACTGCTGAAGCAGCTTCGTGCTGCTATGTCTGCTCTAGTTCACAAAACAAGCTCCTTGTCCACATCCATTAGCAAAGGGTTACCAAAGCCAATCATGTTCTTCATTGCTTCGCATTTCAAGGGAAAACATTTCTGTGGCAGCAAGCTGAACAGCTGCATAATTCAAAGGTTTGCATTTGACACACATATCCCACAGGACTGCAAAAGCGAATTCACTGGGATGCAATCTGTGTTGTGGTCCTAGGGCAAGAGTGGGCTTCCCATGTTACTGGACTCAGCCAGAAAGGCCAATGATCAGGAATGATGTGAGTTGTACTTCAGCAACATCTGGAGGGCAACAGATTCTCCATCCCTTTTCTCTCTCTCCCTGTATCATGGTGCCTTGTTTATTACCTGTATTATTATTATTAAGAATTCATCATGCGAAAGGTTGGGCTGGATGAATCCCTAGCCGGAATTAAGATTGCCAGAAGAAATATCAACAACCTCAGATATGCAGATGACACAACCTTGATGGCAGAAAGTGAGGAGGAATTAAATAACCTTTTGTTGAGGGTGAAAGAGGAGAGCGCAAAATATGGTCTGAAACTCAACATCAAAAAAACGAAGATCATGGCCACTGGTCCCATCACCTCCTGGCAAATAGAAGGGGAAGAAATGGAGGCAGTGAATGATTTTACTTTCTTGGACTCCATGATGACTGCAGATGGCGACAGCAGCCGCGAAATTAAAAAACGCCTGCTTCTTGGGAGAAAAGCAATGACAAACCTAGACAGCATCTTAAAAAGTAGAGACATCACCTTGCCAACAAAGGTCCGTATAGTAAAAGCTATGGTTTTCCCGGTAGTGATGTATGGAAGTGAGAGCTGGACCATAAAGAAGGCTGATTGCCAAAGAATTGATGCTTTTGAATTATGGTGCTGGAGGTGACTCTTGAGAGTCCCATGGACTGCAAGAAGATCAAACCTCTCCGTTCTTAAGGAAACCAGCCCTGAGTGCTCACTGGAAGGACAGATCGTGAAGCTGAGGCTCCAATACTTTGGCCACCTCACGAGAAGAGAAGACTCCCTGGAAAAGCCCCTGATGTTGGGAAAGATGGAGGGCACAAGGAGAAGGCGACGACAGAGGAAGGGATGGTTGGATAGTGTTCTCGAAGCTACCAGCATGCGTTTGACCAAACTGCGGGAGGCAGTGGAAGACAGAAGTGCCTGGCGTGCTCTGGTCCATGGGGTCATGAAGAGTCGGACACGACTAAACGACTAAACAACAACAAATTATTATTAATCACATGAGTATCCTTTCTTTTCTCCAGAGAGATCAGGGTTTTGTACACTGAGTTATATATTTTTTATCCCCATCACCTGCATCAGGGGTAGCTAATTTGGTGCTTTCCAGATGTTGTTGAACTACAGCTCCAATTACAGCTGTCCACTGGCCATAATTACTGGCGCTGATGCCCTCCAACAACATCTGGAGGGAACCACGTTGCGCACCTCTGACCTACATTAATGAAAACAAAATGGCAGCATGGGGGCAAATATTAGATCGTGGACAATTTTCCCAACTATGATTCAGCCCCCTCCTACTGCAAGTTCTGGTGTTTGCTTTTGCAATTTAGGCTTCTCTATAGTGAAACAGGTTTTTAGGAGTTCTTTGAATGTTCCTGCTGCATTCAGGCAAACTTGTTCATATTTATGGAAGGAGACAGATTGCACAAAGTAGTTTTCTTCATCTATATTTCATCAAGGAAGTCATTCAGGCAAAGACACATTTGGAAGGCTGTTCCATATATAGCAGTCCCCCAAGTCACAGAGATCGCAATTAGCATAACGGTACTTGAAGTAAGTCGCTTTCTCACTGGAATTTCCAACAATCTATAATTAAACAAATCTGCTTTCCCAGCATTCTTCATCAGAACATAAATCTCCATGCAATTGTGAGGAAACCGTAGATGAAAGGGATTGTAAAATAATGCTACAATTATGCTGTCTGTATGAACAAAGTACAGAATACATGAGTGTGTTGCATTATTAGTAAAGGTATAACAAAGGAACCCAAACATACAGAGTAAATAAGGCATTAGAAAGAGCAAGGAAATGTATTATATAGTAATGAACTAGTTACATACTAGCTTGTTTGGTTCATGAAATTTCAATGCCCACATATTTATCCCCCCCTCCCCTTTTGGTATTGTTCATACCCAAGTGACGATATGTTCACTTGGTAGGGACGCAACCAGGCACTTGGCTGTAATCATCTTTGTTCACTCGTGGCGAACATGGCTTTAACAGTGAGTCCGTAAGTGACTGTAGAGGCCAGTTCTGGATCCACACATCCTTCCACACTGGGGACATAGGTTTCCAGGTGGGTGTTGATCATGGTGAGGGTTTGCCAAGCGTGCCTTCCTCTTAGCACATTTCTCCTTGTGTCATGAGTCTGAGCATCTTCAAAGCCCATGACACTTTTGGTAAAGGCTGTTCTCCAACTGGAGCACTCACAGGCCAGTGTTTCCCACTTGTTGGTGTTTATACTACTTTTTTTTTTTTTGCAACATAGGCATCCAATGTGAAGACACACATACAGAGGCGCCATCTTGTGTCCAAGATTAAAGGGGCCCAGTGTGTGTGTTGTGTGTGTGATATCATGTGTCTAAAGTGTGTCCTGTGTGTGTGACACCATGCACCCATAGCATGTTGTGTATATGTGGCATCATATACACAGCAAGCGATGCACGCACAACATTGCATCATTGGCAGGAGTCCAAGTGTGGAGCACAGAGCGATCTTCAATCGCTGGCGGCTCCTCTGCTCTCACACTTAGTAGGAGCCCACTCTGTTCCCAGCTCTGAGCTTGGTCTCCTCAGCATTGGGGGGGGGGGGCGGTCCCTTGCCAACAGATATTGAGGGAGCCAAAGACACCTTGGCCCTATAGAGTTGGCACACCTGCACACATAAAACCCTCTAAATCATGTTGGAATCCATGTACTCAGTGCAGCTTGGCACGTTAGCAATTAGTGTCTCCACAGCAACCTGGGAAGACAGAGCATGAAAGGAATCTGCCTAGAGATAAGGAGACCCAGCAACAGGCCAGTGATTGGCTGAGGTCCCTTATATAGGCACGACCTATAACACAGGTGTTGAGGAGTGTTAGTGTGGTGGGGTTACTGCTGAGGAGTTGCTGAGAGTGAAGAAGTCGAGTTGTAAATAGTACCGTAACTTGTAAGTAGACTTGTATGTTTGCTGCTGTAAATAAGAAAACAACAAGTATCAAGTTACTAATAAGGAGTTTTTGTTCCTGAACGTCGTCCTGCCTGGGCAAGCTTAAGAGTTGCTCAATAATCGCTGCGGTACTCTGCTATACTCTGCTAAGCTGTGCAACAGGCGAAAGCACTTCGAAGGTTCAGACGGTTCCAAAGTTGTAATAGATTATATACTCCACATGTTACAGTGCATTCTTAAGAAGATCTACTCAGAAGAAAGTCTATTGTATTCAATGAGCATCACTCCTAGGTAAGTGAAGTTAGGATAGCACCTTTACTTCATGTTCCTGGGGAGAAAGGTTATTCAGCTTTGCACAAAATTACCATTTGAATAGATACGAACCATACAGGTGCAAGTATTTTGAAAGTTTGGTTTGACTTCAGAAGCACATACCATAGTACCACTTATTAAGGAATTAGTTTAGAGTATGGCTTTCAAAATACAGAAATGCAAATTGCCATAGCTATTTAAAAAAACAACCACAAAAAAATCCAAAATAATATAATTCCTGCTTTGGGTTTCTAGATCCAGTTTGCAAACAACTGTGGATATTTTACTACTAACATTCTTGTTTCTTTAGAAGAATATGCAACAGCCTCTGGATTTAGAATACCAACCATATCATTCACAATATACTGAAAGACCAAATATATCACACCAAGTTCCCTAAGGAATATCCACTCACTTGAGTAGCCCAGTTGGCAGCTTCTCAGCTGATGGCTACTTCCTGATATCTGGTGGTTCATCTGTACAAACAGAATGACACAGAAGAGGAAGAAGAGATCTTGGAGGGCAGTTAATTAGGCACTAGTCAGGTTCCTGCCTCGCCTAAAGAATAAAATGATGCTAGCTTCCCAATCTGGGTGCAATTACCAGTGTTAATTAGGGAGGATGATACTTCCTAATTGGACATCTGGAGGAAGAGTTTCATAAGGTTATTTGCTTGTGTTGTTTTTAATTACAGTTTGGTAAACTTTTGGCGAAGGGACAGAAAAATAATTTGCTGATGCTGCTATGGCTACTGCCCTTGCAGCGCAAATTTGATTTTTAAGCTCTGCCCTTAAGCTATTTAGTTCAGTAAAAAAGGTAAAGGTAAAAGACGCCTAGACGGTTAAGTCCAGTCAAAGGGGACTATGGGGTTGTGGCGCTCATTTCGCTTTCAGGCTGAGGGAACTGGCATTTGTCCACAGACAGCTTTCTGGGTCAGCATGGCTAAATCGCTTCTGGCACAACAAAAAACCATGACAGAAACCAGAGTGCATGGAAATGCCGTTTACCTTCCCATCACAGCGGTACCTATTTATTTACTTGTACTGATGTGCTTTCAAACTACTAGGTTGGCAGAAGCTGGGGCAGAACAATGGGAGCTCACAGTGTTTTGGGGATTCGAACTGCCAACCTTCTGATCAGCAAGCCCAAGGGGCTCAGTGGTTTAGACCACAGCACGACCCGTGTCCCAGGTTGCAATATGGAGAATCCCTCTAACTCTCTTCACATGTTAATTGCATGAAGTGTGTTGACAGGGGCAGTGGGTCCTGAAAGTCCACCATGTTAATGTTCATACCAAAAAAACCACTAGAACTGTTAGCCAATGAAGAGCAGTCAAGAAAATACTACAGTCAAGGATACTTTGCAGTTTTAACCATTTTAACATTGTTACTACAGAAGCACAGATATGCAGTGCTTAAGATAAATTGTCCAGAACACCATTGCCACATTTTGTCCAGAATTTTTTGCTGGACTTTTGAGATTATTGTAATTCAGCAAGTGAAGCAATGGAGGCAGAGGTAACTGAAAAGCAATTGCAGCTAGATGTAATTAATATGTCTTTTACGTGCAGCCCTGGTTCATTATATGTTGAGCGTGCAAGTATTGCAGCTGTAGATGCCTTATCCCAAGGAAGAGGTTTTGCTTCCTATTCTTCTGATGGAAACTTAGCTAAGTGGTCAATTGATCTGGACTTGTTAGCAACTGATATATATTCTCCCAGGCAACCTCAGCTTCCTCCATATAATGAAACCTCAACCATACGTAATAACAATATTTGCATAATAGACTGAGCCACAGCAGAACCTGAAACTCTCTCACTGTGGGAAATTTTACACAAACTATGTTGCCTGTCTAAACAAACCACAGAGGGGATCTTTAGCAGATTTTTTTAAAAAAAAATATTAGCAATTTCAATATAGCAAAATATCAAAACATATCAAATTCATTTCCCCCTTTTTTCCCACCTCCCCCTCAAAGCCTCCCCTCCCCCCAGAGACTTCCCTCAGCTCCTCTCTAGGGTTTCTCCACACATATTATTCTCTGCATATTATAAAATTGTATAAAACTTTATATTATCTGTCTACTATGTTAACAATCAATAAATTTGTGTATGTTTATTCAAAACCTGCCAAGGAGTCCAATTCACATTTTTTTTTTGGGGGGGGGGGTCTTTTTAAGTAATTTGTAAAAAGTTCCCACTCTTCTTTGAAGTCACAGTTGTCCTTATCTCGCAGTTTGTATGTCAGTTTAGCCAGTTCTGCATAGTTCATCAATTTCTCTTGCCACTGTTCTTTTGTCGGGATTTCCTCATTCTTCCATCTTGTGCTATCAAGACTCTTGCCGCTGTTGTGGCATACATAAATACTTTGTTTTTCTTGGCAGGTCTTGTCCTAGGATCTTTAGCAGAAATGATGGATCAGAAAAGGAAGTTTCTGGTCTGAATGCCATAACTGGTACACTGGTCAGGTTAGTAGAGATAGGAATTCTGACTGTAGTCCTGCAGATAAGACCTACCAGCAAAGAAACAGGAGTTGGTGATAGTTTGAAGGTACATCAAGAGTTTGGTAGGTCTGTGCTCACAAAGTCCATATCAGATTCAATAACCAAACAATTAAATGGCATCTGTCAATACTGGAACTTGAAAACCATGGTGCCTTGATGGTGTTCTATTAAAATAAGAGAGAGCAGATGGCTGAACCATCTCTAAAGATATTTGGTAGCAAAGTGCTTACTCAAATGCTCTATGCCATTGAAATACAATGGTACCTCGGGTTAAGTCCTTAATTCATTCCAGAGGTCCGTTCTTAACCTGAAACTGTTCTTAACATGAAGCACCACTTTAGCTAATGGGGCCTCCTGCTGCTGCCGTGCCACCGGAGCCCGATTTCTGTTCTTATCCTGAAGCAAAGTTCTTAACCTGAAGCTCTATTTCTGGGTTAGTGGAGTGTGTAACCTGAAGCGTATGTAACTTGAAGCGTATGTAACCCTAGGTACCTCTGTATGCAGTTCTGATTAAAACTCCTTTAAAGTATAAATCTGTAGAATAGAAAATAAAATAAAATTGGAGATATACTCTCTACCCGAAGGAATACCAGGAGCTCTTTTTTGTTCAGAATCTAGGTGACCAACAATTAAGGCAAGAGAAGACTGTGCTCAGTTAAAGTATATTGAAAAAATTGCTACTATGCCTATTGAGCCTAGTAGCTGTGTGTTGCTATATGGAATTGAGGGATGACCAACTCTGGAAAGCAACATGTTAAGCTGTTTTAGATTATTATTTTTTGGGACTGAGCTCTGCTTTGACCTTGAATAAGTGTCAACAAAAGGATCGGCTCTTCTGGATAAAATCCAGAAGGGACCTGCAACTAAGTAGAAACACAAAAGTTTCTTCTTTGTATCCACTCTTGAGAACAGAGCATGTTAGAGCCAGTTATCTGACCAATTTCTCACCAGTTTCCTTAAGAAATGCCCTTATTAAGCTGCGTCTCCACTGCCCACTGCAGTCTTGGATGGCTGCTACAACAAGTTCCCATACACAGACAGACTTTGCATTTGTGGTCAGCTGCAGGGGGAAGATATCACTCATTATCTGTTTGCTTGCCCCTTATATAGAGAGTCAAGAGATTGCTTTCTGAAACCTTTGTTCACACAAGAAAGTAGATGCACCCTGGCAGAAATGGTTCTATTTCTTTGGAGTGACAATAATAGCTTCTTTGCAGACAGAGTAGCCCTCTAATGCACTGGTTGCAAATAATAATAATAATAATAATAATAATTCAGGAAAATGTGTTAGATAAAATTATATAGTTTGTTATGGTGATTTTAAGGTTCAATCAAGCTGGATTTGAGTTTGTTAGTGTCTCAGGTAACTTCTCTCTCTTACATCATGGATGGTGGATTATATTATGGATCTACATTCTGTATTGTTTTATTAATACTATAACTACATGTTTGTAATGGCCTTTGGCTAGAAAAATAAATTTCTGAACTGAAACAAAAAGATATCCAAAATAATATATAATTCCCAATCTGGCTATCTAGATCCAGTTAGCAAACAACTACAGGGATCGTAGCACTGTTGTTCTTGTTTCTTTAGAGGAATAGCCTCTGGATTTGGAATGCCTCTCGTATCATTCACAGTATATTGAAAGACCAAATGTATCACATCAAGTTCCCTAAGGAATGTCTTCTCTTTTCAGTAGCCCAATTGACAGCTTCTCGGCTAATGGCTACTTCCTGATATCTGGTGGTTCATCTGTACAAACAGAATGGCTTCTCAAATAGGACAAAGATATCCCGAAGGGCAGTTAATTAGGCAGTAGCCAAGTTTCTGCCTCGCCTAAAGAATAAAATGATGCTAGCTTCCCAATCTGGGTGCAATTACCAGTGTTAATTAGGGAAGATGATGCTTCCTAATTGGACATCTGGAAGAAGAGATTCATAAGGTTATTTGCTTGTGTTGTTTTTAATTACAGTTTGGTAAACTTTTGGCGAAGGGACAGAAAAATAATTTGCTGATGCTGCTATGGCTACTGCCCTTGCAGCGCAAACCTGATTTTTAAGCTGTCACCCTTGATCTATTTAATCCAGTATTCAGTTGCCAGGTTGCAATGTGGAGATTCACTCTTACTCCCTTCACATGTTAATTGCATGAAGGGGGTCCATGTGGGTCCTGAAAACTCACCATGTTTAATGGTCAAACCAAAAAAACACCAGAATTGTTAGCTTAGCCAACGATGAGAAGTCAAGAAAACAATTTTCATCTCATGTCTCTCAGACATTACGCAGTAGAGCTCTTTCACTTGCCATTAACATACATCTCTGGCAAGTCAAACTGCTGGAAGAAGAAGAAGAAGAAGAAGAAGAAGAAGAAGAAGAAGAAGAAGAGGAGGAGGAGGAGGAGGAGGAGGAGGAGGAGGAGGAGGAGGAGTAGTAGTTTGGATTTGATATCCCGCTTTATCACTACCCTAAGGAGTCTCAAAGCGGCTAACATTCTCCTTTCCCTTCCTCCCCCACAACAAACACTCTGTGAGGTGAGTGGGGCTGAGAGACTTCAGAGAAGTGTGACTAGCCCAAGGTCACCCAGCAGCTGCATGTGGAGGAGTGGGGAATCGAACCCGGTTCCCCAGATTACGAGACTACCGCTCTTAACCACTACACCACACTGGAGAATCACAGCGCCTGGAGAATCACAGCACCTGGTATGCCTTCAAAGACTGGTAACTTGTAACTGCTGCCTCCCGCATTGTTTCTGCAACATTAGCAGCACTGAAGTGGCCTCTCTGGGGTGCAAGCCTGGGCAGTGTGTATGGAGGTCCTAGGCTGCCCAGACGACTAGACTCGCGTCTAATCTTTGTTGGAAGCTGCCCAGAGTGGCTGGAGAAACCCAGCCAGATGGGCGGGGTACAAATAATAAATTAGTAGTAGTAGTAGTAGTACAAGATGCATCCAACAGCCTTAGGGACTCTACTCTAGATTAGCACAGGGTTTACTACTTAGCCTTTTCTTCCCCCTAAAGATGTCCCACAAGGCAACAGGCAACCTCAATACAAATCTCACTCGAAATTGCCTGGAAACCCTATGCAGTGATCTTTTGATCCGGCTATAAGCAGGAGCTTCAGTTAAGTTGCACCTTAGCAGACTCAACATCATCCATGAATATCACGGGGGGTGACTTATTGCTAGGAAATCCCATTAAATAAAGTATTTGGCATTTGTTTAGCATGCTTAAGTCCCCATTGATTTCATACAGGACCAGATTCCCCTCTAATCAACCATGCAATAAAATATATAAGGGAATGTGTCAAAATTCTTGTTTCAGATACTGTCAAAGAAGTTTGAAAGAGTGGGTAGCGAATGTTCCCTTCAGTGTTTATTCCTCCACTTATGAGGGAATTATTATGATCTTTGCTCTTCCCAAATTGGAGGCATGTTACCCAACTCAGGGGAGCATTTCTAATTGCTGGAGGATGGATCTATCAAGAGCTACTCATCGTGATACTGATGCTCTACCTTCAAATGCGTCTACCAGTTGCTGAGAATCACAAGTGGGGAGACGACACTTCTTGTGGGCTTCTGGATGGCCCCTGTGAGAAAGGGATGCTACATTGTAAGGGCCTTTGGTCCAATCCAGCAAAGCTCTTCTTAGATTCTTAGGTTCTTATCCAGCCCTAGGCATGAGGATCAATGCAAAATTGAAAGATTTTCAGTTTTACAAAAACTGAAGGCAACTGTTGCCAAGCGTTAAAACTCTTCTCTCCAGAAGAGATATTTCTGGTATATTGGAAAGCTGTGTGACATTGTGCATTAAACAAAATAAGCCCTTATTTCTTTTCTGAACGGATCTCACCATGTTCTTTGAAAACTGCACTCCCCTCCCCTCTTTAATTTCTTTAAAAAGATGAAATGCCTGCAGGGTAGAAATGATAATAGAATGCAGGGTGATGCAAGGTTTATCACCTTATTATCATTCTGCACTGACATCTACCCAGATCAGTAATAATGTATGCACAGCACACACATAAACAACAATAATGGAAAAGCATCCATGTAAGGAACCACTAAAGTCACGTTGAAGCCGGGATTCCTTTTGCAGATGTTTAATTCATGCAACCTCTGCATGCACTGCTTCCTTAAAAAATTGAGGCTGAACCTTTGGGGAGGAAGAGAATTTTAAAATTCAGATTAAAAACTATGGAGAAAAAGGAGCACACACATGATGTTAAGGAAGTTCACCTAAAGTGAAAATGGAGGTATAAACTGCCATTATGAGTGGATCTCTAACCTCCTGGAAATGTGATCTCAGCTCATTCTGGCTCGCCAATGGCACTGGGCCTCCCTGCTACCAGTCCCACTTCAACTTGGCTCTGTGTAAGAAGAAATAGGCACCCAGTACAATTCTGCTACAATGTGTGCAAGGGCCAACATTGATGCCGAAATCCAGCATTGCCTGAGCTCTGCGAGTGTGGCTTTCTCCTGACTGAAGTGCAGAGTGTTTGAGGACCAGGACATTCGCAGGGAAACCAAAATGCTTGTTCACAAAGCTATTGTACTACTAACCTTACTATATGCTTGTGAAACATGGACCACTTATAAATGCCATCTCCAACTCCTCAAAAGATTCCATCAATGGTGTCTCCGAAAAATTTTATACACCACTTAGGAAGACAGGTGTACTGGAAGAAGCAAAGATCACCAGGGTTGAAGCAATGATTCTTCAACATCAACTTCATTGGACTGGTCATGTTGTGCGGATGCCTGATGATCATCTTCCAAAGCAACAACTCTATTCCAAACTTAAAAATGGAAAGCAGAATGCTGGTGGTCGACAAAAGAGGTTTAAAGACTGTCTTAAGGGAAATCTTGAAAAATGTAGTATAAACACTGACAACTGGGAAACACTGGCCTGCGAGTACTCCAGTTGGAGAACCATGGGCTTTGAAGACACTCGAACTCAGGACGCAAGGGAGAAACCAGCTTCCCCCCCCCCGGAAACCAATGTCCCCATTGTGGAAGGATGTGTGGATCCAGAATTGACCTCCACAGTCACTTACGAACTCATTGTTAAAACCGTGTTTATGGAAGCTAATCTTACTCGGCTACAAGTGATCACCAAAGAAGAAGAAGACGTGTTACACAGTTCCAGAGTGGCTTAGCTGTTGTGTTTTGTAGCAGCTTCTTAACCTCAAGGGCAGCCCCATATGGACTGCACTGAAATAGTCCAGTTTAGAAGTTACCAATAAGTGTGTCATTGTGGCTAAGCTATCTCCATCCAGGAAGCATCTCAGCTGGCATAGCTGAAGGATGCTCATTGCCTCCAGTGACAATCATAAGGTGAGGAGCAGCCCCAAACTAATACTCAGAGTTCTGGATCAGATTCACTGTATGCAATTAGATATGCTTTTCCAGGATATATTTTTTTTAAGCACACACACACACACACACACACACACACACACACAGAAAACCACCCAGAAATTATCCAACAATTACAGAGAATCCTTGCAATGAAATTAGTTATTTATCATTTAGATTCAGTACTTAAAGGACCATTCAGAGTTAATCCTAGTGTTTAAAATTAGTGGATCAAATGTTTGAAAATCATGAATAAGAAGAGAATTCTGCTGTGCTATTTTCCACGGAAAACTATTTCCAAACTGTAGTTCAAAGCAGCAGCTGTAAGGTATTCTTCTAGAAATTACACATTTCATAAACCTCACATTCTTCAAAATTATCCTCTTCAATGTCTAAAGACTATATCACAGCAATTATACTCCTCATTCTATGTTCCAATTCATGTTTCCTTCTATAATTTGACATCTAATAGATGAAACACTAGGGGAAGAATTGGCTGTTTTGTTGAATCTTTTCAATATGAAGGTTTTTTTTATATAACCACATTCATTACAAGTAACTTTATCATACAGAAGTCATTTCCAGACTGATTCTGTAATCACACAAAGGCTCAGCTACACTATCAGCAGAATCACATGTTATGAGTCTTACTGTTCTGTGCCCCTTCTACACTGCAGAGAGTAGGATATTTTTATGTTCCTGTAAATATTCCTTCCATGTGGAAAATAAGCACTGCTTTCTTACACGTAGATATCTTAATCATTTTCCCCCTGCTAAACAAATGACTAGTGAGTACTTACAAATGCCAGTGGTGAAGCAGTATACAAATAGCTCCAATAAATAAATAAGCATTCAATCTTTGAACGATGTACCAAGTGGCATCTGCAGAGGTTAACTGAGATCCTGAGAAGACAGTTTTTTCAAACAAGGATCTTTCCTCCCAAATCTCATTTTTATGAATTCTGTTCTCATTAGAAAGCCATGAACTTTGCTAGAAGCAGAGTTCTCTGGAAATCTTTGTACATGAGGATTTTGTTGCAAGGGCGTATGTAGGATTTAATTGGGAAGTTGACCCTCTGATTTTCAGCAAAAAAGTGGGCAACCCTCTGGGTATGTTTAGCTTCAGTGAATGATGTGCTTTTCACCAAAATATTCTCTCCTCCGCCCCGCCCCCCAGGATCACATTCATTGCAGGATGTGGTACATTACACATTTCATTTATATTAATGGGGATCATATTACATTTGTCTGCTGTAAAATCTGCCGCAATTTATCTTCACGGTTTTGTTTTGTTTCCCCACTTTTTCTCCAATGAGTTCAGAGAATGGGGCTTTGCCCTCACAAAAGCCCTGTCAGGTAATTCTTTAAGCAGAGAGAATGATTTTCCCTGAGGATCCCCAGTGATTTTCTTCATAGAGCAGGCATTTGAACCCATGTTTTCAAAGACCATACCTAGATTTTTAGGCACTATACCACACCAGCTCCCAGTTCGTGAGGCTTCTAATTTCCTAAAAAGGGGTTTTGAATAAAGCAGCTGCCCCTTGAATAAGAGATCTAAGATACTGTCCTGAGAGCATGAGAGGCCTCTGAATATGTGTATTGTTTTGGAGTGAGCAAATTAGGTAGGCTTGCCTTTTCTTGCGACCTGAATTAAATTTCTCCTCCACCCTTACTTCCAACCTTGTAGGTATGGCCTTTGAAAACATGGGTTCAACCTTGTAACCCTGTGACTACTGATCACTTTGGTCTTATATCTGGCTTAAAGAGAGAGCACATAGGTTGGATTAATGCAATGCATTATATGTGGGGTCGCCTCTGAAGATGGTTCAGAAATTTCATTTGGTGCAGAATTCGGTGGCCAAGATGCTACTGTGATAACTGGTTGGAGAATATAACGCCAATCCTGGCCTGACTGTACAGGCTGCCAGTTAGTTGTTTCTAGGCCCAATTCAGTGCATAAAGGTAAAGGTAAAGGTACCCCTGCCCGTACGGGCCAGTCTTGCCAGACTCTAGGGTTGTGCGCTCATCTCACTCTATAGGCTGGGAGCCAGCGCTGTCTGCAGACACTTCCGGGTCACGTGGCCAGCGTGACAAGCTGCATCTGGCGAGCCAGCGCAGCACACGGAACGCCGTTTACCTTCCCGCTATAAAGCGGTACCTATTTATCTACTTGCACCCGGGGGTGCTTTCGAATTGCTAGGTTGGCAGGTGCTGGGACTGAACGACGGGAGCGCACCCCGCCATGGTGATTCGAACCCCTGACCATGTGTTCGGCAAGTCCTAGGCACTGAGGTTTTACCCACAGCGCCACCCACGTGCCTCTAATTCAATGCATACCCTCCAACATTTCTTTGATGAAAATAGGGACATCCTATTCAATAATAATAATAATAATAATAATAATAATAATTTTACTATTTACTGTATATCCCACCCATCTGTCAGGTTTGTCCCAGCCATTCTGGGCGGCTTCCAACATATATAATAACATAATAAAACATTAAACATTAAGAAAAAACTTCCCTGGACAGAACTGCCTTCAGGTGTCTTCCAAGGGTTGTACAGTTACTTATCTCCTTGGCTCAGGGGTTACATAACTTCATACCCTCAAACATTTCTCTGGTGAAAATAGGGATGTCCTAAGGAAAAGTGGGACGTTCCAGGATCATATCAGAAGCTGGGATGCCTTCTGTAAATCCAGGACTGTCCCTGGAAAATAGAGACACTTGGAGGGTCCATAATGCAACATTGACCTTAATGACTGCAATACCTCAAGGATCACTTCTCCTCACAGGAACCAACCTGGACCCTGTGATCAGCAGCTGAGGCCCTTCTTCTTGTGTCTCATACCGTCTAACATTTCTTTGATGGAAATAGAGACATCCTATAATGATAATTTTACTATTTATACCCACACATCCTAATGGGTTGCCACAGCCACTCTCGGCAGCTTCCAACATATATAAAAACATAATAAAGCATTAAACATTTCAAGAAAACAACTTCACTATACAGGATTGCCTTCAGACAGCTCGGGTCAAATAACTCCATACCCTCCCACAATTCACCAATGAAAATAAGGATATCCTAAAGAAAAGTGGCACATTCTGGGATCAAATCCGAAATTAGGGTGGCTTCTCTAAATCAGGGAAATCCCTGGAAAATAGGGACACTTGGAGGGTCTGGTGATTCCCCCGCAAGAGTTCTGGAGGGTATCACCCTTTTCCACATTGGCTCCCCATTTGTGAAATGCTCTCCCCAGGAAGGCTCACCTGGCTCCTTCATTACATATCTTTAGTTGCCAGGTAAGAACATTCCTCTACTCCTAGGCCTTTGGCTAACTAAACATCTACAAAACTAAAGAAAGAAAGAAATAGGTAGTTTTGATGACTGCCTTGAGGCAGCAGAAGTTGGAAGTGAAGAAGACAGATGGACACACGAGAAAGTTCTTTGCCTGCTGGGGTACAGTATCCTTATTTCTGAAATGAGTAGGAATACACAAGGTTCCTGAATCTCAGAAGGTGGGGAATTTGGGGGCAATGAGCCAATGGCAGGGTGCCTCAGCATCATGTTCACCAATTTTAGAAACATCTGGATTGCCTCTTGTCCTGTCATGACTGTCAGCTGTGCTGACAGGAGAGAACCAGAAGCTGCTTCAGTCTAATATCCCCTGCCAACAAGGATGCCCTAAATAAAACATGAGATCATGAAACTTTTACTCTGTATTAAGACATTAACGGCATCTAAAATAAATCAGAGGAATCTGTAATGCTGAGGACTAAATAATTCAGACAAGCCACTTGTACTTAAAAGGATGATGAGTCACAAGAAACTCAGAAATGACGCGCAGGGCATGTCATACCGTACAGTGGTACCGTACAGTGTTTATGGTGCGACACAGAGGAACCAAAAGGAATATGAAAGGATCTGTTTTAAGCCAGATCCTTACTCCCTTTTAAACAGAGTCTCCCTCCACATTTACACTTCTCATTACCTTTTTCTATAGGTTTATCAACATAGGAAGCACTTGGTCTATGTTGCCAGAATATGGAAGAGGTTAGGGAGCTTTCATAGGTAAAGGTAAAGGGACCCCTGACCATTAGGTCCAGTCGCAGATGAATCTTGGGGTTGCGGCGCTCATCTCACTTTATTGGCTGAGGGAGCCAGCGTACAGCTTCCGGGTCATGTGGCCAGCATGACTAAGACGCTTCTGGCGAACCAGAGCAGCGCACGGAAATGCCGTTTACCTTCCCGCCAGAGCGGTACCTATTTATCTACTTGCACTTTGACGTGCTTTTGAACTGCTAGGTTGGCAGGAGCTTTCATATGTGACAATTAAAGAGTTGACTGCAGGGTTAGCCAACGTAACACTCTCTGGATGTCATTGGACTCCGACTCCCATCAGCCCCAGTTAGCACAGCCAATGATTGGGGATGATGGGAGCTATAGTCTAACAACATACACTATAGAGGGCACCAGGTTGTTTACATATGGCTTACAGGATGGTCACTCTGTATTATAGTGGCCGGCATGCACTCATTTCTTTTCTGGCTGATCATATTGTCTAAGCATTTGTTGGGTGTCTTAGCCTGCTCATAGTGTGGTATCCAGGTTTTTTGTTTTGTTTTTCAGCTGGAACTCATCGTAACTCAGTTCCGGCACCTCTCAGGTGGGTGCCATTGCCATTATAAGAAAAAAAATTGGAGAGGTTCATGGTGAGTTCTGGCATCTATTTTTCTAGAAAAATAGTTTGCACTGTTTTTTTCTAGAAAAAATAGTATGGGCAGTATGGTTATGGTATTTCTGTTATGTGGTAGGACCAAATCCTGATACATAATTAAACACTGCTGTGACATCAAACATTGACCTGTATACCTATGAATACCATCAATAGGGGTCTGAACAATACAGGACAGGGACATCTGGCTATATATCAGATTACATATGATTATTCCTCAAGGACACCAGCAGTCTGTTTATTAGGAAGTTCTTGAGGGGTGGGAATGACACCAGCCAATCTTCTGAAAAAATGCAATGGTTTGTGTGCTTGTGCAAATATTCAGGAATTGCCCTTTCTCTCTCGCAGTGAGTCTTGTCTTCTGCCAGCTGAAACTTCCCTATTTGGCACTATTTGTCATCTGTAGCAAACGAAAGCTGCACAGCAAAGCAGCCCTTTTTAATATTCTTTCAGACGCATTGCCCACTTGGAAGAGCTTGTTGCCTCCCCAGTTGCTGGGGTTGAACTTCTACAATGGGAAACCTGCTTTGCACATGTGGTGCTGCCCTTGATTTTTAGAACTATGGGTGGACATGATTGAAACCTTCATGCACAGAGCAAGCTCCCTGCTGCAAATGTTCGGTCGCAATGCATGGAGTGGCTGTGGGGCCAGGCCACTGGGAGTTCAATGGAGGCAGCAATCCCAACTTATTGCCCTCGTGCATTGGGATACAGGGAATGCCCAAAAAGGATAGTTCTCTTCCTTAATTCCTTGGCTTCAACCAGAGCCAGGGCCTTTTCAACACTGGCTCCGGCCTGGTGGAACGCTCTGCCTCATGAGACCAGGGCCCTGTAGGATCTGATTTCTTTCCGCAGGGCCTGTAAGACAGAGTTGTTCCACCTGGCCTTTGGCTTGGAGCCAATTTGATTCCTTCCCCCTCTTTCTTTTTCCTTTTTCTTTTCTCCTCCTGTGATGAGGCTGCATTTTAATATTTTAATGTTTCAATAGTTTAATGTTGTATTTCAATCTTGTTTTTAAGTTGTATTCATTCAACTTGTTTTTATTATTGCTTGTTAGCCGCCCTGAGCCCGGCCTTGGCTGGGGAGGGTGGCGTATAAATAAAAAATATTCTTATTATTATTCATTCTGCCCCTTTCTCCTAAGTGGTAATGGTGGGAACTTTTTGCCCTTCCCATCACATATATTGATCCTGTTCCAGGTGCCAGATAGCAGGGAGGAGGAGGAGAGAGAGATATTGAGAGAGATCTACTTCTCTCCATCCCAGTCACAGCTGCCATAGCAACAGCAGCCAGGTAGATGGCTGATTGAGAGGGATAATTTTTCCCTAGGTTAATATCCAAGCTGGACAGGAACTCAGAGGCCATAAGGCTCACCTCATACTGAAGGCAGGCATCGTAAGTTACCAAAGTTCATACCCAAGGATTTCTGAACTTTGCCAACATCACAAATTAGTTGTAAGCTTGGTTTCTTTAGGTGGCTAAGTACTGTTCTGGATTTTGACAGCAGCTCTTAATTAAAATAGCAGTGCAACCCTTGGCACACACTCCCCCCCCCCCAATATAGCTTTAGGTGAAAAAGTAATTGCTGTGTGCAGCATAGGAGACTTGGGTTTGCAGACTTTGAGAACAGGCTGTAGCGGTGAGAGCAAATTTTCTTCAGAATGACAGCCTTTGATGTAGAACTGAGTCTGTATCCCTCCTTTGATCTTTACTTTGCTCCCTCTAAAAATAGCATATGGAGTTGAGGAGAGTGAATGACCAAGAGTTTTATAATTGGACGGGCACACAGAAAAATCTTCCATTTGGGACGCCTTGAGGTAAATCAGAGAGAGGAAGAGGGAGGCTGCTGTTTATTTTGCAGTGCCAACCTGAGGAATTGAACAAAGAGAGAATCGTTTGCTGATGCATTTTCCTCTAAGGTGATATGTATCATTGTGTTTATACACGCTTGGTTGGACGCCTCTCTTTTTTACAGCCGGACAACTACCAGAGTCATTTTTACAACTCATTTATTTTATATGGGGAAAGTGTTGGCCAATTTAGTAATGATTTCTCCTATCCCCTTTGTGACACTAAGAGAAAAGAAAACAGCTCCAATGTTCTTCCCACTCCAGCCTCACCAAATGTTCTTTTTCTGAGCTAACAAAATAATATCTGGAGCACCTCATGCAATAGTCACAAACACAGGGAAGTATGGACCTCGGAGGGTCTGTTTGCACATGTTTGCATGAAGAGATTCTCAGTTCTCTGCTTTGTGAGAAGGATACAGGCCTCAGATCAGGGGTCAGCAACCTTTTTCAGCCGTGCGCCTACTGTCCCTCGGACCTTGTGGTGGGCGGGACTATATTTTGAAAAGAAAAAAAAAAGGAACAAATTCCTATGCCCCACAAATAACCCAGAGATACCTTTTAAATAAAAGCACACATTCTACTCATGCAAAAATACGCTGATTCCTGGACCGTCCGTGGGCTGGATTTAGAAGGCATGGACCTTAGGTTGCCTACCCCTGCCTCAGATCAATGAGGCACAAATGTGATTTTAAAAAGAAAAACACAGGAACGAGTCACAACTACAAATGCTAATTCCCAATCACTTTCTGGATGACACTTCATTCTCATTATATAAAACAATGTGCTAAAGTCACTAATATGGAACAAATTCCCATAAAGCCTGATAGTGATGGTTGTGTAAAGAATAAGAGTGTGCTGTAAAACCATGACATCCACAGTTCACATCTCACCCCAGCTCATCCTCAAATGCTGATCCCCTCCCGTTTTACATGGGAATAATACTTACCAACTTCTACAAAGTTGTGGGAAGGATTTTTTGAGGTAACGTGTATGAAGTTCCATGAAGACCTCATGTTGCTACCAGGCACTTAGGCCAATATATTAATGTAGTAGAGCTCTCAGTTCCTGGAGACATTTCAAATGTCTGCCCATAGAAAATAATTGCACCTGTAGATGCATCAGAGAAACAGGTAGGAAGGTGGCACAAAAGGGCCACCATATGGTTTAGCTTTGCGATGAGTTATCCAGACTTGAAAGGCTGCCACATGCAGGTGGGACATCATAGGGCTTCCAGATTCACTGGATGTTCAACACCAGGCTTGGAGACCTTCTTGGCTTGAAGGTCTACAGTTCTCTTCTTTGACTAGCAGCCTAGTGGTCAAGTGGGGGGGGCAGGATCTGTGTCTAGGTTTGAGCCTATAGCTCTTACCACATCACTAGTGGACCACATCACTAGCGGAGGAAGAGGGGGGCAGGGGGAGCACACCGCCCCAGGCACCATGATCCCGGTGGGGTGCCATCGCGGCTGCCCTCCCTTGCTGGTGACATTCCACACCAGCCATGCCCACACCTGCTCTCCGCCCTGCCACTGAACCACATATCCAAAAGGACAGCCTTCCAAAAGCCGTGTGTCAGTATGGGATGGGACCAGAAACAAAAGTGAGCAGAGCAATAAATGTGGATATTACCTTTGTAATTCCAGTGGCAGAGCTAGGGCCTATCTTGGTGAAGCTGTGCCATCTTCCCCAGGAGCTGATCTTGGCACGGGGGGTGCCTAATGTCACCCCTCTTCAGGTTGAAGGTGGTGACATTCAGCACACCCCTGCGTGACTCCCAAGCCTACAGTGAGCCAGCGGGGAGGGGGAGAGCCACAGCAGCTGCTTCACCACTCACCGCTTTGCTGCTCGCTGGGCTTGGGGGAGTTGCGGGCGAGGGGGCCGCGCCGAATGTCACCCCCTTCAGGATAACACCTGGGGTGGCCCACATCCCTCGCACCCCCTTACTATGCCCCTGTGTAATTCTTCACACTTCACACTCACGCATCCCCCCTTTCCTACTATCTGGGAGAGCAAAAAGCATTATCAGAGTTCCGGAGTTATTCCAGCCAGGCAAAAACACTCACAGAGGGTGCTAATGGAGAGGTGTGGCTGTGTGTAGCCCAGAGAGAGATTCAAAGGCCACACAGAGAGGTAGGAAGAGTTGCATTTGCCACACACAC